>NC_091306.1:14700345-14760345 GCF_038502225.1 Cherax quadricarinatus | reverse complement strand
GTGTGTGTGTGTGTGTGTGTGTGTGTGTGAGTGTGTGTGTGTGTACGTGTACTCACCTAGTTGTACTCACCTAGTTGACGTTGCAGGGGTCGAGTCCTAGCTCCTGGCCCCGCCTCTTCAGTGGTCGCTACTAGGTCACTCTCTCTGAACCGTGAGCTTTATCATACCTCTGCTTAAAGCTATGTATGGATCCTGCCTCCACTACATCGCTTCCCAAACTATTCCACTTCCTGACTACTCTGTGGCTGAAGAAATACTTCCTAACATCCCTTTGATTCATCTGCGTCTTCAACTTCCAACTGTGTCCCCTTGTTGCTGTGTCCCATCTCTGGAATATCCTGGCTTTGTCCACCTTGTCAATTCCTCTCAGTATTTTGTATGTCGTTATCATGTCCCCCCTATCTCTCTTGTCCGCCAGTGTCGTCAGGTCGGTTTCCCTTAACCTTTCCTCGTGGAACATACCTCTTAGCTCTGGGACTAGTCTTGTTGCAAACCTCTGCACTTTCTCTAGTTTCTTTACGTGCTTGGCTAGGTGTGGGTTCCAAACTGGTGCCGCATACTCCAATATGGGCCTAACGTACACGGTGTACAGGGTCCTGAACGATTCCTTATTAAGATGTCGGAATGCTGTTCTGAGGTTTACTAGGCGCCCATATGCTGCAGCAGTTATTTGGTTGATGTGCGCTTCAGGTGTGTGTGTGTGTGTGTGTGTGTGTGTGTGTGTGTGTGTGTGTGTGTGTGTGTGTGTGTGTGTGCGTGCGTGTGTGTGCGTGTGTGTGCGTGTGTGTGCGTGTGTGTGCGTGTGTGTGCGTGTGTGTGCGTGTGTGTGCGTGCGCGTGCGCGCCCACGACTAGTCTTTTGAGTGTTTAAAAATTAACAAATGTGATTATTAATAATTTTTTTGTCTATAGTGACAATTCAGTCTAAATTGTATTGATTTCTAGAAACTTTTATACTGTATACTTAGTACATCAAGAATCAGAATATTTTGTTGACTAGAAGGTGAGTAGGCGGGGTACATGTGGAGTCGAGGAAGGGAGAGACAGTAAAGAAAACGAAGATTGGGGGGAGAGGGAGGGGGCGGGAATTTTTAGATTAACATCATAAGGTACACTGGTACCTTTTACTCACCGTTTGTGTGCTTCCAGAAGGTACTGGAGTTTTTTTTTCACATTTTTCGACTATGGTACCACAGGAGCTTATTTTTACTGGTAGGTGGACAGGGGTATGAAGGGACCGTTCCCACATATTCTGTGCCAGAGAATCGAACCCAGGACCTTCCGATTGTAGAGACAAGGTAGGGAGGTATGGGGAGATGTGGAAGGACATGTGACAAGCGTGAGGAAAGGTATTGTGGATAATGAAGGGAGGAGTTTCTTCTGGTCTGTCACTCATTATGTGATGACGTGCGGTGGTCCGCATTGCAGTGTATAGGAATGTTGTGGCATGCAGCTGCGTTGACATGGACAGTGTTCTTGACACCAGCCTCACAGGTCACAGGTATGCACGCAGGAGGGCAGGTCATGCTCAGGACGTGTGGAGGTCAGGTTACAGCCTAGTGCTTTATTAGTGTTTGAAGAGTCGTGGAGCTCTCATGCTGACAGTGTTATGTAAGGGACTGTGTTCTGACACCATCAGCTTGGTAGATCAGGCTGTCAACCAGGTGTCCTGGTCTGGGACCGGGTTGCGGAGGCGATTAACCCCGAAATCGACCACAAGTAGGTGCAGGTAGTGTACTGTATTTAATATTCCCACTTCTGTGTTGTGTCTAAGACAAGACTCCTCATCAGTGAACTTGTCCTACTCCACCAACTGTATCTTGATACAGTAACTTTAAGTAGGCTGGACCAGATAAGACAAGCCACGGGGGATGGAAATCATTAGCTCAAGTACTTTCACGCTTCTTAGTGCGTCATCAGGAGCTGTGCAATGTTGCAAGAGTAGCAACCGAAGAAATGAGGGGAAGTTTTCTCAGAGTAGGGTAGCGTGGTTGACACCGGTAGCAACGCTCTTCTTGCCGAATAAGGCAAGCGAAAATTTGTGCATGCAATAGTTTTGCAAAAAATCATTCTGAACCTAACGAAAAACTATATTTCGTTGTGTTTGTTTATTATTAAATTATTGTAAAGTTATCCAAAATATATTTTGTTATATTAGGCTAAATTAAATTGTGTTATAATAAGGTTAGGTAAGTTTTCTAAGGTTCTTTTGGTACAAAATTACTAATTTTTGCTTTAACATATATGAAAAAATATATCTTTAAACGTGTAAGAGAAAATTTTAGGAAGGACTTAATTATAAATGAGTTCTTGCTAATTGACCAGTTTTAACTAATCGGACTATATATATATATATATATATATATATATATATATATATATATATATATATATATATATATATATATATATATATATATATATATATATATATATATATATTTATTCACACACACAGTGGATCCTCGGTTATCGGCCGTAATCCGTTCCAGAAGGTCGGCCTAATTCTAAAAAAGCCGAACACCGAAATAATATTTCCCATGAGAATTAATGTGAATACAATTAATCTGTTACAGACACCCAAAAATATTAACAAAAAATACATTTTTTAAAGATTAACTATAGTTTTACATACACAAAACAATCAGAAAGAAATGTAAAGTACTAATTTTACTAATGAACATTACATACCTTTATTGAAGACTCTTGTTGGTGTATTGAAGAAGGCGAGTAAGGAAGAGGGAGTTGGAGTTATGGAGGGGACTCCCTTTCCAAACAATAAGGACTTCAGATATCATGCCTCTGTCTAGGGTTACTTCCCTTTTTTGTCTTTTACTGGCACTAAGACCAGCTTGAGAGTCACTGCACCCTTGTCATACAAAAAAACTGTCCAGAGAGGTCTGTTTCTGGCGTCTCTTAAGATTTGCCTGAAGTGGGACAAGGTTTTTTCATTGAACATGTTGCAGATATAGTTTGTTTGAGCTGGGTCAGGGTGATATTTCTCCACAAAACTTTGCAACTCACTTCACTTTGCACACATGTCCTTAATCACTGAAGAAGGCACATTCACCCCTCCCTCTTCCTCCTCTTCTGAAGCAGTTTCCTCAGCTGTGGTCTGTTGCTGTTGCAGATGAAGGTCTTGCAGCTCTTCAATGGTAAGCTGTTCCCTGTGGTCCTCCACCAACTCTTCCACATCATGGTCACTCACATCCAGCCCCCCATGGACTTCCCCAAAGCTACAACACATTCCACAACAGGCAGAGGGTCGACAGGATCAGGGAGTCTTGTTCACTCAGAGACACAGCCAGACTGACTGACGTGGCAGGATGGCGGGCGGACGCGTCCAATACAGCCGATTTCCGAGTTGCTGGCCGAAATCTAGGATAGAATATCGGCCAGAAAAGTGGCCGAAATCCAAATTCGCCGATATCAGAGGCTCCACTGTATATATATGTATATATATATATATATATTTTTTATATATCATTAACAACACTGCGACTAGCCGAGGATTCGAACCCATGTCGTTTTGGCCCGCCTCATGGTGAGCAAAAATCACTCGTGAAGCTCTAACCCACGGGACCACGCAATCTTCCAAGAATCAAACACCTAGCTGAGCTAATAGTTTTACCTTGATCCAAGGACATACAGTGGTGTGGATGTGGATATATATATATATATATATATATATATATATATATATATATATATATATATATATATATATATATATATATATAATCAAAACAACCACTGTGAAAGAATAGAGAAATTCCAAGCGCTTTCGTGACTACTCACATTATCAAGGAACTATGAAAGTAAAGCATCCAAGGAAGGTATATAAGGGGTCTGGCCAACACCTCACTATCAGATCCAACAACAGTTAAACACCTGACACGCGCCGGCCCAACTGGACAGGTCCTTCGCACAACTCACCAACAAACTACCCAAGAAAATTTTAAAAATTATTTGTCCAGTGTATTATTAAATTCTTCCCAAATTCTATTATAAATGGATCTAATTTATATAAACCAAAGGAGATATTCATATTATTGTCAAAACTGCTTTTTATGAAACAAGATTCAATTATATTCCTGTCGACCATGGACTTGCTTGATACTATTTTCTCAACTTTTTGAAAATCAATTGGATGGTTAAAATCTCTTACATGAATAAATAGAGCATTGGAATCTTGTCCAGTTCTAATGCTATATTATAATATAATTGAATCTTGTTTCATAAAAAGCAGTTTTGACAATATGAATATCTCCTTTGGTTTATATAAATTAGATCCATTTATAATCAATAGAATTTGGGAAGAATTTAATAATACACTGGACAAATAATAATTTTCAAAAAATTTTCTTGGGTAGAATAGTTTGTTGGTGGGTTGTGCGAAGGACCTGTCCAGTTGGGCCGGCGCGCGTCAGGTGTATAACTGCTGTGGGATCTGATAGTGAGGTGTTGGCCAGACCCCTTATATACCTTCCTTGGATGCTTTACTTTCATAGTTCCTTGATAATGTGAGTAGTCACGAAAGCGCTTGGAATTTCTATTCTTTCAGAGTGGTTGTTTTGCATATTCTGAAATCACCTGTTTACTGTGATCTTATTGCATATATATATATATATATATATATATATATATATATATATATATATATATATATATATATATATATATATATATATATATTAACACATCGGCCGATTCCCACCAAGGCAGGGTGGCCCGAAAAAGAAAAATTTCATCATTCACTACAGTTTATAAAACTGCAACATTAACACCCCTCCTTCAGAGTGCAGACGCTGTACTTCCCATCTCCAGGACTCAAGTCCGGCCTGCTGGTTTCCCTGAATCCCTTCATAAATGTTACTTTGCTCACACTTCCAAACTATGAATTCTCTGCATTATATTCACACCACACATTACCCTAAGACATGACATCTCCACTGCCTCCAGCCTTCTCCTCGCTGCAACATTCATCACAATGCTTCACACCCATATAAGAGCGTTGGTAAAACTATATTCTAATACATTCCCCTCTTTGCTTCCATGGACAAAACTCTGTCTCCACAGACTCCTAAGTGCACCGCTCACCCTTTTCCCCTCATCAGTTCTATGATTCAGCTCATCATTCATAGACCCATCCGCTGACACGTCCACTCCCAAATACCTGAATACATTCACCTCCTCCATACTCTCTCCCTCCAATCTGATATCCAATTTATCCTCATAACCTTACTCTTTCCTATATTCACTTTTAATTTTCTTTCTTTTACATACCCTGCCAGATTTATCCACCAACCTCTGCAACTTCTGTTCAGAATCTCCCAAGAGCACAGTATCATCAGCAAAAAGTAACTGTGACAACTCCCACTTGTGTTTGATTCCTTATCTTTTCACTCCACAACTCTCGCCAAGACCCTCTCATTAAGATATATATATATATATATATATATATATATATATATATATATATATATATATATATATATATATATTATTGTAACCACGAGCGAGTGGTATTAATAACAACACTGCGACTAGCCGAGGATTCGAACCTATGTCGTTTTGGCCCGCCTCATGACGAGCGAAAATCACACATGATGCTCTAACCCACGGGACCAAGCAATCTTACAAGAATCAATCACTCAGCAGAGCTAGGTGTTTTACCTTTATCCGATGACATACGGTGGTGTGGGTGCCTCTGAGCTAATTTCATTCTACTCCCCATTTGGTGTACTAGCCTCATAAGCAGTATATATATATATATATATATATATATATATATATATATATATATATATATATATATATATATATATATATTAGTGTAACCATGATTCTTGTAGGATTGCGTGGTCCCGTGGGTTAGAGCATCATGTGTGATTTTCGCTCGTCATGAGGCGGGCCAAAACGACATGGGTTCGAATCCTCGTCTAGTCGCAGTGTTGTTATTAATACCACTCGTTCGTGGTTACAATAATATGTACATATTGTTCGTGAAGCTAGTACACCAAACGGGAAGTAGAATGAAATTTGCTCAGAGGCACCCACACCACCGCATGTCCTCGGATCAAGGTAAAACACCTAGCTCTGCTGAGTGCTTGATTCTTGTAACATTGCTTGGTCCCGTGGGTTAGAGCGTCATGTGCGATTTTCGCTAACCATGAGGCCGACCAAAGCGACATGGGTTCGAATCCTCTGCTAGTCGCAGTGTTTTTATTGATTAATTCCACTCGTTCGTGGTTACAATAATATATATATATATATATATATATATATATATATATATATATATATATATATATATATATATATATATATATATATATATATATATAATCGTAACCAGGGATCCCAGGACGGCTAGTTTTCTATTCCAGCGACTCAGCGCTGCTGTTCAGTGATAATGCCTGCTGTATCTTGGGCACGCGCTCCAGCTCTGAGAAGCTAGATGAGATATTCACATAATCTGTGATAAACATGTAGCAATATGTACTAGAAATGTATCCCTCAAACCTCATGTAAAGCTTCTCTTCTGAGAGAAGCTGCGGCTGGTGTCACCTCACGCTAACCTACTCTGAGAAAACTTCCCCCTCATTTCTTCGCTTGCTACTCTTGCAACACTGCACAGCTCCTGATGACGCACTGAGAAGTGTGAAAGTACTTGACCTGAAGATTCCCCCCCTCAAACACTTCCCCCTCCCCGTTGTTTGTCTAGCATTGTTAATATCGCCAGTCTGCGATTGTTTGCGTACACAGCGGTGTATATCTCTCGGTGTATGTACACTGTTTAATGTTTCCTGATTTTAGGTATTAAAATATTCTTGATGTTAGTGTACGCTACAAACTGAGATCAAATGTGGAAGTTTTCAGGAGGAAACTGGATCACTGTCTCTGCGAAGTGCCAGATCAACCAGGCTGTGATGACTACATAGGATCAACGGTCTGCCAACACCAACAAGACAGAAACTGCACGTGTGTATCTGTCACTATACCGGAGTCCGACACTATCTTAGGTCAGCCTATAAATATTTAATTTCAATTAATTACTATCCCTAAAAACATTAATTTAGTGAAGGTGAGACTGATTTTCATGTCCAGTAGACAATCCAGATAGAAGTGGATCCCCGGGCCGGGTGGCGAGAGTAGAAACAAACTATACCGTTCACAAGTACATCCGGTATATACGTCTAACAAGTTATTTTAATCAGGCTGACTTCCGAAGTGAAGAAAGTGGGCAGGCAGAGCCAGGCAGACAGGGAAGCAGGGCAGGGAGGACAGGCAGGCAGGTCGTGCTCTGTAGTCAAAACATAGGTCGTGTGACGCACGCTAGTCCCTGGTCACCAGCTCGTAACTTGTGCATGATTATGGTTATTTTAGTGTCTTGGTGAGTGACAGCCAGGCACAGTGTTGTGTTCCCAGCGACGCCACCCTGCCCACATCTATCACACAAACACGCACGCACGCAAGACAGCAGCATGCACGGGGAAGAGAACTGCTTTTTGAATATAGCCAAGACATTAAGTCCCATATAGAATTCTTTAGCATTGTAGGCACATATTTCATGCTCATATTAGAGCATAGAGCACATGCGGAACTTCCACCTGATTAAGCTCGTCCAGAAGCTTGGAAAAGTCCAAAGGTTTGCAACTTAGACTAGTCCCAAACCTGACTAGCGTGCCATATGAAGAAACTAGCGGAAAGGAATCTATACTGTGGAAGAGACAGGAGACGTAGAGAGATACGATGACGACGTGAGCGATATTCGGAGTAACAGGGCAGATAGTCTGAAATACGAAGACTAGGTACAAACTAAATAAAAAAAAATGATGACTTAAGAAACTACTTATTCAGGCTCAGAGTAGAAGAGAAATGATATAATCTGGATGTTAATTAACGTGGAGGAGACAAACTCGATATATAGTTTAAAAATAAGAATGATAAACCTCAAAATACGAGAAACTAATCATGCAAGTCGACTAAGTTCAAGATGTATAGTGCAGAAGTAAAATAAACTTTATTTCTAAAAAGAAGTTTGTACTTGGTACAGCAAAGGTGACATATTTGTCATACTTTGTCGGAAGCTCCTGGTTATGTAGAGCACTTCGGACACCCTTAAAATTACTTATAACTACTTATAGTTATATAATATAACTATTTGTCGATTTTTTGCAAGAACAGTTTGCTGGAAATTTGTGGAGGTATTAATGTTGGTTAAATACATATGTAGGTACGGATCTAAATTCCAGTTTTAATGCCCAGGACATACAGTAAACTGAAGATCCAGAGAATGCACAGCATCTTGGCCAAAACTTAGCATATACTATACTTAAAATTAACTGGGTTAATTCGTAATAAAAATTACAATAAAATTACACAGTTTTTAAGTTTAGCAGAGTGAGTGGTGAGACACATGTGCAGCACCTGGGTATCTTTGTGGAAACGTTTCTCCACACACCGGTTTCATCAGTCCAGTACAAAGAAGCATGGTGAAGATCAGAAGGAGTTTCATGTAATCAGTCCCCCAGGTGTGTAATTTATCAACTTGTCGGTTTTCTGAGCCCTTTATCTAGAGTGGATAATACTAGTTACTTTAGTTATAACAAATATGATGAGACAGTATATTCATATAATGTATAAGAGATGAAGGAAGGCTGGAAGATGAGAAGCTGCGGAGCTGGATGACAACAGGAAGACTCAAGTGTGACACAGTGTATTGCTGTAGGGATCACAGTGATGAGGTGCTTTGCAGTGGGACCGTTAAAATCTTCAGTTAGGGAGTTCCAGATTTTAGGGCCTTTTATGCGCACCGAATTTTCACACAGGTTGTGGGACCAGGAACCAGGACTCGAACCCCGTAAATACAGTTTGGTGAGGATAAAGTCACAGTTTGTGTTATGTCTCGGATCCCGAGAAACTGAGGAGGAAGAAGAATAAGAGGAAGAGGATGGGAGCGATGGGGCGGGGAGGGGGAAGGATAATTGATCGTGGAGTGGGGAGTGGAAGAGAAGGATGGTGGAGGGGAGGCTGGAGGGCGTAGCGAGGTCAAGGTTGACTCCTGGTTTACCTAAGTTCACCCTTGCTTATATGGTCGTGTGTGGCTGCGATACACACGTTTAATGTTGACTGTCTCAAATTGCTGCTCATCTGACCCGTGTGTGTGTGTGTGTGTGTGTGTGTGTGTGTGTGTGTGTGTGTGTGTGTGTGTGTGTGTGTGTGTGTGTGTGTGTGTGTTTGTCCCGTGGATATCTTATCGTTCTCCCTGAGAAATCATGAATTGTAAACACTGTCATGTATAATGGGTTAGACCTTGCCAAGACAGGTTTTTTGGTGGTAACCATGTGTGATAGTGACTGCCTTCCTCTGTCTCACGTTGCCTTCTGTCCCATGCTGCCTTCCTCTGTCCCATGCTGCCTTCCTCTGTCCCACGCTGACTTCCTCTGTCCCATGCTGACTTCCTCTGTCCCACGCTGACTTCCTCTGTCCCATGCTGCTTTCATCTATCCCACGCTGTCTTCTGTCTCAAGCTGCCTTCATCTGTCTCACGCTGCCTTCTGTCCCACGCTGCCTTCCTCTGTCCCATGCTGCCTTTCTCTGTCCCATGCTGCCTTTCTCTGTCCCATGCTGCCTTCCTCTGTCCCATGCTGCCTTCCTCTGTCCCATGCTGCCTTCCTCTGTCCCATGCTGCCTTCCTCTGTCCCACGCTGCCTTCCTCTGTCCCATGCTGCCTTCCTCTGTCCCATGCTGCCTTTCTCTGTCCCATGCTGCCTTCCTCTGTCCCACGCTGACTTCCTCTGTCCCACGCTGACTTCCTCTGTCCCATGCTGCCTTCCTCTGTCCCATGCTGCCTTCCTCTGTCCCATGCTGCCTTTCTCTGTCCCATGCTGCCTTCCTCTGTCCCACGCTGACTTCCTCTGTCCCACGCTGACTTCCTCTGTCCCACGCTGCCTTCCTCTGTCCCACACAGTTGTGGCACCGTAACGTTGGTATTAAGTTGCAATTAACCCATAGAGACTGAAAATAGAAATCAAACGTTTCGGTCCGAAATACTTTATAATGATCTGGGACAGACAGAAACGTCTCACAGCTTCCATATGCAATCATAGGTTACTTGAGAAGTGTTCAGATACACTACTGTGATTTTCAAGGTTTGTTAGTACAAGTCTTTATGTTGGAACTTGGCAAACCTCAAGCTAATATTTACAGGCTTAATGGTTCCAATAATAATAATAGTAACAACAACAACAATAAATTTCTCAGATTATTTTGTATGTTACAATCATGTATTCCTTAGTGTCCTCGACTAGAATTACAGTTCACTTCATGTAGACTAGTCTGGTTGCAAATCTTTGGATCTTTACAGTCATCTGAACGTGCTTGATCAGGGGGAAGCTTTGCGTTTGTGCTGTTTTAAGATGGGTTTGGCATCTGTTTAAAGGAGTCGTAAAGAATTACTGCCAGGCTCCATACATGACGGATGAATGAAGGTGTGGCAGCGCAGCAGTGAGGAGTGAAAAACCTCGTACTAGTTCGTGTCAATGGCAAGAAACTTAGGTGGTAGTGTGCGGCTTCCTCACGCGTTCCTCAGCTTTTAAAGTAATGCGTAATGCGTCCGCTTACAAACTATGATGGAGTATACGTATCTCCATCACCTTTGTCACTCATACTTATTGTGTTTACATCCACATACATCGTCACCCACGTCCATCATATTCCTACTCCCCTAGAGTATACTCATTTTTTTTTTTAAAGGAGACTGTTCTAAATTCAAAATATGTCGAATATCTTTGAAATATGACGAAAAAAAATATTGCATACGAATTCCAAGTTTACCGGTTTTTTCCCACTGGCACACTTCCTGAGGTCAACTGGCTCACACCAGGAAAGAGCGCGCGCCAGTGTTCAGAACCTCTGGTCTTTTCTATTTCATATGATAGTTAAATTTTGGAAACAAAAGCTGACTATGTTTTCATATATTCCATCATAAGGATGGGCTGCATGGAATTGATATTCTCATAAACTGTCCTACCCCCATTTTGGGTTTTTGGTTGTTTTGTCGCTCGAAGCCACTGGCCCCTTTCCCCCTTTTCCCCTTTCTTTTTATTTTTCGTTTCCCTTTCCCACCTTTTCTGTCTTCCATCTTTTTAAACCCCTTTTTCATACCTGTCTTTTTTCCACCACGTTCCACAAGGCACAGTACTGCCCATCTATTCCCCCCACCCTCATATAAAACATGAAGAATAACATAGCACCGTATCATCCTTTGCGGATGAATGATCTGCATGAGGCTGTCATCGCGGGAGGGGTTAACCCCCAAGAAATAAAAGAACATAAGAAATAAGAACGAAGGAAACTGCAGAAGGCCTACGGCCCAGCGGGGATCCAATTCTTTTGGGCCCCAAAGCCCCCAACCCCCAAAAGGTAGGTCACATTGACTTGGGGAAATGGCAACCGCCCCCGGGCACAAGCATCAGGTCAAACCCCACACCCACCCACATCCACCATTTTTACCCAACCCTTTTTTAAAGTCACAACGTTCGGGCCCTCTATAACACTTGGGAGTTTGTTCCCCCATCCACAATCAACCCAAACCGATTTCTATATCCTTCCTGAATCTAAATTTTTTCCAACTTAAAACCATTGCGGGAGTCCTGATAGGCTAGATATTTTCAGCACACTATTTAATCCCCTTTTTTATTCCGCCCATTTATACACCTAATCATATCCCCAATTTTAAAGGGTCTTTCTAGAGAGTGCAGTTTCGGGGCCCTTTATCATCCTCAGGGGGTTTTAAACATGGATAATTTTTATCCCCCTTTGTACATTTTCCCCAGAGAATTTATATCCTTTCTGTAATAAGGGACCAAAACGGGCAGAAAACTAAATGACCCAACAAGGATAGAGTTGAAGAACAACTGAGGACCCCATTATTTATGCTTCGAATGGCCAAGGATTCTATTACTTTATTGGAAACTTATGCCCCCGTTGTTTTGGTTTCAGATTACCAACTAAATCTAAATTTTTCCAATCCGTAATATTAAGACTCATTATTTAGTTTATATGGAAAGGATTTCCTGTCCAACATTTAAATTTTGCATTTGTTATATTAAAACCCGCATCTGCCATTTCTCCGCCCACGCATCAGTCTATTCAAATTTTCCTGGAGGCTCGAATGTCCCGTCGAATAATTGAGGGCCTTTTTTGGGGTTTCACCCAAAAATTGCTGATGCGCCTTTTCCCCTCATCTATGTCGTTTATGAGATTGTGAACAGCAGGGGCCCAACACTGCCCCCCGTGGAACACCGTCGGACGCTTTACCTGATTTCCCCCATTTATGCAAACCTCTGCCTATTTGTCAACCATGCCTATCCGGGAAAAAAAATTTCTCCTCCTTTTCCCATGTGTTTTAAATTTTTCTCTGTCTCTGATAAACCCTGTAAAAAACCCTACTGAAGTCCAAAACACAAATAATTTTCATTACCATGATCTACCCCCCAAAATTAGTGAAAAAGAAAAATTTAAAGGCGGGAAGCCCTTTGTAAAACCATGTAAACCAAAGCCAGTGGGCAAGGTAAAAAATGATTTTCAATGAGAAAAACCAACACTCCGTTATGGAAAATGAGGAGAAAAACAGAACAGGATACTACTGACCCCGGCCATCAAAGAGCGGAAAAAAATGAGGGACCTGGGAGTAGAATGTTGAGGATTCTTTTAAAGGATCAAACAGTGCCAGATCGACGTGCAAAAAAAATGATAGAATGGATAATGAAAACCCAAAACGAGAGATGCGCCCATGAGATTTTTTTTCAAATCACGCTCTAGGCTGAATACTGCTGTACATTAAACTCCATTAAAAGCAGGTGAAATCGCAACTAGAGGTTACAGAGACCCTTTTATGACGTATAAGTTCTGTCACACCTTAACAATAACGCTTGGAAGCACTTGACGTACTCTTTGGGAAGCAGGGGAGAGATATATCAATTACATTTGGAAAATCTGGAAGGAATGGCCCCAAATCTGCACACAGAAATCATTTACAAAAAGTAAAAGACTGGGCAGGCGATGCAAAATCCCCCAAAAAAGTGGGCCCCTTGGGGGTAACTAAAAAAAAACCCCCCAAAGTGCCCGGGCCCCCAAAAAAAAGCCCCCCATAAACTTTGGGGGGAATTTGCCAAAAACCCCTGGCTGCCTTCAAAGAGAGCTGGAAGATATAAAGTCGTCCCGGATCACCCCGGGCGGTCGTTTGGACGCGTGGGCCAGCAGAAAACAGCCTATTGATCAGGCCCCGTTTCATGGGGGAGGCCTGGTCAGGGACTGGGGGGGGGCTGACCCCCGAAAACCTCCAGGTAACATCCAGGTATCCACACTACCTTTGTGATTCCCTAATTTTCCCACATTACTTTTGCTCCTCCCTCCTTTCCTCTTTGCCTCTTCCTCCCTATCTTCTTTCTACACTATGTAAGTTTAATTTGTTGCTGGCCACACTTTACCACATACCACTTATTTTTTCCCATCATCGTAACTATTCCATCTTCTAGATCAGCACTTACACAGCCATAGTACATGTTCTCCTATTGTTCTCCTTTGTTTCACATCATCATCATTCTCCGGTTCTTCACCGACATTCCCTCTTCTCTTCCACACAGACTCTCAAAAAGGAACCGAACCGCGATCTTTTAACAGAGGTGGGGAGGTAAAAAAACCTTTGAAATTGAGGAGAATGGTGTTCCAAAAAGGATTACTAGCCCGGGCGGTTTGCCGGTGTGTGGGGGGGGAGGAGAGGTTTAGCTGTTCTCACAAAACTGTACTTACAGAAATGAATTTGCTTACCTGTTTATACCTGTAATAATTGGTTTCAAGATTTTCTACTCTCGCAGTCTGGCCTAAGACCAAGCTTTTCTGTTGCCTGTTCATGCAGACTGTTGCTGTCGACGGCACGCTGGCTTACATAGCATTTTTAATTTGACACTTGGCGAAGATGATGATTCAGGTTTTCACTTGAAAACTTCAACAATGGTTCTGGTAGTATTTCTGATATCTTGTGGTAGCAGGTTGAGTAGCCTTGTACCACGGGTGTTGAAACAGGTGTAATTATACCAGTGACGTTTTTACTTTGGGGGTGTTTTTAACCCCCCTGAAAAGGCTTGCACGGACGTTGTTGGGGTTTTTGTAAGTTTTGGGGATTCCGAAGTATCTTCCACATGGTCAGGTCTCTCTTGTTCATCTTTCTCTCTTTTTATCTTATTTTCTTCACTTGCTGTCTAATGAAATTCCTTATCACTGCTGCCATGAGTTTTACTCTCCGTGTGTCCGGTCCCTCGTGGAGGTCCCAGTTCTCCCAGTTGATTTCCCTGTAGTAAAATCTCCTGGAATCAGAATTTTTTCTTTGGTCCTTCTTGCTGCTGCTGCTGCTGCTGCGGCCTCTGTCTGTTGTATGTATTTCCGGTTCGCTGTTCTCTTTATACTCCTCCATTGGTCTTCTGTTGTTCATTGGAGTGTTATATACCACTATAGAAAACCAAATTGGGTTATCCCCTTAAAACCCATAATTCCAGTCAAGGTTTTCTGACTTTTCCCACAGATCATATTGTTTTGAGGGCAGTCAGAAAAATATCGTTTTGCAAATTGCTCAAGAACTCGAAGGACCTGCTGCTCTTTTCCAGACCCGTATTTTGAACAGGTTACACCTGGTGCCAGTTTTAATTCCGCCAACACTTGCTCCATCACACTAGACTCTTATGGAGACCATGAAATTTAACAGCTTTTCAAGGCTGGGAGACTGACCACCTCAAAACCACTACTTCAAGGTTGACAAACTGATCACGTTATCTTTACCTCTCCACCGCTTCTTCGAACTGCAATATTTGTCATTTTATAAATATTAGAAACTAAAGGGGGAAACTTTTCAACAATAAAGATACCCAATTTCAAAAATATATTACTTATTATTTGTTTATTGTAATTTATTCCCAAGATTTTCGGACATTTTAAACGTTTTACTTTCGTCAACACTGATCAATCACGCTACTTGTATGGAAATTTGAACTTGGCCTCAAGTGGGGTTTTTGGGGAAATTTTTTTGTACCTTTTGTCTGGGGGTTTGTGAACATTTTTTAATAATTTTTTTGTAGTTTCTTTCCTGTTTAAGCAGTTTTCACGATGTTTTTTTTTAAATAAAATAAAACCCGAGATCTTGATTATTCCCTCAAAAAAAAAAAATTTTCATTTTTTTCCTTCAAACTTATGAATCAACATTAAAATTTTAGGGGAAACCTAAATTTTACGATGTGTTACCCACTGTGAAGCTTTATCAGAGAGCTGACACAGCACCACTGTGGCTGTGACATTGCAGACAAAGAATTAATAGTGTTACCTAGTCAGCACTCGTCGGCATTTACCTATGCCTAACATGATGTCTAATTGAGCTTATGCCTCTGAATTGATTGTTACATTTCTGGAATATGAGAGAGAACTTTGTCGCCTGAGCTGAAGCGACACATTGGTAAGGTAATTTGAGTTTAATATGCGTGTGCAAGTGCCAGGAGATAACGTGGATTGACGAGAGGTCATGAGAGGTAATGGCTGAGGCAGCCTGGAAGGGGGACATGGGACAGATTGTAACTAGGTCATGAGAGATAATGACTGAGACAGCTTGAAGACCCAGTGGGACAGTAACTAGGTCATCGGTGTCTTCCCTGATTAGTGTCTGCAGGAGGTTGTTATTTTGTCTCGATAAAAGCCCCCGCCCCCGCCTGCGGCTGTGGGGTCCTCTTCCCTTTTCCACCCCCATCTCCTTTTTCGGAAATTTAACCACCCAACAGTCTGATCCCCGGTGTGGTGCAAGTTGATTTTCCGGCAGCCCCAAAAGCCTTTAGTAGACCATCCCGGTCACCGGGATGGTCTGGTCTGGGACCGGGGCGCTGCAACATTGATCCTGGGAAAACACTACAGGTAAACTGCAGATAGCTTCATGAGAAAAAACCGCAGTTTTTGGGTAAATTTACGGAAAGAACAATCCCCATTACACAGAAATCAAACAGGGGAGGTGAATTTAAGATATCCTAAAAAGTGTGTAATTTGTATAAATAAGTCCACAGTAAGAACTCATGACAGTAATGGATTAGAGGAAGGTGCAGACAAAATAGCATTGCACGTCAAATTTCTTTTGGGTTTTAATAGATGATGTCAACGGGGGGCAAGGGCTAAACTCTTCAAATGCTGCAGGGGGGTGGGGGAGGGGGGGGGAGTGGGGGGAAAGGGGAGAGGTTGAGGGGAAAGGGGGATAGGAAAAGTGGTGGGGGAGGGGGGTGAGGGGGAGTTTAAGGAGAAGGGGGGGGTTGGGGAGGGGGGGAAGGAAAAGCGGGCGGTGATGGACGTTGTCTGCTGAAGCAGTTATCGGTTACCGATGCCGGAAGAGGATCCACGTTTCAGCTAACGGTATAACTGTCCGCGGACGTCAGGTGGACAGGTGTCAGCGGCTGTCTCGCGCGGAGGTACTTGTCTTCACTACCAAATGCAGTATTGGTCATTGATTTGAAGACAATAAAAGGCAAACAAAATGCCGTAGTTGTATAAAATTTGCAGAGCCTCCGAAAATATGCCCCCAAATTCAAAAAATCCCGGGAAAGGAAACAAATAACCGCACATAAAAGAGAAGCTCGCCGACAAACCCATTGCAAATCAATCCAAATCGATCGAAACGTCGTCGTAAGTTTTTTCCTTTTATGTGCGGGTTTTTTGTGACGTTCCAGCAGGATTGTGCCTTTTTGTTTTTTTAAAAAGGGGAAAAGTGGGCAAATGGATCTAAATTTCCCCAAAAACGAACCCAATAATAGTCAACGATATAAAATCAAAGACTGCCACGGTGAAAATTTCTGCTCCTGACGGCACAATGCTAGCCCCACTTCTTGTTCTTATACCTGACATAGACAGACTCGAACATCATGACAGACAATTATCATTGCAGACAATACCAAACTTTGTATGAACGTTGCCACCAATAAATAATCCAGCTTTCCCCAAAAATATAAAGGGTTTCCAACACTTGTTCAAAAAAAAATTTAAAAAAAATTTGGGAAAAAAAGGAATTTTTTTTTTTGGAGGGGGAGGGGTGAATAAAAATTTAAAATTATTTATATTTTTTTTTTTGTGAAACAAGAAATTGGACTTTAACGATAGCCTATTTCATTTACTCCTTTTCGGAAAATTTGAGCATAAACATTAAAAAACAGAAGAGTATAAACCACTGAAGCCTCTCAGTAGAACTAAAGAAAATGATGGACTATAAAGGCAGCAACACAAGAGCTGTCAAACCGTTGAGGTTGTGAGGAATGTTGAGGAATTAATCAGTAGACTTTTCAAAGAAGCCCCCGAATTAGAGGGTATTAAAATAGGGGGGTAAGAGGGAAAATAGCCGGTAACGAGGGGGTAAAATAGCGCTGGTAAGAGAGGGTTTTAAATAGCGGCTGGTAACGTAGCGGGTATTAACATAGCGGCTGGTAACGTAGAGGGTATTAACATAGCGGCTGTTAACGTAGCGGGTATTAACATAGCTGTTAACGAGGGGGTGAAATAGCTTTTTTAAAAAGGGGGAAATTTATAGCGGCGTTAAAAAAGCGGGAAAATAGCTGTTAAGAGGGGGATTGATATAGGGGGGGAAAAGCGACCGAACGCAGGGGGATAACAGAGTTTTAAGTAGGGATTACGGCTTTTAAACGAGCGGTATTAGCAACGAACGGTTGGTTTTAAGAGAGGATAACGGCTGTAACGAGCGGTAAGATAGCGTTAACGTGGGTTTTAAATAGCGTTAACAGCGGGAAAACCAAGCGGTGCCCCGTGGGGGAAGAGCGAAAAGGGGGTACAATATACGAAGAGCGGAAGAAAGAGTTAAGAGCGGAAACATAGGGTTGTTGAATAGGGGTATTAAAAAGCTGAAGTTGGGGGTTTTAAACGGGCTGTTAACGTAGGGGTTTTAAAAAAAAGGGCGTTAACGCACCCGTAAAATAGCTTTAACGAGCGTTTAAAACTTAGCCCAACGAGCTGGAAATACAAGGGCAAAACAAGGTTTGGGAGCGCGGTAGAAACCCTTTAAAAATATGATTGAAATATCCAGAACTTTTGGGGACGAAACGGGGATGTAGAGAAATTTTAGGGGGTCGTAATCTGCCCTGTCGCCCTCCCCCTTTAAGATAAAAAACCCCCCCTTTGCCTTTGGGGAATGCTAATGATTGTTCATGTTCCCCCTTCCAAGATGGGGTTTAAACGTCTGTATATCGTTAAAAGGGGTTTTTTAATGAAGATTTTTGGGAGGGGGAAAAGACCCCAGAGAGAGAGAGGGAGAGAGAGAGAGAGGAGAGAGGGGGGGGGGGCCGGGGGATCCTTTTTGGGTTTTTCAGTCCAGTGATCCAGATGAGGGCCGAGGTTTCATTTTCCTCTCTCTCTCTCTTCCCCCTCTCCCCCCAATGAAACTTTTTAGCCCTTTTAGCTGGGGTTTTTTGTAAATGTTTTTTTTCCCACTTTTATATTTCTGTTTCCCCCTTCTGTGAAACTTCTGCTTCCCCCCTGGTGTTTTCCGCCTGTGTTTGTTGTTTGTGTGTGTGTTTTATGTTTTTTAGGTAAACATGTGTGTCCCCAATTGTTTGAGGGTCGAGACCCCCCTGCCCCCTCTTCACTGACCCCCACTGGTCCCCTCTCCTCCATGAGTACAACCCGTCAAAACTATGGTTCCCTCCCTCCACTACATCATTTTGCCAGACTGTTCCATTCCCCAACTTGTTTAAAAGAAATATTTCCAAACATCCCTTAGGCTCATCTGAGCTTCAACCCAATTTTGGCCCCTTTGTTTGTGTGTCCCATCTCTGAACATCCCCTGCCCCACCTTTTCATTCCCCAAACGCAGTATTTGATTTTTACATGTCACCCCTGTCCTCCGTCCCCCAGTGCCCAGCCCTTCCCCTTAACCTTTTCAGGAAAAAACTTTAGCTTTGAACTACCCTTTGCAAACTTGATTTTCCTTCTTTTGACGCTTGACCAGGGGGGTTCCCAAAAACTGGTGCTGATTTCATTATGTATGGAACGTTTTTTTGGTTTCCAGGCGCCCAATCCCGCAATTATTTATTAAGGCTTCCGGGACGTCCGGGTTCTACTCCCCCCGATCTTTCCCCCTTAATGAGGTTTGCAGTTTTTGGTCGCCTAGTATACTCTGTCTGGGGTCTTTTGGTTTCCCCCGATCTTCATATTTTCCTTTGGGTTAATTTAGGATTTTTCCCCCCGCACGTAGCCTGTCCTTTTCTTTGTAGACCTGTTTGGCCCCATCTGATTTAATTTCCCAAATTCATCATCTTCAAAAAGGACACTTGAATCTACCCCTTCCGCCATTTTTTAATCCCAAAAAAGACGGTCCTGGGACTGACCCGGGGACCTCCCGTCACGGGCCCCCGTGATACTCTCACGTACCAGACTGCTGTGCCTCCCCAGGTTTTCTGACCCATTGCGGGCCCTTCCTCTAGCTTTTTGGTGGTGTGTGTTAGTTACCTTTTTGTCCGGGCATGTCGATTAGAACTAGTGTGTGTGTGTGTGTGTTTTTTGGGGGTGTGTGTTTTTGGGGGCTTTGGGAAAAACCCCTTTATTCCTGGAAATACTTTTTATTTTCCTGTTCTAAAAAAGGACTTTTTTTTAAACCCCGCTTTTTACTTTTAAAAAGTGTTCCTTTTTTTGGTTTTTGGGCGCGCCTCCAGTTTTCCCCCAAAAAATTTTGTTTTTTTTCCCGGGGCCC
Source organism: Cherax quadricarinatus (assembly GCF_038502225.1). NCBI lineage: Eukaryota > Metazoa > Arthropoda > Malacostraca > Decapoda > Parastacidae > Cherax > Cherax quadricarinatus. The sequence goes on along the minus strand of NC_091306.1, from coordinate 14,740,563 downwards.
CCGCCCCTTTTCCTCCTTTTCCCCCGCCTTTTTCGTTTTTTAGGTCTACTGTTCTGTCTCTTTCCTCCTGAAAACGCTTTTTTGGTCCTTTCCCAGAAATCGTCCTGTTTTGGTTCTTTCTGTCCTATTTTGGTCCTTCCCCCCCCCTTTCGTTCCTTTCCGTCCTGAAAGTAGTATTGTTCCGTTTTTTTTCCGTCCTAAAAGTTTATTGTTCCCGTCTTTTCGTCCTGGAGTATTTTTTCCGTTTTTTCGCTTTGAGAATCCCCCCATTCCGCCCCTTTTGCCAATTGAATGATCCTTTCGGCCCCCTTTCCCCCCCAGCATTTTTCTCGTCCCTTCACTCAGTAAGTTTCCCCTTTTTCCACCCCAGGAAGTTTTATCCACCTAGGAGCTTTTCTTGTAAAAAGTTTTAATATGTCCAGGTAATTTACGCCCGGGAAGGTCCTCTTCCGGGGAAATTTTTAAGATAAACAAAATCAAATTAAATTTTAAAAGGAAACATTTGTGTTGGCCCCTTTTATAAATTTTCTTTTCCAAAGTTTTTTGGTATTACTGGCAACTAATTTTTTACTTTTTAGGGAGTTTTTTCTGGAGCTGTGAGTTTATTCTTATTATGCAGTTGCGAGTTTGGTCATATTGCCCAAGCTTGCCAGGTGCAGGAGGGGTTTTCAAGCCCTTCAAAAAAATGGCCCATTAGATTTTTGGTTAAAGGGCCACTGCCATTTTCATTTTGGTTTCCATTGATTCAGACAGGAAGAGCAGTTTCTCCTGTTTTTAAAGCTGTCGCTTTTCGGCCCATCCCAACAGAAGAATAAAGAGGGGTTTTTTCCTTGGATTTGGGGGGCTTTTTGGGGAGGGGGAGGGGTAGGGGGATGTTTTAAACTTTTTTGTTAAGTTTTTTTCTTTAACCTTGTTTTGATTTCTTTTATTTTTTTCCTCAGAACTATTTTAATAATTTTCAAACAAATCGAAGAGTTTGGAGAAGAAACATTAGCTGAGATTTTAGTTGTAGCTTGTGACTGAGGGGTGAACATGTGCCAGCTTCTCTGTTGAACAGAAGTTCCCTGATTGTCCTTATAGTCACAGAGCTTTGTAAATTGATACTGCAATACCGGCTTCCTGTTCCTGCATTGTTCAGTTCCATTTCTTGCTTCCTCCTTCCTCTTTCCTTTGCTTTGTCCTTTTAGTTTTTCCTTACCTGGTTGGTTGGGGTGTTGTCGTGACTACAACGACGGCTGCTGACTCTCGTTCGTAGTCTCCTCACACAACCATTTCATTGGGTGACGCAGCCGAGGTGCTGCATTGCTGGTTAATTGTTCCCTAGTTGGGTTGGGGGAGGGGGCAGGCGATCACGGCATCACTCTCTGACCTTGGTATCCACTCCTTATTGTGGAGTGGGCCAAATTGTGGATTAATCTATTGTTAGAATCCAAGGTTCTCCGTTGCGTCCTTCCGTAAGAACTCAGGACTTTTTAACAATGGTCGGTTGGATAATGCCGTGAGATTCTGTACTCTCCAGTTTTGTACTCACAAATTCTTGTTTGAATGTGTCGAGGTTCCGCTCTGTCCCGGCCTCTTAATCGAAACTCCGCTCTGTTCCGGCCTCTTAATCGAGGCTCCGCTCTGTCCCGGCCTCTTAATCGGGGCTCCGCTCTGTCCCGGCCTCTTAATCGGGGCTCCGGTCTGTCCCGGCCTCTTAATCGAGGCTCCGCTCTGTCCCGGCCTCTTAATCGGGGCTCCGGTCTGTCCCGGCCTCTTAATCGAGGCTCCGCTCTGTCCCGGCCTCTTAATCGGGGCTCCGGTCTGTCCCGGCCTCTTAATCGAGGTTCCGCTCTGTCCCGGCCTCTTAATCGGGGCTCCGGTCTGTCCCGGCCTCTTAATCGAGGCTCCGCTCTGTCCTGGTCTCTTAATCGAGGCTCCGCTCTGTCCCGGCCTCTTAATCGAGGCTCCGCTCTGTCCCGGCCTCTTAATTAGGGCTCCGCTTTGCCCCGGCCTCTTAATCGAGGCTCCGCTCTGTCCCGGCCTCTTAATTAGGGCTCCGCTTTGCCCCGGCCTCCTAATCGAGGCTCCGCTCTGTCCCGGCCTCTTAATTAGGGCTCCGCTTTGTCCCGGCCTCTTAATCGAGGCTCCGCTCTGTCCCGGCCTCTTAATCAACGTCTGTCGTCGTTACTGGTTTGTGATTTTTTGGACCTGTGCGTTTTGTGTTTTTCCCTGTGTATTCAGTTCACACTCGTCTCCCCTCGTTCTGTTTCAACTAGTGCCAAATATCCTGTTGCTCTGAGTATCGTGTATGTTGTGATCAAGTCCCCTTCTATTTCTCAGGTCTTGTATGATGAATTATATTCATATATATATATATATATATATATATATATATATATATATATATATATATATATATATATATATATATATATATATATAGGATGGGGTCCACCTCTGGTGTAAATTGTGGGACCCATAGCCTCGGAAAAGTGGATAAAAAGGCTTCAAGGAAGAATATTTGGATTTCTTCCTGAAGAAATATATATATATATATATATATATGCATGCTCACATGTGAGGTTGATTGAGAGAAAGCGAGAGAAAAAAAGATAGAGAGAGATTGAATAAATAAATAACTAAATAGGAGTAATATATCTGAAAATGGTAATCGCGTTGGTGAAGTTCTTCACAACACATTAAATAATTTCTAGTAAAAGGTGATGATGATAGTGTGTAGTGTTTGTGGAAGGTGAATGTTTAATTGAACACTGCACGACGGCGAGAGTTCTGATCAACACCTGAAACAGAATGGAACTAATGTCTGTTTTACTCGTTTCCCAATCCCCTCTCTCCACACCTTTTCTCTCACATTTCCCTCTACTCCTCCCTCTTTCTTTCCCTTCTCATTCTCCTTCATCTCTCCCCCCTCTCTTTTTTTTTTTTGCCCCTCCTGCCTCTTCCCTTATCCCTTCCTTCTCCTTTCTCCCTCTTGGACATAAAGTTGACTTTTTTTTCCCCTCCCAGAATTAATTAAATTCTTGCTTGGCCAGCAGGCAACTCACCTGTCAGGTTTTATCGGAATTCGTGCGCACGTTTTTTGAGCTTTGTCGAAGGTGAAGAAAGACGATATTTTGTCGTCAGCTGTCAATTTATTTGACTTATACTTCAGTGATGTTTTTAATAACAAACATCAGCAGCGTGCTGCTACCCTACACGCACTAATAGTTACGTAGTGGGAACAACAGTTTGGCACTATTCTACTCTGTATTACAGCTACAAAGTGGAACATTAGAAGTGTGGTAGTATCCTGCTCTGTATTATATTTTTAGTAGAAACACCAGCCAAAGTGCTGGTGTTTCTACTAAACTAGAACTAGGGTACTTTAGTAAGGTGATCAAGCATTATACTATGGGTTTTTTTCCAGCAGAGCTGGAGTTATTGTTACTGGAAAAGTGCTATCATTTTATGCATATCCAGTTCTTGTCGAGACAGACATTGTAAGGGAGGACATGCAGTATGCTTAGTTTGCCCCATCAATGTTAGCTTCTTGTAGGAGGTTTTTGAGGTGGCTACGTGGAGGTTTGGGTGCGCAAAATAATGAAGGGATGTGGTGGAGGAGAGGGTAAGTAGTGGGCCCAAGAGACAGCAGGCAGCCTCCCATATTATGGAGAGGGCCAAGTTATGGAGCAATCTGTCGTCAGAACACAAGTGTTTCTGTTACTCCCGATCGTAACCCTAGCACGGTCTCTGCTCCTTCCTGTCTGCCTCATACACGAGCCTTCCTGCGGCACATTTCGCTTTCTTTATCGTTCATTACTGCATTTATCGTTTATCGATTTCTATCGGTGGTTAGTCATCATTGAAGGTGTTGATCTTTCACTGCTGGAAAACTCTGTTGGGGTCTACACTTCTCATCTTCCTACTCAGAGTCATGGAACTTTTGAAAGGCGCTTGTTAGTCCTCCAGGTGGGTTTAAAGGTCAGAGTGACAGTCAATATTGGCACCACGAGCGCCGCTGCCTGACGCCCGGCCCCCAAACTCAGCTCGCCGCACGCAGTTTGGTCAGCGCTCAAGGTCTTCCCTCAACCATAGGACCTAGCAGACACTGCTCTCAACCATAGGGCCTAACAGACACTACTCTCAACCATAAGCTTAGCAGACATTGCTCTCAGCCAGAGGCATAACAGACATTGCTCTCAGCCATAGGACTAGTAGACACTGCTCTCAACCATAGGCTTAGCAGACACCGCTCTCAACCATAGGCTTAGCAGACACCGTTCTCAACCATAGGCTTAGCAGACACTGCTCTCAGCCAGAGGCATAGCAGTCACTGCTCTCAGCCCTAGGCCTAGCAGACACTGCTCTCAGCTATAGGACCTAGCAGACACTGCTCTCAACCATAGGCCTAGCAGACACTGCTCTCGACCATAGAGCCAAGCAGACACTGTTGCCAACCATAGGCTTAGCAGAGAGTGCTCTCAGCCATAGGCTAAGCAGACATTGCTCTCGACCATACGCCTAGCATACTGCCCTCAACCATAGGCTTAGCAGACACTGCTCTCAGCCATAGGCCAAGCAGATACTGACCTTGACTATAGACCTAACAGACACTGCTGTCAATCATAGGGCCTAGCAGACACTGCCCTGAACCTTAGACTTGGCGGACACTCTCAACCATAGACTTGGCGGACACTCTCAACCATAGACTTGGCGGACACTCTCAACCATAGGCCTAACAGACACTGTCCTCGATCATGGGCCTAGCAGACTCCGCTCTCAACCTTAGGCTTGGCGGACATTGCACTCGACCATAGGCCTAGCAGACGGCCCTCAACTATAGGCCTAGCCGGCACTACCCTCAACTATAGGTATAGCCGACACTACCCTTTACCATCTGGCCTAGCAGACACTGCCCTCAACAATAGGCCTAGCAGACACTACTCTCAACAATAGGTCTAGCAGACACTGCCCTCAACCATAGGTCTAGCAGACACTGCCCTCAACCATAGGTCTAGCAGACACTGCCCTCAACCATAGGTCTAGCAGACACTACCCTCAACAATAGGTCTAGCAGACACTACCCTCAGCAATAGGTCTAGCAGACACTACCCTCAACAATAGGTCTAGCAGACACTACCCTCAACAATAGGTCTAGCAGACACTACCCTCAACAATAGGTCTAGCAGACACTACCCTCAACAATAGGTCTAGCAGACACTACCCTCAACAATAGGTCTAGCAGACACTACCCTCAACAATAGGTCTAGCAGACACTACCCTCAATAGGTCTAGCAGACACTGCCCTCAACCATAGGTCTAGCAGACACTGCCCTCAACCATAGGTCTAGCAGACACTACCCTCAACAATAGGTCTAGCAGACACTACCCTCAATAGGTCTTGCAGACACTACCCTCAACAATAGGTCTAGCAGACACTACCCTCAATAGGTCTTGCAGACACTACCCTCAACAATAGGTCTAGCAGACACTACCCTCAACAATAGGTCTAGCAGACATTGCCCTCAACAATAGGTCTAGCAGACACTGCCCTCAACAATAGGTCTAGCAGACACTGCCCTCAACCATAGGTCTAGCAGACACTACCCTCAACAATAGGTCTAGCAGACACTACCCTCAACAATAGGTCTAGCAGACACTGCCCTCAACAATAGGTCTAGCAGACACTACCCTCAACAATAGGTCTAGCAGACACTACCCTCAACAATAGGTCTAGCAGACACTGCCCTCAACAATAGGTCTAGCAGACACTGCCCTCAACAATAGGTCTAGCAGACACTGCCCTCAACAATAGGTCTAGCAGACACTGCCCTCAACAATAGGTCTAGCAGACACTGCCCTCAACAATAGGTCTAGCAGACACTGCCCTCAACAATAGGTCTAGCAGACACTACCCTCAACAATAGGTCTAGCAGACACTACCCTCAACAATAGGTCTAGCAGACACTGCCCTCAACAATAGGTCTAGCAGACACTGCCCTCAACAATAGGTCTAGCAGACACTGCCCTCAACAATAGGTCTAGCAGACACTGCCCTCAACAATAGGTCTAGCAGACGCTACCCTCAACAATAGGTCTAGCAGACACTACCCTCAACAATAGGTCTAGCAGACACTACCCTCAACAATAGGTCTAGCAGACACTACCCTCAACAATAGGTCTAGCAGACACTACCCTCAAGAATAGGTCTAGCAGACACTACCCTCAACAATAGGTCTAGCAGACACTGCCCTCAACCATAGGTCTAGCAGACACTACCCTCAACAATAGGTCTAGCAGACACTACCCTAAACAATAGGTCTAGCAGACACTACTCTCAACAATAGGTCTAGCAGACACTGCCCTCAAGAATAGGTCTAGCAGACACTACCCTCAACAATAGGTCTAGCAGACACTACCCTCAACAATAGGTCTAGCAGACACTACCCTAAACAATAGGTCTAGCAGACACTACTCTCAACAATAGGTCTAGCAGACACTGCCCTCAAGAATAGGTCTAGCAGACACTACCCTCAACAATAGGTCTAGCAGACACTACCCTCAACCATAGGTCTAGCAGACACTACCCTCAACAATAGGTCTAGCAGACAGTACCCGCAACCATAGGTCTAGCAGACACTACCCGCAACCATAGGTCTAGCAGACACTGCCCTCAACAATAGGTCTAGCAGACACTACCCTCAACAATAGGTCTAGCAGACACTACCCTCAACAATAGGTCTAGCAGCCACTGCCCTTAACCATAGGTCTAATAGTTTGCCTTTAATGTAATGACTGATTTTTCTTACCTTTGTTGGTGTACGCTAAGGTATTAAGGAGTAACTGGAGGTACTGGGAGTCACCGGGAGTAACTGGAGGAACTGGGAGTCACCAGGAGTAACTGGAGGTACTGGGAGTCAGCGGGAGTAACTGGAGGAACTGGGAGTCACCAGGAGTAACTGGAGGTACTGGGAGTCAGCGGGAGTAACTGGAGGTACTGGGAGTCACCAGGAGTAACTGGAGGTACTGGGAGTCACCAGGAGTAACTGGAGGTACTGGGAGTCACCGGGAGTAACTGGAGGAACTGGGAGTCACCAGGAGTAACTGGAGGTACTGGGAGTCACCGGGAGTAACTGGAGGAACTGGGAGTCACCAGGAGTAACTGGAGGTACTGGGAGTCACCGGGAGTAACTGGAGGAACTGGGAGTCACCAGGAGTAACTGGAGGTACTGGGAGTCACCGGGAGTAACTGGAGGTACTGGGAGTCACCAGGAGTAACTGGAGGTACTGGGAGTCAGCGGGAGTAACTGGAGGTACTGGGAGTCACCGGGAGTAACTGGAGGTACTGGGAGTCACCGGGAGTAACTGGAGGTACTGGGAGTCACCGGGAGTAACTGGAGGTACTGGGAGTCAGCGGGAGTAACTGGAGGTACTGGGAGTCACCGGGAGTAACTGGAGGTACTGGGAGTCACCGGGAGTAACTGGAGGTACTGGGATTCAACGGGAGTAACTGGAGGTACTGGGAGTCACCGGGAGTAACTGGAGGTACTGGGAGTCACCAGGAGTAACTGGAGGTACTGGGAGTCAGCGGGAGTAACTGGAGGTACTGGGAGTCAGCGGGAGTAACTGGAGGTACTGGGAGTCAGCGGGAGTAACTGGAGGTACTGGGAGTCACCAGGAGTAACTGGAGGTACTGGGAGTCACCAGGAGTAACTGGAGGTACTGGGAGTCACCGGGAGTAACTGGAGGAACTGGGAGTCACCAGGAGTAACTGGAGGTACTGGGAGTCACCGGGAGTAACTGGAGGAACTGGGAGTCACCAGGAGTAACTGGAGGTACTGGGAGTCACCGGGAGTAACTGGAGGTACTGGGAGTCACCAGAAGTAACTGGAGGTACTGGGAGTCAGCGGGAGTAACTGGAGGTACTGGGAGTCACCGGGAGTAACTGGAGGTACTGGGATTCAACGGGAGTAACTGGAGGTACTGGGAGTCACCGGGAGTAACTGGAGGTACTGGGAGTCACCAGGAGTAACTGGAGGTACTGGGAGTCAGCGGGAGTAACTGGAGGTACTGGGAGTCAGCGGGAGTAACTGGAGGTACTGGGAGTCACCGGGAGTAACTGGAGGTACTGGGAGTCACCGGGAGTAACTGGAGGTACTGGGAGTCACCGGGAGTAACTGGAGGTACTGGGAGTCAGCGGGAGTAACTGGAGGTACTGGGAGTCAGCGGGAGTAACTGGAGGTACTGGGAGTCACCGGGAGTAACTGGAGGTACTGGGAGTCACCGGGAGTAACTGGAGGTACTGGGAGTCACCAGGAGTAACTGGAGGTACTGGGAGTCACCGGGAGTAACTGGAGGTACTGGGAGTCAGCGGGAGTAACTGGAGGTACTGGGAGTCAGCGGGAGTAACTGGAGGTACTGGGAGTCAGCGGGAGTAACTGGAGGCACTGGGAGTCAGCGGGAGTAACTGGAGGTACTGGGAGTCACCAGGAGTAACTAGAGGCACTGGGAGTCAGCGGGAGTAACTGGAGGTACTGGGAGTCAGCGGGAGTAACTGGAGGTACTGGGAGTCAGCAGGAGTAACTGTAGGTACTGGGAGTCAGTAGGAGTAACTGGAGGTACTGGGAGTCAGCGGGAGTAACTGGAGGTACTGGGAGTCAGCGGGAGTAACTGGAGGTACTGGGAGTCACCAGGAGTAACTGGAGGTACTGGGAGTCAGCGGGAGTAACTGGAGGTACTGGGAGTCAGCGGGAGTAACTGGAGGTACTGGGAGTCAGCGGGAGTAACTGGAGGTACTGGGAGTCAGCAGGAGTAACTGGAGGTACTGAGAGTTAGCGGGAGTAACTAGAGGTACTGGGAGTCAGCGGGAGTAACTGGAAGTGCTGGTAGTCACCGGTAGTAACTAGAGGTACTGGGAGTCACCGGGAGTAACTAGAAGTACTGGTAGTTACCGGGAGTAACTAGGGGTACTGGGAGTCACCGGGAGTAACTAGAAGTACTGGGAGTCACCGGGAGTAACTAGAGGTACTGGGAGTCACCAGGAGTAACTAGAGGTACTGGGAGTCAGCGGGAGTAACTGGAGATCCCAGGAGTTACCGGGGGTAACTGGGGTTACTGGGAGTAAATGAGGTTACTGGGAGTAACTGGAGGTATTGGGAGTAAAAGGTGGTACTGGGAGCTACCAAGAGGTACCGGGAGTAACTAGAAAAATGTGGAGTAAATGAGTGGTCTAGGTAGTGTCCCCCTCAGCTATCATATACCCGTCAAGGAATATATATCATACCCACAGTGTATTGATGAGGCATGGTACATTTGGGCACAGGTATGATCATCTATCTTGACTTGGTATGCAGGTAACAATGCCCATAGTGTGAGGTACGTGCGTGCATACCAGTGTGATGTGTGTCTGGTGGCTTGCCACCCCCTCTCTCACTTCACCTCGCTGCCCCGCCCACCCCGCCCCCACCTGGTGCATGTGCGATGTGCCTGGAGGCCCCCAGCCACGCCCACTGACTTGTCTGATGTCTGGCTTTGTTTTGGGGATGGTAAACCATTCCTGCCTTACCCCTTGAACCCTTCCCAAGCCTTCCCCTTGCACCCTTCCCTAACCTCTCGTTGCACCCTTCCCCTAACCTCTCGTTGCACCCTTCCCCTAACCTCTCGTTGCACCCTTCCCCTAACCTCACCCTTGCACCCTTTCCCTAGCCTCCCCCTTGCACCCTTCCCCTAGCCACCCCCTTGCACCCTTCCCCTAGCCTCCCCCTTGCACCCTTCCCAAGCCTCCCTTTGCAGCCTTCCCTATCCTCCCCTAGCCTCCCCTTGAACCCTTCCCTAGCCTCACTTTACACTCTCCCCTAGCTTTCCCTTGCATCCTTCCCTAGCCTCCCCTTGCACCCTTCCCTAGTCTCCCCTTGCACCTTTCCCTAGCACCCTTCCCCTAGCCTCCCCTTGCACCTTTCCCTAGCCTCGCCTTGTCCTTTACCTAGCCTTCCCTTGCACCCTTCCCTAGCCTCCCCTTGCACCTTTCCCTAGCCTCCCCTTGCCCCTTTCTCTAGCCTCCCCTTGCATCATTCCCTAGCCTCCCCTTGCACCTATCCCTAGCCTCCCCTTGCACCTTTCCCTAGCCTCCCCTTGCACCTTTCCCTAGCCTCCCCTTGAAACCTTCCCTAGCCGCCCCTTGCACCATTCCCTAGCCTCCTCTTGCATCCTTCCCTAGCCTCCCCTTGCACCTTTCCCTAGCCTCCCCTTGCATCCTTTCCTAGCCCCCCCTTGCACCTTTCCCTAGCCTCCCCTTGCACCTCTCCCTAGCCTCCCCTTGCACCTTTCGCTAGTCTCCCCTTGTACCTTTCCCTAGCCTCCTCTTGTATCCTTCCCTAGCCTCCCCTTACACCTTTCCCTAGCCTCCCCTTGCACCTTTCCCTAGCCTCCCCTTGCACCTTTCCCTAGCCTCCCCTTGCACCTTTCCCTAGCCTCCCTTTGCACCTTTCCCTAGCCTCCCCTTGCACCTTTCCCTAGCCTCCCCTTGCACCTTTCCCTAGCCTCCCCTTGCATCCTTCCCTAGCCTCCCCTTGCACCTTTCCCTAGCCTTCCCTTGCACCTTTCCCTAGCTTCCCCTTGCACCTTTCCCTAGCCTCCCTTTGCATCCTTCCCTAGCCTTCCCTTGCACCTTTCCCTAGCCTCCCCTTGCACCTTTCCCTAGCCTCCCTTTGCATCCTTCCTTAGCCTCCCCTTGCATCCTTCCTTAGCCTTCCCTTGCACCTTTCCTTAGCCTCCCCTTGCACCTTTCCCTAGACTCCACTTGCGCCTTTCCCTAGCCTCCCCTTGCACCTTTCCATAGCTTCCCCTTGCACCTTTCTCTAGCCTTCCCTTGCATCCTTCCCTAGCCTCCCCTTGCATCCTTCCCTAGCCTCCCCTTGCACCCTTCCCTAGCCTCCCCTTACATCCTTCCCTAGCCTTCCCCTGCACCCTTCCCCTAGCCTCCCCTTGCACCCTTCCCTATCCTCCCATTGCACCTTTCCCTAGCCTCCCCTTGCACCCTTCCCTAGCCTTCCCTTGCACCTTTCCCTGGCCTCCCCTTGCATCCTTCCGTAGCCTCCCCTTGCACCTTTCCCTAGCCTCCCCTTGCACCTTTCCCTATCCTCCCCTTGCACCTTTCCCTAGCCTCTCCTTGCACCTTTCCCTAGCCTCCCCTTGCATCCTTCCCTAGCCTCCCCTTGCACCTTTAACTAGCCTCCCCTTGCACCTATCCCTAGCCTTCCCTTGCACCTTTCCCTAGCCTCCCCTTGCACCTTTCCTTAGCCACCCCTTGCACCCTTCCCTAGCATCCCCTTGCACCTTTCCGTAGCCTCCCCTTGCATCCTTCCCTAACCTCCCCTTGCACCTTTCCTTAGCCCCCCCCCTTGCACCTTTCCCTAGTCTCCCCTTGCATCTTTCCCTAGCCTCCCCTTGCGCCATTCCCTAGCCTCCCCTTGCATCCTTCCCTAGCCTCCCCTTGCATCTTTCCCTAGCCTCCCGTTGCATCCTTCCCTAGCCTCCCCTTACACCTTTCCCTAGCCTCCCCTTGCTCCTTTCTCTAGCCTCCCCTTGCATCCTTCCCTAGCCTCCCCTTGCGCCCTTCCCTAGCCTCCCCTTGCACCTTTCCCTAGCCTCCCCTTGCACCTTTTCGTGGCCTCCCCTTGCACCTTTCCCTAGCCTCCCCTTGCATCCTTCCCTAGCCTTCCCTTGCACCTTTCCCTAGCCTTCCCTTGCACCTTTCCCTAGCCTCCCCTTGCACCTTTCCCAAGCCTTCCCTTGCATCCTTCCCTAGCCTCCCCTTGCACCTTCCCCTAGCCTCCCCTTGCACCTTTCCCTAGCCTCCCCTTGCATCCTTCCCTAGCCTTCCCTTGCACCTTTCCCTAGCCTTCCCTTGCACCTTTCCCTAGCCTTCCCTTGCACCTTTCCCTAGCCTTCCCTTGCATCCTTCCCTAGCCTTCCCTTGCACCTTTCCCTAGCCTTCCCTTGCACCTTTCCCTAGCCTTCCCTTGCATCCTTCCCTAGCCTCCCCTTGCATCCTTCCCTAGCCTCCCCTTGCATCCTTCCCTAGCCTCCCCTTGCACCCTTCCCTAGCCTCTCTACACTTTCCCCTAAGCCCCATTGCACCTTACTGTATTCCCCTGACGCCCACTGAACTCTCCCGGTGTTTTTTTTTCTGTGCCCTACACCATCCTCTTCCCCAGCCTCCCTCTTTGTTTGCCTTTCGGATTTTTTTCAGTTTTTCTCTTTCATTTTTACCTTTTGTGAATGTTTATTGTTTAAACGAGTTAGTGAGCGAGTGAGTGCTAATTTATCTGATCGTGTGTATTTAACGTGTGTGTGTGTGTGTTTGCTTTGAGGTCCTTTTCTAGAGCTTTGAATGTTTTTTCTGCCTCTTCAAAAGACGAATTCTCTCGCTTCTGTTTTCCAGTAAAGCAGTACAACGTTGCAGAGTTGTGGGGCGATACTAAGCACTTACAAACTCTTAAGAGGGCTGCCAGCAAGTCATTATTCTGAACATTGTTACGAGAGAAACCAATGATCCAGCCCATGGTAAACTTCATCTGCAGGAAGTTGTAGGTGTCTGGAATTGGAGCTCTGAGGCGTCTTACAAGACGACGCTTCTGGAAGACTGGGCTTTCAGGTGTCTTACAAGACGCCACCTCTGGAAGACGCTGCCGATGTGTTGACATGAAGAGGTATGGAAGAATATGGAGCTAGTTCTTGGCAAGTCTTCCAGGAAGTGTGAGGCGGACGTGAGGGCTCCGGATGCCGCCTCCACCAGAATTTTATAGTCTTGCGTGCTACTTCATTTTGTAGTGTGAGGGATGTGTGGGTGGTGGGTGCAGGTGCAACCACTACTGCCACCCTAGCAAGTGTTTGCCAATGCATACAGTGTTTGATGATGTATTAAGACCTGAAGGTCGTGTGCAGCCACATCTGCTTCCTGGAGAGGGGTAACGACCTCTCTGGGTACACCGGTCAACTACGGCGAAGGGCCACCACCCTACAAAGGGCACCAGTAAGCTCTGCAGTGGAGCTGCTGTCCCTCAAGGGACATTTGTGAGCCTCCATTCAACTCCCCGGAGCTGAACAATTTAATAATAAACACAATGAAATATTTTTTTTTCGTTAGGTTCGAATAATTTTTGCGAATTAATGCATACACATTTTTCACTTGCCTTATTCGGCAAGAAGAGCATTGCTATTTAAGCCAAAATCGCAAGTTTTACCTATTCGGCACTGTGTATAGGAGTTGAATGATAGCTCTAGCCCTTTCGTGTTGCAATCAACACATCAGGAGCTTGCAGTGTTGCAGAATTGAGTAAAAGGTCCCAGCAGATTCGCTCAGAGGAACGTTCTTGCTAAGCAGGAACGTAGGCAGTGGTGCCTACGTTGGCCTGCTTATGGCTAGCACTAACAGAGTGATGGATCAAGTTGTTAACCAGGAGGCCTGGCCTGGGACCGAATCTTGGAATTGTCTACAGGCAACCTTCCTCCCAAAACCATGCAGCATACCCCTCTACAGGTCACCCTTTCCCCTCCCCAGTTCATCCTTTCTCCTCCTTAGTTCACCCTTCCCCCTCCCCAGTTCACCCTTCTCTTCTTCGGGTCACCCTCCACTGTCTTAGTCACCCCTTTCTGAGAGTCACCCCCTCTCAAAGTCACTCTCTTCTTTCAAGGTCACTTTCCCCTTTCAAGGTCATTCTTTGGATCCCTCCCCTCCCCTCCCTCCCTCTCTACCCTCCCCAGACAACCCGTGAATGTGAGCTCAAGATTGGTGTGTGATTTGTATTTATTGGTTACGGTGCTAATTGTCGAAGTATTGGGAGGGTGAAGGAAGAGATGGGAAGGGTAGAGGAGGTGAGGAATGGCAAGGGATAAAGAAGAAGCGGGAGGGTGGGGATGCTAAAGAAAAACTACAGTAAAAATGAAAACATGGAGAAAAAGAGAGACGAGGCGGACAACGACGCAGAGTGCGTAGAAAGCGGTGCGTGGGAAGAGGGTGAGGTGGTTGATTCATTCTCCCCTCCCCACCCCTCCTTTCTTTCCTACTCTACCCTTCCCACCCTCGTCCGCTATCACCCCTCGCCCCTGGTCGTGTTGTTGTCTGTGGTGGCCACTAATACATATTTAAACTCTGGGGTAATGATGCAGGACGTGTTGGGAGGGTCAGTGTGTTGGGGAGGGAGGAAGGGGGAGAAGGAGGATAAGGAGAGTAAGGATGAAAGCTTGGTAATGGTGGTGGGGTTATAGAGTGGGGAGGGGAAGAAGCTGGGGGCAATGTGGAAAGCAGTTAATTGTAAACATAGAATTATAAACAGTGTGGTTAAAAAGACATTGAATCATAAGCATTGAAAAACCAGTGTTCGAACTCCCCTAACATGTAGCAGGTCAGTGTTGTAACCACATTACCCTGCTGATAGTGTACCCTGCCGGCAGTGTACCCTGCCGGCAGTGTACCCTGCCGGGTCAAAAATACTGGGTCTTGACAATCACTCTTATTGAGCGGGTGAAACAAACATCCAAAGCTTCAACACTGGGGGAACAAACACACAATTATAAACGTCGAGATGTAGTGAATCTTTAAACACCGAAGCATGAACACTGGAGAACAAACATCGAGGCGTAAACATCGAATAACAAACATTCATACACTCTACGTAGCCAGAGAAATAAACAAGGCAATTACGTTTAGTTAATTGCCTTCGACAATGGGAGCATTGAATGGGAGGTTAAAATAGGGCTGGAAATGTTCAGTATTCCACTCACAACCCACCCCCAGCCCACCCAGAGCCCACAAACCCATACCCACCAACCCACTCCGACAGCGGTGGATAGAAAAATTGAATTCAGAATCCTTCATTACATAAAACAATGTAAATATAAATTAAATAGAATTAAAACGGAATGGGAATGAGACGATTCTACCAAAGAAGGAAGGAATCGAAGAAGAACCAGATGAAGAGTCAGATAAAGAACCAGAGGAATAACAAGAACCAGATTAAGAATCAGATAAAGAGCCATTGGACTAACAAGAACCAGATTAAGATGAACCAGATGAAGTACCAGATTAAAAGCAATCAGTTTAAAAACCAGATAAAGAACCAGACGAAGAATCCAGAAGAACCGAAATAAGAGCGAGGAGATCAGGAATGAACTAGCAGCAGATGTTTGTACTTGTGAAACCACACCAGCCACTTGCAGCCTCCACCGTAAACAATGAAAAATTTAAACACGAAGAATAGTGAAGAAAAAGGCTTATCAAAAAAAATCGAGGCTTATTTTTTTCGCCTTTGTAAAATAGCAATAAAAACATCGTTTTGAATATCGACTTTATTACATAAAAATAGAATTATGACAAAAACTTGTAGAATCTAACAATACGATGGCCATGTGATGGGTGCCACGTGTGATGGGTGCCACGTGTGGTGGGCGCCACGTGTGATGGGTGCCACGTGTGATGGGTGCCACGTGTGATGGGTGCCACGTGTGGTGGGTGCCACGTGTGATGGGTGCCACATGTGATGGGTGCCACGTGTGATGGGTGCCACGTGTGATGGGTGCCACGTGTGATGGGTGCCACGTGTGGTGGGTGCCACGTGTGATGGGTGCCACGTGTGATGGGTGCCACGTGTGATGGGTGCCACGTGTGATGGGTGCCACGTGTGATGGGTGCAACGTGTGGTGGGTGCCACGTGTGATGGGTGCCACATGTGATGGGTGCCACGTGTGATGGGTGCCACGTGTGATGGGTGCCACGTGTGGTGGGTGCCACGTGTGATGGGTGCCACGTGTGATGGGTGCCACGTGTGATGGGTGCCACGTGTGATGGGTGCCACGTGTGATGGGTGCCACGTGTGATGGGTGCCACGTGTGGTGGGTGCCACGTGTGATGGGTGCCACATGTGATGGGCGCCACGTGTGATGGGTGCCACGTGTGATGGGCGCCACGTGTGATCGGTGACACGTGTGATGGGTGCCACGTGTGATGGGCGCCACGTGTGATGGGTGCCACGTGTGATGGGTGCCACGTGTGATGGGCGCCACGTGTGATGGGTGCCACGTGGGATGGGTGCCACGTGTGATGGGCGCCACGTGTGATGGGCGGCATGTCTGATGGGTGCCACGTCTGACGGGCACCACATCTGATGGGCACCACATCTGATGGGCACCACGTCTGATGGGAACCATATCTGATGGGAGCCACATCTGATGGACACCACATCTGATGGGCGCCACGTCTGATGGGCACCACTTCTGAGGTGGTAGCACACCTGAGACACAGCGCGTCTGATGGTCACCGCATCTGATGGGCACTGTGACAAGAAAGGCTCAGATGCACAGCAAGCACTCACTGTGGCAACGTTTCACTCTATGTAGAGCGAAACGTTGTTCGCTTTGCACTTATTGCTGTAGACAGGAGGCTGCTCTCCCCCGTCCTCAGTCTCGAAGTCATGAAGACTGTCCACACTAAGTTATATACTTACGCTCAAACAGATTTTCAAGTGGTCGAAATATTTTGAAAACACGAGTACAGGCACTCTCTGAGCGATAGCTGAAGGGTGTTTAAGGGGGGTCAACGCCCCCGCGCCGGGGCCCAGGGCAAGGAGGATCACAGAGGGCATAAACAACTGCAGGAATAGCCCATAACACACGGCGTAACCTTTACAAATGAGGAGTCCAGGCAGATGTTTCCTTAAAATTAAAATGATTCTCAGCAGGTATCACCAGTGGTTCACTGCAGGTATCACCAGTGGTTCACTGCAGGTGTCACCAGTGGTTCACAGCAGGTGTCACCAGTGGTTCACAGCAGGTATCACCAGTGGTTCACAGCAGGTGTCACTAAAGGTGAATTTGTGCAAATATTATGCTTGGGGCATCTGTAAGCATGGAAAAACAGGGGAAAAAAATGGGACATGCAACTTTGACCATCCCAAAAAATGTAGCGACCTCCTGTCTAAAGGAGTGTGTCGTTCTTCTTCCTGTACTTTCTTTCACCCAAAAATGTGCCACTCCTCGGTCCTCCAGAAGCAGTGTTACAACATCGAGTGCCCTGCATACCATCTAAAAGGGACCAGGAGGCACAGACCCCACAAGACAAACAATAGTAGCTACGACAACCCAACTCCAGGTGATTTTTTAGTGGCAGGAAACGAAAAAAGAAAATGGAAGGAAATAAAAATAGTCCACCACCTTGGAGCCTTGTTGGACTGGAGGCGCAGCCAGTGGCCACCCATGGCCCTCCAGAATTATTACAACTACTGATGCCAATAACAAAATCCCCCCAACAAACACAGAATACAACCTCGTTCATATTTGCTAATATACAGGGCCTTAAGCCATCCACCAACAACAAAATACCTTTTATCAGTGGACTTCTAGTGGAGTCTAATGCAATGTTTGCAGCCTTCACAGAGACTCACACAAAAGATCACTTTGACAGTGAAATATGGATAAGTGGTTACAACCTTTTTAGATGCGACAGAAAAAACAGGCAACAAGGGGGGGTTTGCCTGTATGTCAAAGAGTCCCTTATCTGCACGGAGTTGCTGAACACCACAAATGAGGTAGTTGAAGTTCTATCAATAAAGATCGAGAACCAAAACCTAGTCATTGTGGTTGTATACAAGCCACCAGATGCAACCTCCCAACAGTTCAAGGAACAGCTACTGAAAATCGATTACTGTTTGGAAAACCTTCCAGCTCCATCCCCAAACATCTTACTGCTTGGTGATTTCAACCTAAGGCATACAAAATGGAAGAATGTAGCAAATAATGTTATAGCTGAAACAATCCCCGGAGGTAGCGCAGATGAAAGGTCACACACACATGAGCTACTAAGTCTCTGCGAAAAACACACCTTAAGCCAGCAGATAGTGGAGCCAACAAGACTAGAAAACACACTTGACCTTATCTTCACAAATAATGAGGACCTGATAAGAGACTTAAGAATATCAAAAACAACTAATTCCGATCACAATCTAATCGAAGTCCAGACGTACATGCATAGGGGTCCTGAACAGCAGAATGCATGTACCTGTGAAGGTGTCTTCACAAAATACAATTTCAACAACAAGAACATCAACTGGGACCAGGTAAACCATGTCCTAAACGAAACATGTTGGGAAGATGTCTTAAATGACATGGATCCAAACCAGTGCCTTGAAAGGATCAACTTCCTGGTAGCCGAAGCATGTTCTAGGCATATTCCCCTAAGAAAGAAGAAGAGCAGGAGTCAACTGGAGAGAAAAAGACGCTCCCTCTACAGAAGACGACGAAGAGTCACTGAGCTCCTCAGGAGTGCTAGAATATCTGATACACGAAGGGAGGCGCTGACCAGGGAAGTGGAAACTATCGAACTTAAGCTAAATGACTCTTACAGGAACCAGGAGAGGCAGGAGGAGCTTAAAGCTGTTAGTGAAATTGAAAGAAATTCAAAATATTTCTTTTCATATGCCAAAAACAAGGCAAATACCACATCTAGTATCGGGCCCTTACTCAGACAGGATGGGACTTACACAGACGACAACAAGGAAATGAGTGAAATATTGAAATCCCAGTACGACTCTGTGTTTAGTGAACCACTAATCGGTCTGAGGATCGACGACCCAAATGATTTCTTCATGAATGAGCCTCAAAACTCCATAAATGTATGCCAGATTTCCGACATTACCCTAACTCCGATAGATTTCGAAAAAGCCATTGACAACATGCCTATGCACTCAGCCCCGGGCCCAGACTCGTAGAACTCTGTTTTCATTAAGAACTGCAAGAAACCCCTCTCGCGTGCCCTAAGTACACTATGGAGGAGGAGCTTGGACATGGGTGAAATTCCACAGTCACTTAAAACAACGGATATAGCCCCACTCCATAAAGGTGGCAGCAAAGCATTAGCTAAGAACTATAGACCAATAGCTCTGACATCCCACATCATAAAAATCTTTGAAAGAGTGCTAAGAAGCAGGATTGCAAATCACCTGGATTCCCAAAATCTGCACAATCCAGGGCAACATGGGTTCAGGGCAGGTCGCTCCTGCCTCTCACAACTACTGGATCACTATGACATGGCCTTGGATGCACTGGAAGAAAATCAGAATGCAGATGTAATATACACAGACTTTGCAAAAGCATTTGACAAATGCGATCATGGCGTAATAGCCCATAAAATACGTGCTAAAGGAATAACTGGGAAAGTGGGGAGATGGATCTTCAACTTCCTAACAAATCGAACACAAAGAGTAGTGGTCAACAGAGTTAAATCGGAGGCTGCCATAGTGAAGAGCTCTGTTCCACAAGGCACAGTACTCGCCCCCATCTTATTCCTTATCCTCATATCAGATATAAACAGAGATATACACCACAGCACCGTATCATCCTTTGCGGATGATACTAGGATCTGCATGAGGCTGTCATCTGCTGAGGACGCGGTTAACCTCCAAGAAGATATAAACAAAGTTTTCCAGTGGGCAACGGTAAACAATATGATGTTCAATGAGGACAAATTCCAACTACTCCGTTATGGAAAACTGGAGGAGATAATAACTAGAACAGAGTATACTACTGACTCCGGCCATACAATAGAGCGGAAAAATAATGTAAGGGACCTGGGAGTAGTAATGTCTGAGGATCTCACTTTCAAGGATCACAACAGTGCCACGATCGCACGTGCAAAGAAAATGATAGGATGGATAATGAGAACTTTCAAAACGAGAGATGCCAAGCCCATGATGATCCTTTTCAAATCACTTGTTCTCTCTAGGCTGGAATACTGCTGTACATTAACATCTCCATACAAAGCAGGTGAAATCGCAGATCTAGAGAGTGTACAGAGATCCTTTACTGCACGTATAAGTTCTGTCAAGCACCTTAACTACTGGGAACGCTTGGAAGCACTTGACTTGTACTCGTTGGAACGCAGGAGGGAGAGATATATCATAATCTACTCTTGGAAAATCTTGGAAGGAATGGTCCCAAATCTGCACACAGAAGTCACTCCCTACGAAAGTAAAAGACTGGGCAGGCGATGCAAAATGCCGCCAATAAAAAGTAGGGGCGCCATTGGTACACTAAGAGAAAACACCATAAGTGTCCGGGGCCCAAAACTGTTCAACAGCCTCCCATCAAGCATTAGGGGAATTGCTAATAAACCCCTGGCTGCCTTCAAGAGAGAGCTGGAGAGATACCTAAAGTCAGTGCCGGATCAGCCGGGCTGTGGCTCGTACGTCGGACTGCGTGCGGCCAGCAGTAACAGCCTAGTTGAACAGGCCCTGATCCATCGGGAGGCCTGGTCATGGACCTGGCCGCGGGGGCGTTGATCCCCGGAATAACCTCCAGGTAACCTCCAGTGGTTCACTGCAGGTATCACCAGTGGTTTACTGCAGGTATCACCAGTGGTTCACAGCAGGTGTCACCAGTGGTTCACAGCAGGTATCACCAGTGGTTCACTGCAGGTATCACCAGTGGTTTACTGCAGGTATCACCAGTGGTTCACAGCAGGTATCACCAGTGGTTCACAGCAGGTATCACCAGTGGTTCACAGCACGAAGATACTTCTTGCTACTCGACCATTACGCCAGACTCGCTGATGCCGTGCCGCTGCTTGCCGCCCCCGCTTTGCGCCGCCGTGCTGTTGCTGTGCGCTTGTTGCTGCCGCCGCCGTTGCCGCTGTTGTTGCTGCCGCTGCCGCCGCCGCTGCCGCTGTCGCCGCTGCTGCTGCTGCGCCGCGCCGCCGGGCGCCGCTGTTGCCTGCGTTGTTGCCGCCGGGTGGCTGCTGCTGGCTGCCGCAGTTGTTGCCGCCGCCCGCTGCCGCCGCTGGGTGTTGTGTTGCTGCTGCTGTTGCCGTTGCTGCGCTGCCGCTGCTGCCGCTGTTGTTGCCGCTGTGCTGCCGCTGCTGCTGCCGCTGCTGCTCTGCTGCCGCTGCCGGGTGCCGTTGCTGTGCTGCCGCCGCTGTTCGCTGCGCCCCCGCCGCCGCCGCCGTTGCCGCCGTTGTTGCTGCGCGCTGCCGCCTGTTGCACCGCTGTTGCTGCCGCTGCTGCTGCTGCCGCTACGCCGCCGTGCAGCCGCGCCGCTGTTGCCGCTGTGCAGCCGCTGCGCGCTGCCGCTGCGTGCTGCTTTCCGCCGCTGCCGCTGTTTGCCGCTGTGCGTTGTGCCGCCGCCGCTGTTTCCGCCGCCGCTGCTGTTTCTGTTTCTGTGTTCGCCGCTGCTGTTGTTGCGCTGGTGTGCCGCCGTTGCCGCCGCTTTCTGCTGCTGCTGCCGCCGCCGCCGCTGCCGCTGTTTTGCTGCTGCCACCGTTGCCCGCCGCTGCTGGGTTTTGCCGTTGCTGCCGCTGCCGCGCCGCGCCGCTGCCCTGCCGCCGCCGCTGCCGTTGGCCCGCGCCGCTGCTGTTGGTTGCTGCGCTGCCGCGCCGCCGCTTGACCGCCGCGCGCCGTTGTTGCGTTGTTGCTGCTGTGTTGTTGCCGCTGCCGCGCGCCGTTGCCGCCGCCGCGCCGCGCGCTGTTGCTGTCCGCTGCGCCGCCGTTGCTGCTGCCGTTGCTCCCCTGCCTGTTGTTGCTGCCGCCGCTGCGCCGTTTGCGCCGCGCGCTGCGCTTGCTGCTGTTGCAGCTGTTGCTGCTGCTGTTGCTGCTGCTGTTGCTGCTGCTGCTGCTGCTGTTGCAGCTGTTGCTGCTGCTGTTGCATCACTCTTCCTTTTCTTCAGTAATTTCCTGCCTCATTTTCTGAACTTTCATTGCAGTTAGAGAATTTTTTTAAAGTTAGGGGGGAAAAGTATACTTAAAAATAAGCAAATTGAAAATAGTTCGCGATACGTCTGGCACCGCAATATCTGGCAAGCGCAGGCAACGTTCGATTCTGTACGCGTAATTTGATTTTTTTTTTTGCAGTGTACGATCTATAGCTTTTGTATTAGTTTTGAAAATATATTTTTATTCTAGATGCAGCAGTGTTATACACTATTGTATCTGCAGGGGTGTTATACAGTGTTGTATCTGCAGGGGTGTTATACAGTGTTGTATCTGCAGGGGTGTTATACAGTGTTGTATCTGCAGGGGTGTTATACAGTGTTGTATCTGCAGGGGTGTTATACAGTGTTGTATCTGCAGGGGTGTTATACAGTGTTGTATCTGCAGGGGTGTTATACAGTGTTGTATCTGCAGGGGTGTTATACAGTGTTGTATCTGCAGGGGTGTTATACACTGTTGTATCTGCAGGGGTGTTATACACTGTTGTATCTGCAGGGGTGTTATACACTGTTGTATCTGCAGGGGTGTTATACACCGCCATAACGAAAGATACAATGCTAGTGGGGAGTTGTGCTTTGGAAACCACGGTACGGGCGGGGATGGAACTCGCGGTTAGTCGTAAAATTCCAGACCGACGCGCATTTGCCACTGGGCCAACTGACTACAATAAGATTCGGTGATTTTTTTCCTCTATCTGGTCTGAGAATTGTTTGATGCTATTAGGTTTAGGTAAAGACTTTCTGTTTCTTGAAATTCTTGGGGAGAGAGAGAGAGAGAGAGAGAGAGAGAGAGAGAGAGAGACTTGGGCATCTTAGGAGTTACGTGACTTGCTTTCTCTACCATTGAGAGCACTTACCTAAACACACGCGTTCTCCCTCACAACACACTCGTGGGTGTTCACATCTGCTCTCAGGGAAGCTGAAATGGTACATACTTCTCGTCTGCAGTGAGTAAATCATATAAACTACTAGGTCAGCCTCCCAGCACTCCCAGTGTTCACCTGATTCATTGCTATGCGAGAAGCTTTCTAGAAGACGAGGGTTTAATATGAACGCTGTAATAACTTAGTGCAGTGAGAGAGAAAAAAAGAAAGTGTTGAATAAACTGACTGGAAAGCGGAATGCCAAATAATAATTATTGTTATATTCATGGGAAACTGAATGCGTGGGAGGTAACTAGAGTACATTCAAGGAAGAGAAAGCGTAGCTCCAGTGTCTAAGATCAAGAGCCCTTCAGCTACAAGGGCAAGAATTTTGTCAATCACAATTGGAGAACACTGTGTCAATATTAGACATCCACGGCACATCAATTTTTTAGGACGTAGTGCCACAGTAAAGAGTATATTTTGTCATATAGGAATTGGTTAATTGTGTTTAAAGCCTATCAACAACAAGGTCATTAAGACTGCATGGAACGTGTTTGCCGCGAATCAGTAATAGTTTAATCCCTAAAATTAGTCATTAAAGTAAATTCTCAGCCAATGTACCCTGGGAGACATACACCTCTCAGTGTATATAACCTGGTGAAGGAACTAGAAACATTTCTGCTGAACGTATACGATCAGAAAGGTTGTAATAGCTGTGTGAGCTCGCAGGGCTGGTGGCTTCAATAGCCAGGTTGATCAGGCAGTCACTAGAGAAGCCAGATCTCAGGTCACACTACGAAAGTGGTGTGGCCTGAAAGGCTGTTACAAGAATGTCACTCCGGAGGTCACAAGGATGTGTAGCAGTCATTCCTCAGACCTGTTGTCTCGCTCCTCTTCACTGCAGTGCAGTGTTTACCTCACAAGAGTACCTCTCTCTGTTAACTTTCTGAAGGAATATCATTTCTCACAAAACTAACGAAGATATTGAATATAAATACTAGTTAACATTTATTGAAACTTCTACAGTAGCAGTTTTATCCAGGATGTGTATTGAACATTCTCATTAGTTTCTTCCAAAGTATCTTGGGAAAGTTCAGTAGCGGGTAAGATTGAAGTAGATGGTAGTGAAACGTGAAGCGTTCCGCCCCTAGGGTTACTCAGTTGTAGTTTCTTAATTGTTTGTTGGGATGCCTCCATCCACACACCTCCACTCCTACACCTCCACTCCTACACCTCCACTCCTACACCTCCACTCCTACACCTCCACCCCTACATCTCTATCCTTGAACCTTTCCTACTCTTCTCTCTAGTCCCCCTTCCCCCTAAACCAGTTTATCAACGTGCTACATTATACACTTCCCTGACACAACTTCCACCAAACTTGACTCGCACTCCACCTAAAAACCTCCTCCTTGTTTCTTGGTCCTGGCACAAACTTTCGTATATTTTTCTGAAAGAGTTCTCTATGCGAGGAATTCTTCCTTGGAGTTTACACCAAGTTTAAATCAATGCTCTCTTTTATGGAGTTTAAAACCTGTACTACATTTTTGGCAAGACTTGACTCAGTTATCGGCTCTTTCGAAGTTTGATGGAATATTAGGATTTTACGACGTTTGAAGTGATCTTTGATTACTTTGTTTACATGTCGTTGATGGTAATTGATTGGTCAGGTTGGGTTGTAAATTATGGCTTTCCTTATTTGCTCTCTCTGTTAAGTTAAATGTAGGTAAAGAAATCAGCCTGCTAGCCAGTCACCCACCCAGTAGCCTGGTCAGCCAGGCTATTGTTGCTTACTGCTTCAGAAAGGGATGGGACGACCAACCAATTGATTATCTGTCCTGGTCCCAATATCAGACACCAAAGATTGAAGAAAGGACGCAAGATTTTATTGTGACAATGTTTCACTGTGTAGAGCTTAAAGCTTTACCTCTGCAGCTCTAGTAGTGTCCTCACTTAAAATAACATATTTACAATCAGAAAAACTTGGAAGATTATAGAAGGTCGAGTTCATGACTTTGAGACGTTAAGAATTAATGTTTCATTTTTTACAAAATTTGAAAAAAAAATCTGGATATTATACTGCTGGTTATTATACAAGACGAGAGACCACGATCATTGGATTTATTATTGTTATTATAGACACACTGTAATTGATGAAGGGTTGCATCTGCAGGGAAACTCTCGAAACCCTTCAAGGGTACTTCAGAGGCATTGGACAAGGAAAGTGGACGTGAGAGGATATCACACTTGACCACTCTCCAGGGAAGCAGGTAAACCGTACTGAATCTGTTACATAGTTGGCACATCGGTGAACTGAGTTAAAGGAGACGCGTGTACAAGCTCTGGGTTCCACCTCTAGTGCAACTAGCGACCCAGGGAGAAACAGATGTAAAAGTTTCGAGGTAAAATATTTGGATTTCTCCCTGAGGTCGCTTCTCCTAGCACCCCATCTTTTACAAATGCACCAATAGGTATACTTTTTTATGTAGTTGGTACACAAAGTTTAAGGGATGCATTGGCAATACAAAGGCGTTGAAATATAAAACACACAACGTTTGAGAGGGTTACATAGCAATTATACACAAGTGCTGATCAACAGTTACATTTCAGGTATCTCATCCAGCTCTTCGGGATATATTTTATTGATTGGAAAATATTTTGGTCCTGGGACCTTGATTGCTTCTAAACCACTAGTGGGTATCCACTGCCAAGGTTTATACAAGTGTGAAAACTATTTCACCTCCCTAAACCACGATCAGAGTATTCCGTAAATTTTACTATTACTACTAACGTAAAGCATGAGCTTAGAAATCTATCAACACACATCAGGGCAGTTGTGGAGTATGCAGGAGTGTGGAATCCGCACCTACCCAGGCTGGCTCAGGAACTGAGGGGAGCAGCTGACACAAGACTGAAGGTAAATGAGCCTCCCTGAAAGAGCGAAGAGACAAAGGATTTACAAGATGCTTGAAATATTGATTGACTGGACAAAGGAAGATCTGTTATGAGAGGAAGTGGATCAAGGCGGCAGATGTGCAGGTTCATCACCCAGATAGCCAGGTCGATCACTCAGATGAACCACATCAGGGGGGCAGATGTGCACGTTGATCACCCAGATGAACCAGGCGAAGATCAAAGAATACTTCCTTGGTGTAAAAACTGCGAGAAGTGACCCAAGGAGATGGATACAGAGACAGTGCAAGCAAATTCTATTTATTTGTACAGTGTATATAACATAGCCCCAGAGGTTAGAGACCAGCTACAGCAGATGGTTAAGGTTGTGGGTTCAAGAGCTGGAGCACGACCATAGCACACCACCCCGCACCACCACCACGGAAGACGATCATGCTGAGTTTAGCGAATGTTCACTCGTGGGAAAGCGCATGCGTCAACTTAAATAATAGTGTTCTGTCATATAAATCCTCATTAATCTTTTAACAAAATATTCATACAAATATATCATTATTGATAAACCATTAACCTTTAGTACTGGGAAAACAATTCTCGGAAATGTGCATTTTGACGACGCAATTAAGGTAACAGTAGCGCGAGGTAGTAATAGTTACCCGTTGTAGTTACGTATTAGTTTAATTAGTGGTTGAGTGGGGGAGGGGGAAGTGAGTTTTAGTGTCTTGAATTTTGACAGCGACGTGAAATAGCTTAGTTGAATGTAATCTCTGTAAATAATTTCCCCCTTGCTATTGTTTAGCTCATTCCACATCCTTTCTAAACTTCCACTCTAGTGGAGGTGACTTTCACACTGTCACTCTTGACCCTTGGCCCACCGTGCCACACTGAATGACATCGCTTCATTTAGTTTCTGTACACGTCCCTGCGATTACCATTCACTCCCCACCAGTGTTTGTCTTGTCCTATATTCCCTCCCAGCAACACTCGCCAACTACATAATAAATTCCTCATGGAGATCAGCCTGTCAGCTCCTGGGTCATGTATGTGTTTGTCCACCTCCCTCGTGTAATTTCCAATAAACAGATAAATAACAGAGTACGCATTAGTGATGCCGCTATGTTGAACCAGCCAAGAATGGAGTCGATATCGCCAGAGGCGATATCGACTGTCACTATGGTAGTATGTTCTCTCAGAGGACGAGGGACACTGACCAATAAACTCGTCCCTGGGCAAAATCGAAAAATTATCTCTCCTCCTCTCCCTCCCTCCACCTTCCTTTTCCTCTGTCTCCTGTTCTTTCCTCTCTTCCTTTTCTTCCTCACACCACTTTCCGCAGTTGCTTGCCCAGCATTAAGGTGTGTAAGAGAAATGACGGCTGCTGTGGCAGTGGTCGTGCCTTAGACGTTGAAAAATAAACTGGCTGGTCGACCAGTGTTCACACAAGTTGATCGTTTTCCGCGTTACTCGTTTATTTATTACATAAAGGAGTTTGTTCTTTCTCTGTTCATTCTTCACCTGTTATAGAAATGCCTTTCTTGACAGTGTAGCTACGAAATTCATAGTTATTAGTGATGTAATAGATTGTGGTTGTTGGGCTTGGTGCGGTGTCTGTACATGACTGAACTTTCTGTTGTAGAAGCGCATGTGTCTGTCGAGTAGTTAAGGCGACAGTACCTTGTTAACTACGCAGCTGTCTGCACTAGTCCCACACTAGTGCGCTGACACATGTTGTCAGGCTACCTCACTAGCGTCTTGGAGACGCCTTGGAGCCCGAGTCTATAGGAGCCTCGACGTGCTGCATCTGGAGCCTGTTGGTCACATCTACAAAACTTGTTTCATCAGAGTTGCGTTATTAAAGAAAAAGACGTTGCGGAGCAAGCTTTTGTTGAGAGAACGTTTCGCTCTGTGTTCAGTTCTGCATCGTGTGTTCTGCAATTTGTATTATTATTAGTAATAGTAATTACATTATTATTTTTATTAGTAGTTGTAGTAATTTAGTAGTAGTAATATAAATTATTATTCATAAGGATCCACTGAAACCATAAGGATCAAACAGTGCCAGGGAAGGGGGGTGATGAGAGGTAATCTGGTTTGGCCCAGTGAAGGGAATTGTAGTTCACATTCCTTGAATCAACATCCCTTTACCGGCATCCATGCAGTTTACAGTTGTGTGTGTCGTGTTTCGTATCCGGTGCTGGAATGTTGTCTGTTGGATTAGTGAGTGTTGGGCTAGTAAGTGTTGGGCTAGTAACAATGTTGGGCTAGTAATAGTGTTGGGCTAATAATAGTGTTGGGCTAGTAACAATGTTGGGCTAGTAATAGTGTTGGGCTAGCAAGTGTTGGGCTAATAATAGTGTTGGGCTAGTAACAATGTTGGGCTAGTAATAGTGTTGGGCTAGTAACAATGTTGGGCTAGTAATAGTGTTGGGCTAGCGAGTGTTGGGCTAGTAAGAGTGTTGGGCTAGTAAGAGTGTTGAGCTAGTAACAGTGTTGGACTAGCAACAGTGTTGGACTAGCAACAGTGTTGGGCTAGTAATAGCGTTTAGCTAGTAACAGTGTTGGACTAGTAACAGTGTTGGGCTAGTAACAGTGTTGGACTAGTAACAGTGTTGGAATAGTAACAGTGTTGGGCTAGTAACAGTGTTGGGCTAGTAACAGTGTTGGGCTAGTAACAGTGTTGGACTAGTAACAGTGTTGGGCTAGTAACAGTGTTGGGCTAGTAACAGTGTTGGGCTAGTAATAGCGTTTAGCTAGTAACAGTGTTGGACTAGTAACAGTGTTGGGCTAGTAACAGTGTTGGACTAGTAACAGTGTTGGGCTAGTAACAGTGTTGGACTAGTAACAGTGTTGGGCTAGTAACAGTGTTGGGCTAGTAACAGTGTTGGGCTAGTAACAGTGTTGGACTAGTAACAGTGTTGTTTGTATCATTTCTATTTACCCTCTGTAGTACTGATAGGTTTAATATCCATACATTGAGTGCACATCTGGCAGCTGCAATATCAATATTTGCTTTAAAATAATAGCAGTTACAGGGTTTGATGAGAACTTTTGTTGTTGGGACGTGAACGCGTGACATATTGCTGTGGGAAGGTTAACTACTGTGGTACCACCACAGCAGTCTGTATTATTGTTGTGAGAAAGTTGAAAATAAATGAAGATATGATGTGTGTATTTCTCTGTGTGAAAGGTTAAACAGAATTACCATAAACCGACAGCGCAGACTTTATATTGATTATTAAACTGATTTTATATTGGTTATTAAACTGACATTATATTGGTAATTAAACTGCTCGAAAACGACAAATGTGTTTCCACAATCTAAAGAAAAAATAAGCAGGAAAGGTCGCGAGATACAACAGATTACAACTTTTCATATAAAACAAAAGTCACGCAAAAGGAGGATGTCATTCACGAAATTGTGAAAAATTATAAATATCTTTCACATACACAAATACAGAAATCCAAAAATTTCTCCCAGTATTGGCCAAATATATTGATGACAGTAAAGAAATGAGCGAAATTCTTAAAACAGGCATTATGGTTCCTTGTTTAATCGGTCAGCATCATGAGAGTAGAAGTCCCAGTTGTTTTTTTTTTTTCATTTTTAAACGTGTGTCAGTCCTATAAAATATATACATATTTTTTTTTCAATGACCCGGCCGTATCCCACCGAGACAGGGGGGGGGGCTAAAAAGAAAAAAATAAAGTTTCTCTTTTTAAATTTAGTAATGTATACAGGAGAAGGGGTTACTAGCCCCTTGCTCCCGGCATTTTAGTCGCCTCTTATGACACGCATGGCTTACGGAGGAAGAGCTTTGTTCCACTTCCCCATGGAGGTAAGCGGAAATAAACATGAACAAGAACTGGTGAGAAAATCGAAGAAACCCGAGAGGGGTGTGTGCATGTGTGTGTAGTGTGACCTAAGTGTAAGTAGAAGTAGCAAGACTTACCTGTAATCTTGCATGTTTATGAGACAGAAAAAAAGACACCAGCAATCCTACCATTATGTAAAACAATTACAGGTTTCTGTTTTACACTCACTTGCCAGGACGGTAGTACCTCCCTGAGTGATTGCTGTCTACCAACCTACTACCTATATAAAATATATATCTGATATTAATACACCTTACAGATATTGGAAAATAATAACATTGCCAAGCACCTGACTCTTGTTAGGCCTTTTTGTATTGCTACTCTTTGTTTACATATTCTCTTATAATACTGTTCTGTACTTTCATCTGTCAAGGTAGGCGAGATACCTTTACCTTATCTTTGATATACCTTGGGTGGGTTCCGAGAGTTTTCCTACTCTTGCAGCTCGGCCTTGAGCCAGGCTTGTCTGGTGCTGGCCTGGTTAGCTAGGTAGGCTCTTGTTACTGGTAGCTTGCTGCGTTTAATATCCATCACAGGAACTGGATAATAAACAGAGATCAGTTTTCTTATTTTGTAGACTTGTTGAAACATTTGAACTATTGTTACTAGTTCCTCTGACTGCTGCCAGTTTCCCTTGTTGCTGTGAGTGCCCTTAGTGGCCGCTAGTACCCTTGGTCGCACGCTAATACCCTAGCCTTTCTGGGGTACCCCTCCTGAATGCCCGAACCAGACGATATTATTGATCTCTGGATGTTGCGAATTAGCGAGGCCCTCGTTTATGTGACAGTTGTAATGATGAGAGGATTATCTTGAGGACAGATCCACTTAGACGGCCGACTGCTTGCACTGGTGCTGTTAGTGTTGCTCGTGTCCCTTCTGGTATTCAGGGCATGTATTGATCCACGCTGCTGGGCGCTGGATCGCCTCATTCATCGAGCAACCGTGACCTTTACAGACCGGGCTCTGAGGTTGTAACGTGGCTACATTAATGCTACATATTAGACGAGGGGCCTCAGAGTGTGGGACGTGTCAAACCGCCACACATGTCACCCCAACATTCTCTTGTTCAGGCCTGTTTATCATCATAATGATTCTGTTTACACCTGTGTCACACCACCTGTGGCTGCTTACACCTGTTTATCATCATAATGATGCTGTTTGCATCTGCCTCACACCACCTGTGGCTGCTTACACCTGCGTCAGACTGTCATACCTCTGATTATGCCTCTGTGTATAATTTGTGTATCTGATTCACCATCACATACCGGTTTGCTTACAACATGCTGAAAATTTTGAAATAGAATTTGTATGAAGTTGCGATCCATTCAGGTCATTATCAAGGAAGCCTCAAGTGTAGTTAAGGCATATTCAAGTGAACCACTAAGGTTCTGGTCACTCAGACTCGAGTCCAGTATTTACAAGTCAGCATTCTCAGCTACCATGACTCGTGGGACCATCAGCTACACCATCTTCACAAGTCTTCAGACACATCATCTTGCTGTGCTGAAGGAGTCACTCACCTGGTGAAGAAAACATTGCCTTTATGCACATGTTAAGATTCTTTCGGGTGAGTATGGAAGATGATGTATGTTAAAAATAGGTTAATGAGAGGAGTGTTATGAGAGCAAGGATGAAAGACAGGGCTTAACGTAACTGTTGGGTGTGTAGGAAAGCGTAAAACGTCAGATTATAATATATTGTGTCATGAATTGGTCCCGCGCCAGGCGAGTTTCTCTGTCGATAAACTAACAAGAAGATTAGATTAGCATATTTGACAACATACTAGGAGAGGCAAGTATCTGTGTATGTTCGTGTCACTGTCGTGTGTCAAATATTGACGTACACTTGTTTGCGTCTTTTTTTATGACGTTGTTTCTTATTCTTGACAGCCATGTTTCTCCACCACCGCTCATTTGCTGGCTCTGCTTGCAAGACACGATGGATCGACAGCACAAATAGTTAATTTGCTCATACAGTGCCTTATTCTAAATTCAAATAATTATCAAGTTGAATTTCACTTTAAAGTCTCCATTCGGAAATACTGTAAATTTACCTACGACATAACTGTGATCTGTTCCTGCAGTTATTCTACTCATGTGGGCCAACGAGCTGCCGGCAACAACAGCCTGGTTGACCATACAAGCACCAGATAAGCCTGGCACGGGGCCGAGCTGCGGGAGGAGGAAAACTCGCGAAACCCGTCTTAGGTATATAGATGTCCCAGCCTGTAGCCAAACATTCCTGTTGACCTGATTATTAACTGGGCTCTTTCTAGGTCATCACACACTGGCTGATCAGACACAAGAAGATATTTATCTAATTTTCTCTTAAAGACTTCTACATTTGTACGTTTAATAGTAATATTTGTCACTGTTGGCTGGGCTTTCATTCCCGCCAGGTTTCTATTTCTCTCTCTCTTGAAGAGATGTCGGGAATCGTGGCCAGGAAGTGGGTCAATTTATGTTAGTGGTGGGGAGCCAAGAGTGACCCGCTCAGCTGCATGGCCACAATTTTATTGCACTGGCAGCATTCCTGGTCAAGGTGGCGGAGTTGGGTCACATGGCAGAGGGCGTGGTAGGTCACTCCACGACTGAAGGCGCGGTAAGTCACTCTACAACTGAATCCATATAATATACTGAAACAGAATCGACAAGTACACAACACGACAATAGCGACGAGTCATCTTACATCACGAATATATTCTTCACAAAAAAAAAAAAAAAACTATCAGTAAATCTTTTTGAATCGCCAGAGACAACCTGTACCTGACGGCAAGGCCTATCATTAACTAGGCAACTGAAAACATAATCTATACTTGGTCTCATAACGCAAGAAACGAGGAATCTACTGTAGAAGCATTAGTAGAGGCAGGAACCAGCCTTGAATATTGATGCTGGCTGCCGAAATGCGAAATGCAAATACCTGGGCGTTCAGAGGCATGAAGTTTTAATTGATGCTGATGCCTTTTCATGCACTCTAAGAGTTATTCCAGCCGTTCGAAACATTAAGTTTGATGAAGCATTTCTGGTAATTAGGAAAGCGGTCGTGAATATTCCGGAATGATAATGAAGGTGAACTTGTGGAGTGTGTAATTATGTTTTGGTAAGATGAACTTTGCAGTCTTGATGATGATGATGATGATGATAATGAGGATGTACTTTGAAACTATGATGATATGGTGGATGTACTCTGAAACATTCAGATTTTGGAGAAAGGACACTGTAACATGATAATTATCAGGATGTAATTTACAACGGTAATTAGAAAGATGTACTCTGTACGCATGATTACAAGGGACTCGTCATTATCATCATCGTCGTCGTTGTCATCATCATCGTCAAACCTGGGAAGATGGGGCCCCTTGGTGAGAAGAGCTGCCACAACACATTCATTCTCTCTCTAGGATCACTGGAAGAGGAACGTAAGGTTTTAGACTAGATCCTTGATCCCGCAACACGCACCGTCAGAAACTTCTTCAGGGCATAGTTCTCGGTCTAATTCCTATTCTCGTTTTTGAAGGATAGAGAAATCTTAGCAAACGATACCAGAATTTGTGTGAAAGTGGCTGTCATTTAGGATACAGCAGTTCTCCAAGCTGATATAAACCAAGTGTCCCAGTGAGCCGCAGTAAACAATACAATACCCAGTCAGGACAAATGTCAGTTACCCCTCTATGGAAAACTAAAGAAATGAAAATGGGAATGGAGTGTAAAAACAAACTCAGACAGCTCGATGGAGCGAAAGATTAATGCGAGGAGTGATAATGTTAGATCTCGCATTCAAGAATCACAACAGTGTTGCTGTCACATCTGCAAGGAAAATGCTAACTAGAACCTCAAAACTACAATTGCTAAACCAGTGATGATAATGTTATACAGTACCGACAAATAGATGAGTGAAACACGTGTGCAACAGCTAGTTTTCAGTTGTGTCGCCTGAGTGGCTAGTTTATTGTACACTCCATGCCCATCCCGTGAGCGTTAGCGCAAAAAAAAAAAAAAAACAGGATTACAGAGGTCAAGTGGATCTTTGTCAGTCGCCACTGAGCATTGTTACATCATTTGAAAGAACTATTAGTCGTTTAATGTTTTACAGTTACTTCGTATAGTTAATATAGACAGTACAGTATGGAATACAGTCTCAAAATATTATATTAGATGTTTGGACACTAAGATATAATGTTCGAATGTATGGCCCTGTCTTTGTCCACACCCTACATTTTATATCATTGATATCTCCACACAAACCGTACTGCTAGAGATGCTTATAACCTAGTCTTAGTCTAGCAGTAACATCTTGCAATCTACTAACCTTGTTACTTTCTCTACAGATATGTTCAACGTGACACATTTCATTATGCTGGATAATGGGTGTGCTAGTTCCTATCTGTACTGTTCGATTGTCTTCAAGCTCCTTTGCTAGTTCCTTTCTGACAATGTTCGTAAACTTCTGTTTGAAAAACCAAAGCTAAACTCATCTGAACCCATGGTGGAATGCTCGTGGATATTTTCATCACCTTACTAAAGTTTCCCAGCTCAGGCTGAGAAATTTCACTTCCAGATGTGCGAAATCCATCCTGCGCGATGGTACAGTATGACAGGGGAGACACTGTCTTTGTTCCCACAATGTAACTGTCACGTAGAGTAGGTTAGCAGCACACTGCTGAAGTATCCTCATGTTTGATAAAAATCTCATTTTCATCTCCCTCCCTCATCACCTCCCTTCCCTTCCCTCCCTCATCACCTCCCTTCCCTTCCCTCCCTCTTCCTCTCCTTGTCTCCTCATACTCTCCCTCTCCATCCCTGCCTTCAGATGACGGAAGGTTGGCTTGATGTTTTGTTGTGCTGTGACTGGAGCTGATGACACACATGCTGTGGTGTTCCCAAGATGTCTGGCAAAGATAAGACATGCTTCCCTGCTGTGCCACCCACCACACTGCTACCCATCACCACCACACTGCTACCCTATCACCACCACACTGCTACCCATCACCACCACACTGCTACCCTATCACCACCACACTGCTACCCATCACCACCACACTGCTACCCTATCACCACCACACTGCTACCCATCACCACCACACTGCTACCCTATCACCACCACACTGCTACCCTATCACCACACTGCTACCCTATCACCACCACACTGCTACCCTATCACCACACTGCTACCCTATCACCACCACACTGCTACCCTATCAACACCACACTGCTACCCTATCACCACCACACTGCTACCCATCACCACCACACTGCTACCCTATCACCACACTGCTACCCTATCACCACCACACTGCTACCCTATCACCACACTGCTACCCTATCACCACCACACTGCTACCCTATCACCACCACACTGCTACCCTATCACCACCACACTGCTACCCATCACCACCACACTGCTACCCTATCACCACACTGCTACCCTATCACCACCACACTGCTACCCTATCACCACACTGCTACCCTATCACCACCACACTGCTACCCTATCAACACCACACTGCTAGCCATCACCACCACACTGCTACCCATCACCACCACACTGCTACCCTATCACCACCACACTGCTACCCTATCACCACCACACTGCTACCCATCACCACCACACTGCTACCCTATCACCACCACACTGCTACCCTATCAACACCACACTGCTATCCATCACCACCACACTGCTACCCATCACCACCACACTGCTACCCTATCACCACCACACTGCTACCCTATCATCACCACACTGCTACCAATCACCACCACACTGCTACCCATCACCACCACACTGCTACCCATCAACACCACACTGCAACCCATCACCACACTGCTACCCATCACCACACTGCAACCCATCACCACCACACTGCTACCCTATCACCATCACACTGCTACCCATCACCACCACACTGCTACCCATCACCACCACACTGCTACCCTATCACCACCACACTGCTACCCTATCACCACCAAACTGCTACCCTATCACCACCACACTGCTAACCTATCACCACCATACTGCTACCCTATCACCACTACACTGCTACCCTATCACCACTACACTGCTACCCATCACCACACTGCAACCCATCACCACCACACTGCTACCCTATAACCATCACACTGCTGCCCATCACCACCACACTGCTACCCATCACCACCACACTGCAATCCATCACCACTGCTACCCATCACCACCACACTGCTACCCTATTACCACCACACTGCTATCCATCACCACCCTGCTACCCATCACCACACTGCTACCCTATCACCACCACACTGCTACCCTATCACCACCACACTGCTATCCATCACCACACTGCTAACCATCAACACCACACTGCTACCCATCACCACAACACTGCTACCCATCACCACCACACTGCCACCCACCACCACACTGCTACCCTATCACAATCACACTGCTACACATTACCACCACACTGCTACCCATCACCACACTGTTATCCATCACCACCACACTGCTATCCATCACCACCACACTGCTACCCATCACCACACTGCTACCCATCACCACCACACTGCTACCTATCACCACCACACTGCTATCCATCACCACCACCCTGCTACCCATCACCACCACAGTGCTACCCTATCACCACCACACTGCTACCCATCACCACACTGCTACCCATCAACACCACACTGCTACCCATCACCACAACACTGCTACCCATCACCACCACACTGCCACCCACCACCACACTGTTACCCTATCACCATCACACTGCTACAGATTACCACCACACTGCTACCCATCACCACCACACTATCCATCACCACCACACTGCTACCCATCACCACACTGCTACCCATCACCACCACACTGCTACCCATCACCACCACACTGCTATCCATCACCACCACACTGCTACCCATCACCACCACACTGCTACCCATCACCACCACACTGCTACCCATCACCACCACACTGCTACCCATCACCACCACACTGCTACCCATCACCACCACACTGCTACCTATCACCACCACACTGCTACCCATCACCACACTGCTATCCATCACCACACTGCTACCCATCACCACCACACTGCTACCCATCACCACCACACTGCTATCCATCACCACCACACTGCTATCCATCACCACCACACTGCTACCCATCACCACCACACTGCTACCCATCACCACACTGCTACCCATCACCACAACATTGCTACCCATCACCACACTGCTATCCATCACCACCACACTGCTATGCATCACCACCACATTGCTACTCATCACCACACTGCTATCCATCGCCACCACACTGCTACCCATCACCACACTGCTACCCATCACCACCACACTGCTATCCATCACCACACTGCTACCCATCACCACAACATTGCTACCCATCACAACACTGCTACCCATCACCACCACACTGCTACCCTATCACCATCACACTGCTACCCATCACCACCACACTGCTACCCATCACCACCACACTGCAATCCATCACCACTGCTACCCATCACCACACTGCAATCCATCACCACTGCTACCCATCACCACCACACTGATACCCTATCACCACCACACTGCTATCCATCACCACCACACTGATACCCTATCACCACCACACTGCTATCCATCACCACCACACAGCAATCCATCACCACCACACTGCTATCCATCACCACACTGCTACCCATCACCACCACACTGCTATCCATTACCACCACCACTGCTACCCATCACCACCACACTGCTACCCATCACCACTACACTGCTACCCATCACCACCACACTGCTACCCATCACCACACTGCTACCAATCACCACCACACTGCTACTCTATCACCACCACACTGCTACCCATTACCACCACACTGCTACCCATCACCACCACACTGTTACCCATCACAACATTGCTACCCATCACCACACTGCTACCCATCACCATACTGCTACCCATCACCACCACACTGCTACCCATCACCACCACACTGCTACCCATCACCTCACACTTACCCATCACAACATTGCTACCCACCACTACACTGCTACCCATCACCACCACACTGCTACCCATCACCACACTGCTATCCATCACCACCACACTGCTACCCATCACCACCACACTGCTATCCATCACCACCACACTGCTACCCATCACCACCACACTGCTACCCATCACCACACTGCTACCCATCACCACCACACTGCTACCCATCACCACAACATTGCTACCCATCACCACACTTCTACCCATCACCACCACACTGCTACCCTATCACCATAACACTGCTACCCATCACCACCACACTGCTACTCATCACCACCACACTGATACCCATCACCACTGCTACCCATCACCACCACACTGATACCCTATCACCACCACACTGCTATCCATCACGACACAGCTATCCATCACCACCACTGCTACCCATCACCACCACACTGCTACCCATCACCACCACACTGCTACCCATCACCACAACACTGCTACCCATCACCACCACACTGCTACCCATTACCACCACACTGCTACCCATCACCACACTGTTACCCATCACAACATTGCTACCCATCACCACACTGCTACCCATCCCCACCATACTGCTACCCATCACCACCACACTGCTACCCATCACCACCACACTGTTACCCATCACAACATTGCTACCCACCACCACACTGCTACCCATCACCACCACACTGCTACCCATCACCACCACACTGCTACCATCACCACCACACTGCTACCATCACCACACTGCTACCATCACCACCACACTGCTACCCATCACCACCACACTGCTACCCATCACCACCACTGCTACACATCACCACCACACTGCTACCCATCACACTGCTACCCTATCACCACCACACTGCTACCCATCACCACACTGTTATCCATCACCACACTGTTACCCATCACCACACTGCTACCCATCACCACCACACTGCTACCCATCACCACCACACTGCTACCCTATCACCACCACACTGCTATCCTATCACCACCACACTGCTGTCCATCACCACACTGCTACCCATCACCACACTGCTACCCATCAACACCACACTGCTACCCTATCACCATCACACTGCTACTCATCACCACCACACTGCTACCCATCACCACCACACTGCTATCCATCATAACCACACTGCTACCCATCACCACCACACTGCTATCCATCACCACCACACTGCTACCCATCACCACACTGCTACCCATCACCACCACACTGCTACCCATCACTACCACACTGCTACCCATCACCACACTGCTATCCATCACCACCACACTGCTACCCATCACCACCACACTGCTATCCATCACCACCACACTGCTACCCATCACCACACTGCTATCCATCACCACCACACTGCTACCCATCAACACCACACTGCTACCCATCACCACAACACTGCTACCCATCACCACCACACTGCTATCCATTACCACACTGCTACCCATCACCACAACATTGCTACCCATCACCACACTGCTATCCATCACCACCACACTGCTACCCATCACCACAACATTGCTACCCATCACCACACTGCTATCCATCGCCACCACACTGCTACCAATCAGCACACTGCTACCCATCACCACCACAATGCTACCCATCACCACCACACTGCTACCCATCACCACCACACTGCTACCCATCACCACCACATTGCTACCCATCACCACACTGCTACCCATCACCACCACACTGCTACCCATCACCACCACACTGCTATCCATCACCACCACACTGCTACCCATCACCACAACATTGCTACCCATCACCACACTGCTATCCATCGCCACCACACTGCTACCAATCAGCACACTGCTATCCATCACAACCACATTGCTACCCATCACCACCACACTGCTATCCATCACCACCACACTGCTATCCATCACCACCACACTGCTACCCATCACCACTACACTGCTATCCATCACCACCACACTGCTACCCATCACCACTACACTGCTACCCATCACCACCACAATGCTACCCATCACCACCACACTGCTATCCATCACCACCACATTGCTACCCATCACCACCACACTGCTATCCATCACCACCACACTGCTACCCATCACCACCACACTGCTATCCATCACCACCACACTGCTATCCATCACCACCACACTGCTACCCATCACCACTACACTGCTATCCATCACCACCACACTGCTACCCATCACCACCACACTGCTATCCATCACCACCACACTGCTACCCATCACCACCACACTGCTATCTATCACCACCACACTGCTACCCATCACCAACACACTGCTATCCATCACCACCACACTGCTACTCATCACCACCACACTGCTACCATCACCACACTGCTACCATCACCACCACACTGCTACCCATCACCACCACACTGCTACCCATCACCACCACTGCTACCCATCACCACCACACTGCTACCCATCACACTGCTACCCTATCACCACCACACTGCTACCCATCACCACACTGTTATCCATCACCACACTGTTACCCATCACCACACTGCTACCCATCACCACCACACTGCTACCCATCACCACCACACTGCTACCCTATCACCACCACACTGCTATCCTATCACCACCACACTGCTGTCCATCACCACACTGCTACCCATCACCACACTGCTACCCATCAACACCACACTGCTACCCTATCACCACCACACTGCTACCCATCACCACCACACTGCTACCCATCACCACCACACTGCTACCCATCACCACCACACTGCTATCCATCATAACCACACTGCTACCCATCACCACCACACTGCTATCCATCACCACCACACTGCTACCCATCACCACACT
>NC_091306.1:14680345-14695345 GCF_038502225.1 Cherax quadricarinatus | reverse complement strand
CTGTGATGAGTTATTTGTTGTGCTGTGATGAGTTATTTGTTGTGCTGTGATGAGTTATTTGTTGTGCTGTGATGAGTTATTTGTTGTGCTGTGATGAGTTATTTGTTGTGCTGTGATGAGTTATTTGTTGTGCTGTGATGAGTTATTTGTTGTGGATGTGATGAGTTATTTGTTGTGCCTGTGATGAGTTATTTGTTGTGCTGTGATGAGTTATTTGTTGTGCTGTGATGAGTTATTTGTTGTGGCTGTGATGAGTTATTTGTTGTGCTGTGATGATTTATTTGTTGTACTGTGATGAGTTATTTGTTGTGCTGTGATGAGTTATTTGTTGTGCTGTGATGAGTTATTTGTTGTACTGTGATGAGTTACTTGTTGTGCTGTGATGAGTTATTTGCTGTGGCTGTGATGAGTTATTTGTTGTGGCTGTGATGAGTTATTTGTTGTGCTGTGATGAGTTATTTGTTGTGCTGTGATGAGTTATTTGTTGTGCTGTGATGAGTTACTTGTTGTGCTGTGATGAGTTATTTGTTGTGGCTGTGATGAGTTATTTGTTGTGCTGTGATGAGTTATTTGTTGTGCTGTGATGAGTTATTTGTTGTGCTGTAATGAGTTATTTGTTGTGCTGTGATGAGTTATTTCTTGTGGCTGTGATGAGTTATTTGTTGTGGCTGTGATGAGTTATTTGTTGTGCTGTGATGAGTTATTTGTTGTGGCTGTGATGAGTTATTTGTTGTGGCTGTGATGAGTTATTTGTTGTGCTGTGATGAGTTATTTGTTGTGCTGTAATGAGTTATTTGTTGTGCTGTGATGAGTTATTTGTTGTGGCTGTGATGAGTTATTTGTTGTGCTGTGATGAGTTATTTGTTGTACTGTGATGAGTTATTTGTTGTGGCTGTGATGAGTTATTTGTTGTGGCTGTGATGAGTTATTTGTTGTGGCTGTGATGAGTTATTTGTTGTGCTGTGATGAGTTATTTGTTGTGGCTGTGATGAGTTATTTGTTGTGCTGTGATGAGTTATTTGTTGTACTGTGATGAGTTATTTGTTGTGGCTGTGATGAGTTATTTGTTGTGCTGTGATGAGTTATTTGTTCTGTGATGAGTTATTTGTTGTACTGTGATGAGTTATTTGTTGTACTGTGATGAGTTATTTGTTGTGCTGTGATGAGTTATTTGTGCTGTGATGAGTTATTTGTTGTGGCTGTGATGAGTTATTTGTTGTGGCTGTGATGAGTTATTTGTTGTGGCTGTGATGAGTTATTTGTTGTGCTGTGATGAGTTATTTGTTGTGGCTGTGATGAGTTACTTGTTGTGCCTGTGATGAGTTATTTGTTGTGGCTGTGATGAGTTATTTGTTGTGCTGTGATGAGTTATTTGTTGTGCTGTGATGAGTTATTTGTTGTGGCTGTGATGAGTTATTTGTTGTACTGTGATGAGTTACTTGTTGTGCTGTGATGAGTTATTTGCTGTGGCTGTGATGAGTTATTTGTTGTGGCTGTGATGAGTTATTTGTTGTGCTGTGATGAGTTATTTGTTGTGCTGTGATGAGTTATTTGTTGTGCTGTGATGAGTTACTTGTTGTGCTGTGATGAGTTATTTGTTGTGGCTGTGATGAGTTATTTGTTGTGCTGTGATGAGTTATTTGTTGTGCTGTGATGAGTTATTTGTTGTGCTGTAATGAGTTATTTGTTGTGCTGTGATGAGTTATTTCTTGTGGCTGTGATGAGTTATTTGTTGTGGCTGTGATGAGTTATTTGTTGTGCTGTGATGAGTTATTTGTTGTGGCTGTGATGAGTTATTTGTTGTGGCTGTGATGAGTTATTTGTTGTGCTGTGATGAGTTATTTGTTGTGCTGTAATGAGTTATTTGTTGTGCTGTGATGAGTTATTTGTTGTGGCTGTGATGAGTTATTTGTTGTGCTGTGATGAGTTATTTGTTGTACTGTGATGAGTTATTTGTTGTGGCTGTGATGAGTTATTTGTTGTGGCTGTGATGAGTTATTTGTGCTGTGATGAGTTATTTGTTGTGGCTGTGATGAGTTATTTGTTGTGCTGTGATGAGTTATTTGTTGTACTGTGATGAGTTATTTGTTGTGGCTGTGATGAGTTATTTGTTGTGCTGTGATGAGTTATTTGTTGTGCTGTGATGAGTTATTTGTTGTACTGTGATGAGTTATTTGTTGTACTGTGATGAGTTATTTGTTGTGCTGTGATGAGTTATTTGTGCTGTGATGAGTTATTTGTTGTGGCTGTGATGAGTTATTTGTTGTGGCTGTGATGAGTTATTTGTTGTGGCTGTGATGAGTTATTTGTTGTGCTGTGATGAGTTATTTGTTGTGGCTGTGATGAGTTACTTGTTGTGCCTGTGATGAGTTATTTGTTGTGGCTGTGATGAGTTATTTGTTGTGCTGTGATGAGTTATTTGTTGTGCTGTGATGAGTTATTTGTTGTGGCTGAGTTCAGAAAATGAATTATTCCAGAACTAATATAATATTCTTATCTCCTCAGGTACGTGCTGAAGTGTTGAGAGGTGTATATGCAATCTAGAGGTAAG
Organism: Cherax quadricarinatus; assembly: GCF_038502225.1. NCBI lineage: Eukaryota > Metazoa > Arthropoda > Malacostraca > Decapoda > Parastacidae > Cherax > Cherax quadricarinatus. The sequence goes on along the minus strand of NC_091306.1, from coordinate 14,692,794 downwards.
AAGTGCCACCTAGGACTGTCATGAAGGTAAGAAAGTGCCACCTAGGACTGTCATAGGGGTACGACAGTGCCAGTCATGAAAATAAGACCATGCCACAAGTCTACCTGTTTCTGCATCACAGGTAAGGCAGTGCCACCATAGCAAAGAGTGCCACCGGTGAACGAGGGGGCGGGGTGAGGGTGTTGACTGGAGGGAAGCAGAAGGCAGCGGAAAGCCACTCTGACCACTGGAAAACGATGAAATTAGTTGATAGAAGATGATAGTGCGGTGAACGACAGCGGGAGAGAGGCGTGGTAGACACGAGGCGATCGAATTTTTAGAGAGGGGAAGTGGGTGGAACTGAAGCAGATAGAAGGTGTTCCCTGTGTACTGAGGGTGTTCCCCCCCCCCCTCTTGTGATTCTTCTACCATTCCTCTCCCCTCTTTCCTTTTACCTTTGTATGTATATCTAGTTTCCCCTCCTTCCTCTTACCCTTATGTGTGTACTCACCTATTTGTGGTTGCAGGGGACGATTCATTGCTCGTGTGTGTGTGTGTGTGTGTGTGTGTGTGTGTGTGTGTGTGTGTGTGTGTGTGTGTGTGTGTGTGTGTGTGTGAGAGAGAGAGAGAGCGAGAGTGAATTGAAGAGAGAAGTATAGACAGACCACCGACATTGATTAAGCTGTGTGTGAATATATATCAGTGAATCTAGATGAGCGGAGAGATATTTGAGAGGGAAGGGTTGAGATTGAGCTGTACAGACTAGAGGGCAGACAGCATGAATGAAAACCAGAGGAATCCACCGAAATCCCCGCATAGTGGAGCGGTGAAGTACGCCTCTGCGTGCACTTACACTGTTGAATGAAAGAATACCTGGAGTATGTTCAACACTGGAGCCTTGAAAGCATTTGAAGAACATGTTCATTATTGGAATATAGAATGGGATGAAGGCTCAGGATTAGGATGACTGTGTTCCAGTGAGAGAAATCGTATGTATCTGTTCACATTGAAATTATTTGTGGTGACGGGGGTAGAGTTTCGGCTTCTGACACCGCCTCTGAACATCATTTACTGGTTTCAGAAGTTTCCAAGGCAGTATATGACCCCAGTGAGTTACCGCTTGCCTGTGAATATCAATAATTAATAACTTTGTTGCCTCTTGCACCCTCTATCTTACACGAGGGTGTTGAACCCGGCACCTTCCACAAGTGATGATACACGAAGGTGTGGAACCCTGCACCTTCCACTAGTGATGCTACACGAGGGTGTGGAACCCTGCACCTTCCACTAGTGATGCTACACGAGGGTGTTGAACCCTGCACCTTCCACTAGTGATGCTACACGAGGGTGTTGAACCCTGCACCTTCCACTAGTGATGCTACACGAGGGTGTGGAACCCTGCACCTTCCACTAGTGATGCTACACGAGGGTGTGGAACCCTGTACCTTCCACTAGTGATGCTACACGAGGGTGTTGAACCCTGCACCTTCCACTAGTGATGCTACACGAGGGTGTGGAACCCTGCACCTTCTACTAGTGATGCTACACGAGGGTGTGGAACCCTGCACCTTCCACTAGTGATGCTACACGAGGGTGTTGAACCCTGCACCTTCCACTAGTGATGCTACACGAGGGTGTTGAACCCTGCACCTTCCACTAGTGATGCTACACGAGGGTGTTGAACCCTGCACCTTCCACTAGTGATGCTACACGAGGGTGTTGAACCCTGCACCTTCCACTAGTGATGCTACACCCTGCCCTAGTAACCTCGACTTATTGTTGACTGTCTCTGTGTTTATTCACCTACTTCATTACATTTAATTAATTTTAAGATCATGCAAAAATCGCGAACAAGCGATACAAGTTCCATGACAACCACGGGTGGAGTTGAGTGAAAGCTCTAGGCCTTTCATGTTGCAATCAACACATCAGGAGCTTGCAGTGTTGCAGAAAAGAGGAGGGGGGGTCCAAGCAAATACGATCACAGGGAGTGCAAAGGCTCTCCCTGTGATCGTATTTGATTGGATCTCCTCCTCCTCTTCCGCAATGTTGCAAGTTCTTGATGTGTTTATTGCAACACGAAAGGCCTAGAGCTATGATTCAACTCCCCCTGTAGTTGATTTGCACAATTTTAAGTGGGATAGAGGAGAGTAATAAAGCATATAGAGTTATACTGGGATAAATGAGATGGATGAAATACGAATTAATGGAGAGAAAGATAAAGGTGAATAATTTAAGGTGTTTTTCAATGTTTACAGCGACAAATCTGATTCTCGTTCCTCTCTTCACTTATTTACTCCCGGGTGGGAGAGCGAGGGTGGTGTTGACTTTGGGATAATCGCTGCTGAACACTTCTGTTGACGTCAACTTAAGACACGTGCAACATCTATTTTTATTCATTAGTTTGTCGTTATTTTATACCTTTGATCTAATGTGTTAACTTTGCAGTCAAGTCTCTTTACTGCGGTGCCCCTTTATTCCATGCTCAGTGTTCTGGTCCTGATAGACTTTCTTGCTCCCCTGTACAATCTGACTCCTAGTGTGCACTCTGGGTCCTAGTGTGCACTCTGGGTCCTAGTGTGCACTCTGGGTCCTAGTGTGCACTCTGGGTCCTAGTGTGCACTCTGGGTCCTAGTCATTGTTACTGATGTCAGCTAGGCCTGTATGCCATGTAAATTGTTTATGTATTTGTAGAAATAGATTTATTATTATTATTATTATTATTATTATTATAGTTTGAACTCTGGGTCCTAGAGTGAACTCTGGGTCCTAATGTTCACTCTGGGTCCACCATGTTTCTTTTGACAGTATCGTCCAGGTGTTGTGGTACTGGTAGTTGAGCTCTTTCAGTGTACTCGTCTCTCCTTTGTTGTTCGTTCGCTGGAGGTGTACTGCGCTGTCTGCCAGATCTCACGTGTTCATTATGTAGTGATTTCAGTGTTCAAGTTTGGAACCAATCCCTCCAGTATCTTACAGGTGTAGATTATGTTTCTCACTTACGGTGTAAGAAGTACTGTTCTAGAGACTTTAACGCCTTTCAGTAATTTATGTGTTGGACTGAGTTTATACGAGCTGTGAAGGTTCTCTCTGCATTTTAAAGCTCAGCAATTTCGACTTTGGGGAAGGAGATTTCCCCCCGTTGGGAAGGGAAGTTACCCCCGTTGGAAAGGGAATTTACCCCCGTTGGAAGGGGATTTACCCCCGTTAGTGAGGGGATTTACCCCCGTGGGGAAGGAATTTACTTGCCTCTCCATCTTCCTTCAGGGAGGTTTCAACAGATTTTCCACGCACTCTCCCCAGGGGCCGAAGTTTTATGTGATCGAGGATAAGTCAGGGTGAGTGTGGGAGAGAGAGAGAGAGAGAGAGAGAGAGAGAGAGAGAGAGAGAGAATTTTTAAGGGAGAGTCATGGTTGGGGAAAGAGAACGGTCAGACAGAGAGAGAGGAAGAGGAGGAGGAGGAGAAGTATAGAGAACAACTAATATGGGTGAGCAAAGAAGCACTTGCGGTGAGAAATCATAAGAATTAACCAGGTTGATGGGACACCCGAAGGTCACAACTCTGGCAGTGAGGTCACTGCCGGAGGGAGGGGGGGGAGTAGGAAGAAGTTAACTCCCTACTTCCCTCCCTCTTGTGAGGGAGGGGGTTCTGGAGGGAGGGAATCAGTGGGGTCCTGGAGGGAGGGAATCAGTGGGATCCTGGAGGGAGGGAATCATTGGGGTCCTGGAGGGAGGGAATTAGTGAGATCCTGGAGGGAGGGAATCAGTGGGGTCCTGGAGGGAGGGAATCAGTGGGATCCTGGAGGGAGGGAATCAGTGGGATCCTGGAGGGAGGGAATCAGTGGGATCCTGGAGGGAGGGAATCAGTGGGATCCTGGGGGGAGGGAATCAGTGGGATCCTGGAGGGAGGGAATCAGTGGGTTCCTGGAGGGAGGGAATCAGTGGGATCTTGGAGGGAGGGAATCAGTGGGATCCTGGAGGGAGGGAATCAGTGGAATCCTGGAGGGAGGGAATCAATGGGATCCTGGGGGGAGGGAATCAGTGGGATCCTGGAGGGAGGGAATCAGTGGGGTCCTGGAGGAAGGGAATCAGTGGGATCCTGGAGGGAGGGAATCAGTGGGATCCTGGAGGGAGGGAATCAGTGGGATCCTGGGGGGAGGGAATCAGTGGGGTCCTGGTGGGAGGAAATCAGTGGGGTTCTGGAGGGAGAGAATCAGTGGGATCCTGGAAGGAGGAAATCAGTGGGATCCTGGAGGGAGGGAATCAGTGGGATCCTGGAGGGAGGGAATCAATAGGGTCCTTGGGGGAGGGAATCAATGGGGTCTTGGAGGGAGGGAATCAGTGGGATCCTGGAGCGAGGGAATCAGTGGGGTCCAGGGGGGAGGGAATCAGTGGGATCCTGGAGGGAGGGGATCAATGGGATCCTGGGGGAGGGAATCAGTGGTATCCTGGGGGGAGGGAATCAGTGGGATCCTGGGGGGAGGGAATCAGTGGGATCCTGGGGGAGGGAAACAGTGGGATCCTGGGGGGAGGGAAACCGTGGGATCCTGGAGGGAGGGCATCAGGGGGATCCTGGCGGGAGGGAATCAGTGGGATCCTGGAGGGAGGGAATCAGTGGGGTCCTTGGGGGAGGGAATCAATGGGGTCTTGGAGGGAGGGAATCGGTGGGATCCTGGAGCGAGGGAATCAGTGGGGTCCTGGGGGAGGGAATCAGTGGGATCCTGGGAGAGGGAATCAGTGGGATCCTGGGGGAGGGAATCAGTGGGATCCTGGGAGAGGGAATCAGTGGGATCCTGATGGGAGGGAATCAGTGGGATCCTGGAGGGAGGGAATCAGTGGGATCCTGGAGGGAGGGAATCAATGGGATCCTGGAGGGAGGGAATCAGTGGGGTCCAGGGGGGAGGGAATCAGTGGGATCCTGGAGGGAGGGGATCAGTGGGACCCTGGGGGAGGGAATCAGTGGGATCCTGGGGGGAGGGAATCAGTGGGATCCTGGAGGGAGGGAATCAGTGGGATCCTGGAGGGAGGGAATCAGTGGGATCCTGGAGGGAGGGAATCAGTGGGATCCTGCAGGGAGGAAATCAGTGGGGTCCTTGGGGGAGGGAATCAATGGGGTCCAGGGGGGAGGGAATCAGTGGGGTCCTTGGGGGAGGGAATCAGTGGGATCCAGGGGGGAGGGAATCAGTGGGATCCTGGGGGAGGGAATCAGTGGGATCCTGGGGGAGGGAATCAGTGGGATCCTGGGAGAGGGAATCAGCGGGATCCTGATGGGAGGGAATCAGTGGGATCCTGGAGGGAGGGAATCAGTGGGATCCTGGAGGGAGGGAATCAGTGGGATCCTGGAGGGAGGGAATCAGTGGGGTCCAGGGGGGAGGGAATCAGTGGGATCCTGGAGGGAGGGGATCAGTGGGACCCTGGGGGAGGGAATCAGTGGGATCCTGGAGGGAGGGAATCAGTGGGATCCTGGAGCGAGGGAATCAGTGGGATCCTGGAGCGAGGGAATCAGTGGGATCCTGGAGGGAGAGAATCAGTGGGATCCTGGAGGGAGGGAATCAGTGGGATCCTGGAGGGAGGGAATCAGTGGGATCCTGGGGGGAGGGAATCAGTGGGATCCTGGAGGGAGGGAATCAGTGGGTTCCTGGAGGGAGGGAATCAGTGGGATCTTGGAGGGAGGGAATCAGTGGGATCCTGGAGGGAGGGAATCAGTGGAATCCTGGAGGGAGGGAATCAATGGGATCCTGGGGGGAGGGAATCAGTGGGATCCTGGAGGGAGGGAATCAGTGGGGTCCTGGAGGAAGGGAATCAGTGGGATCCTGGAGGGAGGGAATCAGTGGGATCCTGGGGGGAGGGAATCAGTGGGATCCTGGGGGGAGGGAATCAGTGGGGTCCTGGTGGGAGGAAATCAGTGGGGTTCTGGAGGGAGAGAATCAGTGGGATCCTGGAAGGAGGAAATCAGTGGGATCCTGGAGGGAGGGAATCAGTGGGATCCTGGAGGGAGGGAATCAGTGGAATCCTGGAGGGAGGGAATCAATAGGGTCCTTGGGGGAGGGAATCAATGGGGTCTTGGAGGGAGGGAATCAGTGGGATCCTGGAGCGAGGGAATCAGTGGGGTCCAGGGGGGAGGGAATCAGTGGGATCCTGGAGGGAGGGGATCAATGGGATCCTGGGGGGAGAGAATCAGTGGTATCCTGGGGGGAGGGAATCAGTGGGATCCTGGGGGGAGGGAATCAGTGGGATCCTGGGGGAGGGAATCAGTGGGATCCTGGGGGGAGGGAATCAGTGGGATCCTGGAGGGAGGGAATCAGTGGGATCCTGGAGGGAGGGAATCAGTGTGATCCTGGAGGGAGGGAATCAGTGGGGTCCTTGGGGGAGGGAATCAATGGGGTCTTGGAGGGAGGGAATCGGTGGGATCCTGGAGCGAGGGAATCAGTGGGGTCCTGGGGGAGGGAATCAGTGGGATCCTGGGGGAGGGAATCAGTGGGATCCTGGGGGAGGGAATCAGTGGGATCCTGGGAGAGGGAATCAGTGGGATCCTGATGGGAGGGAATCAGTGGGATCCTGGAGGGAGGGAATCAGTGGGATCCTGGAGGGAGGGAATCAATGGGATCCTGGAGGGAGGGAATCAGTGGGGTCCAGGGGGGAGGGAATCAGTGGGATCCTGGAGGGAGGGGATCAGTGGGACCCTGGGGGAGGGAATCAGTGGGATCCTGGGGGAGGGAATCAGTGGGATCCTGGAGGGAGGGAATCAGTGGGATCCTGGAGGGAGGGAATCAGTGGGATCCTGGAGGGAGGGAATCAGTGGGATCCTGGAGGGAGGAAATCAGTGGGGTCCTTGGGGGAGGGAATCAATGGGGTCTTGCAGGGAGGGAATCAGTGGGATCCTGGAGTGAGGGAATCAGTGGGATCCAGGGGGGAGGGAATCAGTGGGGTCCTGGAGGGAGGGGATCAGTGGGATCCTGGGGGAGGGAATCAGTGGGATCCTGGGGGAGGGAATCAGTGGGATCCTGGGGGAGGGAATCAGTGGGATCCTGGGAGAGGGAATCAGCGGGATCCTGATGGGAGAGAATCAGTGGGATCCTGGAGGGAGGGAAGCAGTGGGATCCTGGAGGGAGGGAATCAAGTGGGATCCTGGAGGGAGGGAATCAATGGGGTCCAGGGGGGAGGGAATCAGTGGGATCCTGGAGGGAGGGGATCAGTGGGACCCTGGGGGAGGGAATCAGTGGGATCCTGGAGCGAGGGAATCAGTGGGATCCTGGAGGGAGGGAATCAGTGGGATCCTGGAGGGAGGGAATCAGTGGGATCCTGGAGGGAGGGAATCAATAGGGTCCTTGGGGGAGGGAATCAATGGGGTCTTGGAGGGAGGGAATCAGTGGGATCCTGGAGCGAGGGAATCAGTGGGGTCCAGGGGGGAGGGAATCAGTGGGATCCTGGAGGGAGGGGATCAATGGGATCCTGGGGGGAGGGAATCAGTGGTATCCTGGGGGGAGGGAATCAGTGGGATCCTGGGGGGAGGGAATCAGTGGGATCCTGGGGGAGGGAAAAAGTGGGATCCTGGGGGGAGGGAATCAGTGGGATCCTGGAGGGAGGGAATCAGTGGGATCCTGGAGGGAGGGAATCAGTGGGATCCTGGAGGGAGGGAATCAGTGGGGTCCTTGGGGGAGGGAATCAATGGGGTCTTGGAGGGAGGGAATCGGTGGGATCCTGGAGCGAGGGAATCAGTGGGGTCCTGGGGGAGGGAACCCGGGGGATCCTGGGGGAGGGAATCAGTGGGAGCCTGGGGGAGGGAATCAGTGGGATCCTGGGAGAGGGAATCAGTGGGATCCTGATGGGAGGGAATCAGTGGGATCCTGGAGGGATGGAATCAGTGGGATCCTGGAGGGAGGGAATCAATGGGATCCTGGAGGGAGGGAATCAGTGGGGTCCAGGGGGGAGGGAATCAGTGGGATCCTGGAGGGAGGGGATCAGTGGGACCCTGGGGGAGGGAATCAGTGGGATCCTGGGGGAGGGAATCAGTGGGATCCTGGAGGGAGGGAATCAGTGGGATCCTGGAGGGAGGGAATCAGTGGGATCCTGGAGGGAGGGAATCAGTGGGATCCTGGAGGGAGGAAATCAGTGGGGTCCTTGGGGGAGGGAATCAATGGGGTCTTGCAGGGAGGGAATCAGTGGGATCCTGGAGTGAGGGAATCAGTGGGATCCTGGGGGAGGGAATCAGTGGGATCCTGGGGGAGGGAATCAGTGGGATCCTGGGAGAGGGAATCAGCGGGATCCTGATGGGAGGGAATCAGTGGGATCCTGGAGGGAGGGAAGCAGTGGGATCCTGGAGGGAGGGAATCAAGTGGGATCCTGGAGGGAGGGAATCAATGGGGTCCAGGGGGGAGGGAATCAGTGGGATCCTGGAGGGAGGGGATCAGTGGGACCCTGGGGGAGGGAATCAGTGGGATCCTGGAGCGAGGGAATCAGTGGGATCCTGGAGGGAGGGAATCAGTGGGATCCTGGAGGGAGGGAATCAGTGGGATCCTGGAGGGAGAGAATCAGTGGGATCCTGGAGGGAGGGAATCAGTGGGTTCCAGGAAGGAGGGAGGGACGAGGTAATTACCCTCTGATGTACCGCACTAATTAGTCATTATTGACACTACTTAATTACATCAATTTAAATATCCCAGTATTACTTTACGTTAAATTTAGTTATAGTTTGGTATGATGGTAACTTGTGTTAAAAATTTAGTTATAGTTTGGTATGATGGTAACTTGTGTTATTAACTGAACCAGATTATGTGTTAACTGAACCAGATTATGTGTTAACTGAACCAGATTGTGTGTTAACTGAAGCAGATTATGTGTTAACTGAAGCAGATCATGTGTTAACTGAAGCAGATCATGTGTTAACTGAACCAGTCGTGTTAATAACTGAACCAGATCATATGTTAATTACTAAACCAGTCATGTGTTAACTGAACCAAATCAGAAGAGCAGTCATCTTGAACTGTATAGTGCAGTGATCACTGTCTTGCTGTTGTCAGTCACTGTTTCGGCTGCGTCAATCACTGTTTTGGCTGCGTCAATCACTGTTTTGGCTGCGTCGATCACTGTTTTGGCTGCGTCGATCAGTGTTTTGGGTGCGTCAATCGCCTGAGTGTTACGTTTTACACGTCAAATGACAGCGAAGTACGACGAGAGGTGAATGGGCAGCGAGCATCTGCATAATAAAGCATCTGCCTGCTCCAAACTCGCTTTTGAAACGTGCCGGAGTTTTGAGGACTGGAGTGAGGGGGAGGGGGAGGGAATGAACAAAGTCTGGCCGAGCTGTAAATGGCCTAAAATTACCATTACAAAAGTTGAGAGTGGGATGGAGGCTCCGGGACGCTGAAGGCAGGTAGGCTAATGTCGAACGAGCTACCTCCCCCCCTTACCTACCTACCTTATTCCCTAAGTTCCCTTACCTACCTTATTCCCTAAATTCCCTTACCTACCTTATTCCCTAAGTTCCCTTACCTACCTTATTCCCTAAGTTCCCTTACCTACCTTACTTCCCTTACCTATTTTATATCCCTTCCCGTTTCCCACATTCTCAGATGGTAATAGATTATAACCATGAATATATCTCCCTGGAGTTTGTGGTGTGATGAGAGGGGTCAGCGCCCCCCGCGGCCTGGTCCGGACCAGGCCTCCTCCAGGAAGATGGCTTGATCGACCAGGCTTTTGGTGGTAGCCGCACGAAGTCCAGCATGTGCACCACACTAATCAAGATAGAAAATTGAAACAACCGCAAGGAGAAATCAGTATTTTTCTCATTCTTTTTATCTACTACTGTGAGGTCATACGTTTCAACACTTGTACCACAAGTTAAACCCCATCTCTCTACACACACACACACACACACACACACACACACACACACACACACACACACACACACACACACACACACACACACACACACACACACACACACACACACACACATATAGAGATATATATATATATAATGGAAACTCTAGAAATTTGATTGGTAAAAGGTTTTAAGGAAACAGTTTTGAGGCAGACGAGGCCGCGGGCGACTGGGAGATGATGTTTGCCCACCAAATTGAGGAGTCGCCTCAAATGAAATGTTGAATATTCGTCTTTTAAAGCCTGGGATAAGAGTTAAATTATTTATCTGTCCTAAATATTTGATAAGCGTGTGTGTGTGTGTGTGTGTGTGTGTGTGTGTGTGTGTGTGTGTGTGTGTGTGTGTGTGTGTGTGTGTGTGCGCGTGTGTGTGTGTGTGTGTGTTTTGTGTGTGTATTATTTCCGTCTTTTTTTTTAGTTTGGTTTTTCAACAATGGTGCAAAAAAATAATATAAGCAGCAGCAACAATAGCATCAGTAGCAGTTGCAGTAGTGTTAGTATCATTAGCAGTATCATCAGCAGCAGCAGTATTGATAGTATTAGCAGTAACAGTAGGATCAGCAGCTGCAGTGTTGGTATCATCAGCAGCAGCAGCATCAGCAGCAGCAGCAGCAGCAGCAGCAGCAGGATCATGATCCTCTTGTCTTGCATGTTCCAGGTACTCCTGCATGCACCAGAATACCTTCCCTGTTATCTTAGCTGGTATACCAGCCTGTATAAATTTAGTACTGTCAAATATGTGACCAGCATTATTCGTGGTACCTCGTCTTTATTACTATTATTTGATTTTATTTTTTTTTCAAGGGATGTAATACACGACAGTCAACCCAGGGTACCCACATATTGGGTATGCGGGTACCCTAAGCTGCATGGGGTAAAGAAACTCGCTCATACGTCTTGTCTCTATGCATGCATGTTCACGTGTTTGCATTAGCAACGATCTCTACAAAGTAGGTAAAACTGACTCATTACTCAGCCCCATAACATACACATATTTACCTCTCTAATAATAGGCTGTACCAATGCGTGTCCATGGACTAGTCTAGACTAGGCTCGATTGAAGAGGGCAGGATTGGGCTAGGCAGGGATGGACAACCTAGAAGTAGTTAAGGTCAGGTTTGACCTAGCCTCACTCACCTCTCATGCAACTTTTATATTTTACGAACGAGTGAAAAGGAAAAAAAAAGTTGGGCTAACAATGCGTGTGTGTGTCCTGGTCTGGCGGAACTGGCCGTCAGTGAAAATTTACGATATTTGCATAATTTAACTTTGTTTATCGTTATTTCCTTTTATCTTTGTCGTGGATATAAATCTGCGGATATATTGGCATTAAAGAAATTTTTTTTTGCAGTGTGATGGTCGTAAATATACTTCAGTGTACAGGAATTAGATTTAGAAGATTGTATAAAGTGTGTGTGTCTGCACACCTATTTGTGGTTGCAGGGGTCGTTTCACAGCTCCTGGCCCCGCCTCTGCTGATCGCTTTTAGGTCCACTTTCTCCTTGCTGCAGGAGCTTTATCATACCTCCTTGTGTACATGTGTGTGTGTGTGTGTGTGCGTGTGTCTGCGTGTGTGTGTGTGTGTTTCTGCACCAATATCTCCGTCTAGAGAGCACAATTAGGCCTAATGCGTATAATCATTGATTCGGCATCTCTTGTTTTCAGAGTTTTTGTTATATACTCCATTATTTTCCGCGGGTTTGTGACACTAGCACTGTTGTGGGAATGTTTCAAACATGTCACTTAACAGTCTCTCATAGAATGTTTGTGCAACATTGAGAGTGTAGCAGTGTTCACCGGACACTGCAGAGATGTGTTGACATGACCAGAGTTATCGCTAAATATTGCAGGATAGTGTCAAGTTTCGTTCTAAGCAGTTATTTTAACTCCATCTAGAGCGAGACGTCCGTCTGTCCGCAGCACATCCTACATACAGGACGTCCTTCTGTCCGTAGGACGTCCTACATGCAGGACGTCCTTCTGTCCGCAGCACATCCTACATGCAGGACGTCCTTCTGTCCGTAGGACGTCCTACATGCAGGACGTCCTTCTGTCCGCAGCACATCCTACATACAGGACGTCCTTCTGTCCGCAGGACGTCCTTCTGTTCGTAGGACGTCTTTCTGTCCGCAGCACATCCTACATGCAGGACGTCCTTCTGTCCGTAGCACATACTACATGCAGGACGTCCTTCTGTCTGCAGCACATCCTACATGCAGGACGTCCTTCTGTCCGCAGCACATCCTACATGCAGGACATCCTTCTGTCCGCAGCACATCCTACATGCAGGACGTCCTGTCCGCAGCACATCCTACATGCAGGACGTCCTTCTGTCCGCAGCACATCCTACATGCAGGACGTCCTTCTGTCCGCAGCACATCCTACATGCAGGACGTCCTTCTGTCCGCAGCACATCCTACATGTAGGACGTCCTTTTACGTGTACTACGTCCTTACCCGGAGTATATCTGGACAGTGTTTCGGGGGTCAAAGTCCCCAGGCCCGGTCTGAGACCAGGCCTCATGGTAGATCAGGGTCTGATCAACCAGGCTGTTACTGCTGGCCGCACGCAAACTGACGTACGAT
>NC_091306.1:14632845-14675345 GCF_038502225.1 Cherax quadricarinatus | reverse complement strand
ACTTCTGGAGGGCCCAGCACGCCAGAGGGTGACGATACTTCTGGAGGGACCAGCACTCCAGAGGGTGACGATACTTCTGGTGGGACCAGCACTCCAGAGGGTGAGGACACTTCTGGAGGGACCAACACTCCAGAGGGTGAGGACACTTCTGGAGGGACCAGCACTCCAGAGAGTGACGATACTTCTGGAGGGACCAGCACTCCAGAGGGTGACGATTCTTCTGGAGGGACCAGCACTCCAGAGGGTGAGGACACTTCTGGAGGGACCAGCACTCCAGAGGGTGACGATTCTTCTGGAGGGACCAGCACGTCAGAGCGTGACGATACTTCTGGAGGGACCAGCTCTCCAGAGGGTGAGGACACTTCTGGAGGGACCAGCACTCTAGAGGGTGACGATACTTCTGGAGGGACCAGCACTCCAGAGGGTGACGATACTTCTGGAGGGACCAGCACTCCAGAGGGTGACGATACTTCTGGAGGGACCAGCACTCCAGAGGGTGACGATACATCTGGAGGGACCAGCACTCCAGAGGGTGACGATACTTCTGGAGGGACCAGCACTCCAGAGGGTGAGGACACTTCTGGAGGGACCAGCACTCCAGAGGGTGACGATACTTCTGGAGGGACCAGCACTCCAGAGGGTGACGATACTTCTGGAGGGACCAGCACTCCAGAAAGTATCTTGAATGTGGATAATAAAAATGATATGTTCGTGACTGGAACTGATCACAACTAACCCGCCTCCCTGCCCACATGTGGACCTGTTGTCGATTTCAAGAGTCATTGCCTAGGCGGCCTGCTCCCAGACCAGGCCTCCCAGTAGATGACCCGGTCAGTCAATTTTTGTCTGGAAATTGTAATTAGATAAAATTTTGGTGGGTCCTGATCTAGATGGTCCAGAATAGACCGAAAGGTCGAGTAGTTTCCATTTCCTGCATTCGTTATTTTTTTTAATGGGATTCATGGGGGAGCAGTAAACCCGAATGGATCGCACAGCGCCTGAGAAAGACGGGAGGCAATCAGGTTCGATCTAAACAAGGGTTGGTCAGATCTAGTTATTGGATCAAGAGCTCCCCCAGTGAGGTTCAACATGTTAGATTCCCATCCAATTTAAGTAGTCTCTTGTGATTTCGGAAGAGAGAGAAAATAGCCTTTCGTGTTTTAAGCCAATTTTGAACGCCGAAATTGTCGATTTTAACAAATTACTTGCAAGAGTCGTGGTCGAGTCATCAAGGCGGCACGCAACTTATTGCAAATCCAGAATCTCCAACCATCCCCGAACCGTTCATTAAGATTAACATACTGCTGTCTCACATGTAGTCCCACACTAAAATGAATGTTTGAAAAACATGACCATTCATGACGCGATAAATGTATTACATACACAATAAATAAACGCAGTGTATTTGAAAATAAATATGCGGGATTTGTTTACACGCAGATTTCAATGCTCTGATGCCAAAAATGATGCTAGGACATATGTGGCTGTGGTCAGCTCAGAACTAATTTTATTCTACTCCCGTTTGAAATGCCAGCCTTCGCGAGCAGTACACATATTAATGTATCCACGAACAAGGTTGGTATTTCAAACGAGAGCAAAATGAAATTAGTTCTGAGCTTACCATAGCGACGTATGTTCTCGCATCATGAAACATGCCTAGTGCTACTGGGTGGGTGTATGTAGGATTGATGGCTCAGTTGTTAGAGCGTCGTGGAGTTTGACTGGCTTCCTATGAGGCGGGCTAAAATAACATAGGTTCGGGGTTACGGCTCGTCGCAGTTTAATTCCTTAAAAACCCACTTGTTCGTGTATGTATATATATATATATTGAAATATATATATATATATATATATATATATATATATATATATATTGAAATATATATATATATATATATATTGAAATATATATATATATATATATATATATATATATATATATATATATATATATATATGTGTGTGTGTGTGTGTGTGTGTATATGGGGTCCACTTCTGGTGTAAATTGTGGGACCCATAACCTCGGAGAAGTGGATAAAAAGGCTTCTAGGAAGAATATTTGCATTTCTTCCTGAAGCCGTTTGAATATTCCACTTCCCCTACCACCCCATCTTTTCATTCTTTTTTACCAATAGGTATATTTTATTACATAATACATTATATTATATTATATTGTATATTATATTTTTGTAACCGCGAACAAGTGGTATTGATCAATAACAACACTGCACTAGCCAAGGACTCGAATCCATGTTGTACTGGCCCGCCTCTTGGTGAGCTAGAACCACATGACGCCTTAACCCACAGGACCACCCAGTCCTGGTCCTGTGGGTTAAGGCGTCATGTGGTTCTAGCTCACCAAGAGGCGGGCCAGTACAACATGGATTCGAGTCCTTGGCTAGTGCAGTGTTGTTATTGATTATATATATATATAATATATATATATATATATATATATATATATATATATATATATATATATATATATATATATATAATTTATTTATTTATTTATTTATTTATTGCCGATTGGTAAAAATCGCGATTTTGGCTTAAAAAGCAACGCTTTTCTTGCCGAAATAGGCAAGCGACAATTTGTGTATGCAGTAATTTCGCAAAAATCATTCAGAACCTAACGAAAAAAATATAGTTCATTGTGTTTGTTTATTAAATTATTGTAAACTGATCTAAAATATATTTATTGGATTAGGCTAAATTAAATTTAGCTGGTTATAATAAAATTAGGTAAGTTTTTTAATTTTTTTTTTGGTATAAAATTATTAGTTTTTACACTAACATAAATGAAAACCTATATCTAAACCTGTTCGGCACAACATAGGAGGGGTTGATGTGGTTCAGACATGTAGAGAGGATGGAACAAAATAGAATGACTTCAAGAGTGTATAAGTCTGCATTGCAGGGAAGGCGGGGTAGAGGTCGGCCTAGGAAAGGTTGGAGGGAGGAGGTAGAAGAGGTTTTGTATGCGAGGGCCTTGGACTTCCAGAAAGCATGCGTGAGCGTGTTAGGAGCGATTGGAAACAAATTGTTTTTAGGACTTGACGTGCTGTTGGAGTGTGAACAAGGTAACATCTATGATGGCCGGATTTGAGTCCTGGAGGAGGAGTGTTAATGTTGCAGTTTTGTAACTGTAGTGTAAGTGTGCCTCGGCAAGACAATGATGGAGTGAATGATAATGAAAGTTCTTTTTCGGGCCACCCTACCTTGGTCCGAGACGCTCCATGTGTTAATAAAAATAATAATAATAATAATAATAATAATAATAATATATATATATATATATATATATATATATATATATATATATATATATATATATATATATATATATATATATATATATTTTTTTTTATTTATTTTTTGTTACACTGGCCGATTCCCACCAAGGCAGGGTGGCCCGAAAAAGAAAAACTTTCACCATCATTCACTCCATCACTGTCTTGCCAGAAGGGTGCTTTACACTACAGTTTTTAAACTGCAACATTAACACCCCTCCTTCAGAGTGCAGGCACTGTACTTCCCATCTCCAGGACTCAAGTCCGGCCTGCCGGTTTCCCTGAACCCCTTCATAAATGTTACTTTGCTCACACTCCAACAGCACGTCAAGTATTAAAAACCATTTGTCTCCATTCACTCCTATCAAACACGCTAACGCGTGCCTGCTGGAAGTCCAAGCCCCTCGCACAAAAAACTTCCTTTACCCCCTCCCTCCAACCTTTCCTAGGCCGACCCCTACCCCGCCTTCCCTCCACTACAGACTGATACACTCTTGAAGTTATTCTGTTTCGCTCCATTCTCTCCACATGTCCGAACCACCTCAACAACCCTTCCTCAGCCCTCTGGACAACAGTTTTGGTAATCCCGCACCTCCTCCTAACTTCCAAACTACGAATTCTCTGCATTATATTCACACCACACATTGCTCTCAGACATGACATCTCCACTGCCTCCAGCCTTCTCCTCGCTGCAACATTCATCACCCATGCTTCACACCTATATAAGAGCGTTGGTAAAACTATACTCTCATACATTCCCCTCTTTGCCTCCAAGGACAAAGTTCTTTGTCTCCACAGACTCCTAAGTGCACCACTCACCCTTTTCCCCTCATCAATTCTATGATTCACCTCATCTTTCATAGACCCATCCGCTGACACGTCCACTCCCAAATATCTGAATACATTCACCTCCTCCATACTCTCTCCCTCCAATCTGATATCCAATCTTTCATCACCTAATCTTTTTGTTATCCTCATAACCTTACTCTTTCCTGTATTCACTTTCAATTTTCTTCTTTTGCACACCCTACCAAATTCATCCACCAATCTCTGCAACTTCTCTTCAGAATCTCCCAAGAGCACAGTGTCATCAGCAAAGAGCAACTGTGACAACTCCCACTTTATGTGTGATTCTTTATCTTTTAACTCCACGCCTCTTGCCAAGACCCTCGCATTTACTTCTCTTACAACCCCATCTATAAATATATTAAACAACCACGGTGACATCACACATCCTTGTCTAAGGCCTACTTTTACTGGGAAATAATTTCCCTCTTTCCTACATACTCTAACTTGAGCCTCACTATCCTCGTAAAAACTCTTCACTGCTTTCAGTAACCAACCTCCTACACCATACACCTGCAACATCTGCCACATTGCCCCCCTATCCACCCTGTCATACGCCTTTTCCAAATCCATAAATGCCACAAAGACCTCTTTAGCCTTATCTAAATACTGTTCACTTATATGTTTCACTGTAAACGCCTGATCCACACTCCCCCTACCTTTCCTAAAGCCTCCTTATTCATCTGCTATCCTATTCTCCGTCTTACTCTTAATTCTTTAAATAATAATTCTACCATACACTTTGCCAGGTATACTCAACAGACTTATCCCCCTATAATTTTTGCACTCTTTTATCCCCTTTGCCTTTATACAAAGGAACTATGCATGCTCTCTGCCAATCCCTAGGTACCTTACCCTCTTCCATACATTTATTAAATAATTGCACCAACCACTCCAAAACTATATCCCCACCTGCTTTTAACATTTCTATCTTTATCCCATCAATCCCGGCTGCCTTACCCCCTTTCATTTTACCTACTGCCTCACGAACTTCCCCCACACTCACAACTGGCTCTTCCTCACTCCTACAAGATGTTGTTCCTCCTTGTCCTATACACGAAATCACAGCTTCCCTATCTTCAACAACATTTAACAATTCCTCAAAATATTCCCTCCATCTTCCCAGTACCTCTAACTCTCCATTTAATAACTCTCCTCTCCTATTTTTAACTGACAAATCCATTTGTTCTCTAGGCTTTCTTAACTTGTTAATCTCACTCCAAAACTTTTTCTTATTTTCAACAAAATTTGTTGATAACATCTCACCCACTCTCTCATTTGCTCTCTTTTTACATTGCTTCACCACTCTCTTAACCTCTCTCTTTTTCTCCATATACTCTTCCCTCCTTGCATCACTTCTACTTTGTAAAAACTTCTCATATGCTAACTTTTTCTCCCTTACTACTCTCTTCACATCATCATTCCACCAATCGCTCCTCTTCCCTCCCGCACCCACTTTCCTGTAACCACAAACTTCTGCTGAACACTCTAACACTACATTTTTAAACCTTCCCCATACCTCTTCGACCCCATTGCCTATGCTCTCATTAGCCCATCTATCCTCCAATAGCTGTTTATATCTTACCCTAACTGCCTCCTCTTTTAGTTTATAAACCTTCACCTCTCTCTTCCCTGATGCTTCTATTCTCCTTGTATCCCATCTACCTTTTACTCTCAGTGTAGCTACAACTAGAAAGTGATCTGATATATCTGTGGCCCCTCTATAAACATGTACATCCTGAAGTCTACTCAACAGTCTTTTATCTACCAATACATAATCCAACAAACTATTGTCATTTCGCCCTACATCATATCTTGTATACTTATTTATCCTCTTTTTCTTAAAATATGTATTACCTATAACTAAACCCCTTTCTATACAAAGTTCAATCAAAGGGCTCCCATTATCATTTACACCTGGCACCCCACACTTACCTGCCACACCCTCTCTAAAAGTTTCTCCTACTTTAGCATTCAGATCCCCTCCCACAATTACTCTCTCACTTGGTTCAAAGGCTCCTATACATTCACTTAACATCTCCCAAAATCTCTCTCTCTCCTCTGCATTCCTCTCTTCTCCAGGTGCATACACGCTTGTTATGACCCACTTCTCGCATCCAACCTTTACTTTAATCCACATAATTCTTGCATTTACACATTCATATTCTCTTTTCTCCTTCCATAACTGATCATTCAACATTACTGCTACCCCTTCCTTTGCTCTAACTCTCTCAGATACTCCAGATTTAATCCCATTTATTTCCCCCCACCGAAACTCCCCTACCCCCTTCAGCTTTGTTTCGCTTAGGGCCAGGACATCCAACTTCTTTTCATTCATAACATCAGCAATCATCTGTTTCTTGTCATCCGCACTACATCCACGCACATTTAAGCATCCCAGTTTTATAAAGTTTTTCTTCTTCTCTTTTTTAGTAAATGTCTACAGGAGAAGGGGTTACTAGCCCATTGCTCCCGGCATTTTAGTCGCCTCATACGACACGCATGGCTTACGGAGGAAAGATTCTTTTCCACTTCCCCATGGACAATAGAAGAAATAAAGAGGAACAAGAGCTATTTAGAAAAAGGAGAAAAACCTAGATGTATGTATATATATATGCATGTGCGTCTGTGAAGTGTGACCAAAGTGTAAGTAGGAGTAGCAAGATATCCCTGTTATCTAGCGTGTTTATGAGACAGAAAAAGAAACCAGCAATCCTACCATCATGCAAAACAATTACAGGTTTCTGTTTCACAGTCATCTGGCAGGACGGTAGTACTTCCCTGGGTGGTTGCTGTCTACCAACCTACTACATATATATATATATATATATATATATATATATATATATATATATATATATATATATATATGTATATATATGTATATATACGCACACAGCCGTGCTCCTCCACCCTGAGTTATGACTTGACTCTTGTAGGACTGAGACGTTGGGAAGGAAGGACTTAGAAGTCTTTTTCTCTTCTATTCATTCTCTTTTTTTTCCTCTGCTACCTCTTCTTTATCATTTATTTCCTTTTCCCCTCTATTCTACCGTTATTTTTTTGGTCCTTCTTCTTTCATTCCTCTGCTTCTCTGTCTCCTTCATTTTCTTCATTCCGTTCATTCTCTGATTTTCGTCTTCCTTTTCCTCCTTTCTCCTATTTTTATTTTCATTTGATCATCCCACGCCCCCTTCGTGCCTCCTCTTCTTCCTCCATCCTGTTGCTATTTTTTTCTCTCCATAGCTCTGTTTTCTCCTCTTCCTCACCTTTAAAGTTGTTTCCAGCTCTACTACATTACTGTCTCTTCCAAAACACTGGGCAACCTAATCGCGGTGGTTGGGTTTGATTGGCTTGTATCTAGTGTCATGTGCCGCTTCTTGGGGGAGGGGGGGGAAGGTGCCACTCTCTCCATCGTGTCTGCCTGACAAGCCAATATCTCTTTTAGCCTAAATGGTGGTGATATTTACCCTTTCCTTTAAATTTGCCGATATATCCGATGAAACGGAAAGAATTGTGGATATAGGTTTGTGGTATATAAAACAAACTTTGTTTTACTTGTTTTGTGTGGTTATGATATGAGAGAATTAGTCACCGCAGTAACGAGTTGTTATTGATAGTGTAAATTTTTGCAGGTTCTGTGGCTGCACAAATCTTTTACAAAGGCATACACACTACCATAATGCACACTACAAAGCCGGTAAATTCTTTTCATCTGTGAAATCAGTTAACACAATCAGTTTTTAAAAGTGTTTTGTTGATAATACTAGGAACGGAATATGGTTTAAGGCAGTGCCTAAACAAACTATTCCTAGTGTTGTGTGAATATAACAAAACCAACAGAGACATGTCTACTGATAACAGAGTGCAACAGAAGGTGACTACGAGGCGTCACTCGCTGCCTCTTTTTGTCTACCTGCTTGTAGTGTCGAATTTTTTGCTCTCGTTTCCCTTCTCTTGAGCTCCAACTCTGCCGATCGATACCGGCGGTGTTGTTTACCACACGAGATGCAAGTGAGGGGGTCAGGGCAGGTGGGAAGAGTGGCATTGGAATTCCAGCATTACGTCAGGTGGGAATCAAGGCCCAGGGCAGATGGGAATCACAGAAGTGGCATGTCATCACGGAAGCACGACTCAGGACTGGAAGCAGGTGGGACTGACGTAAATATCATGCCAGTATCACATCATTCCAGACATCACAGCCTGTTGAGAACCATTTTTTTTTTATCTTTTATCTCTTAGTGGTCCTGGGTATTGTCTTCCCCACGGCTTGGTCTCGGACCAGACTACATAGGTTGGAAAGGAAATGTCACAGTATGAAAAACTATTACGAAGCACTGAGTATGTGTACACTGAATGTTAGTAATTCTTTGTAAAATTTACATGTCATATTACGTGGTCTTGAGACTTCTCAAAAGGCATTTCCCAGCTCAGTGGTAGGACGTTTGCTTCCCAACATAAAGGACTTTGGTTTGAATCGTGGGTGAGCTGAGATGTATATGAATACAAATATGGCAGGTCTGATTCACACACACACACACACACACACACACACACACACACACACACACACACACACACACACACACACACACACACAGCAGAGACACTATGTGTACCACTAACAACAGTCTTCAATATATCTATCGAAACAGGGCGACTACCTGAAGTATAGAAGACAGCAAATGTAGTACCAATTTTTAAAAAAGGAGACAGACACGAAGCATTAAACTACATACCAGTGTCACTGACATGTATAGTATGCATGGTCAAGGAGAAGATTATCAGGAGAAGAGTGGTGGAGCACCTAGAACGGAATGAGCTTATCAGCGACAGCCAGCACGGTTTCATGGACCGGAAATCCTGTCATGGAACTGGAGTTTTACGACAGGGTGACAGCAGTAAGACAAGAGAGAAAAAGGGGCGGGTGGATTGCATTTTCTTGGACTGTAAGAAGGTGTTTAACACAGTTACACACAAGAGATTAGTGCAAAAGCTGGAGGATCAGGCAGGGATAACAGGAAAGGCACTACAATGAATCAGGGAATACCTGTCAGGAAGACAACGTCGAGTCATGGTACGTGGCGAGGTGTCAGAGTGGGCGCCTGTAACGAGGGGGATGCCACAGGGGTCAGTCCTAGGGCCGGTGCTGTTTTTGATATTTATGAACGACATGACGGAAGGAATAGATTCCGAAGTGTCCCTGTTTGCAGATGATGTGAAGTTGATGACAAGAATTCAATCGGACGAGGACCAGGCAGAACTACAAAGGGATCTGGAGAGGTTGCACGCCTGGTCCAGCAACTGGCTCCTGGAGTTCAACCCCACCAAGTGCAAAGTCATGAAGATTGGGGAATGGCAAAGAAGACCACAGACGGAGTACAGTGTAGGGGCCCAGAGACTACAAACCTCACTCAAGGAAAAGGATCTTGGGGTGAGTATAACACCAGGCACATCTCCTAAGGCGTACATCAACCAAATAATTGCTGCAACATACGGGCGCCTAGCAAACCTAAGAACAGCCTTCCTGCATCTTAATAAGGAATCGTTCAGGACCCTGTACACTGTGTATGTTAGGCTCATATTGGAGTATGCGGCACCAGTTTTTACCCCACACCTAGCCAAGCATGTAAGGAAACTAGAGAAAGCGCAAAAGTTTGCAACAAGACTAGTCCCAGAGCTAAGGGGTATGTTCTACGAGGAGAGGTTAAAGATAATCGACCTGTCGACACTGGAAGACAGGAGAGATAGGGGGGATATGATGACATATAAAATACTGAGAGGAATTGACAAAGTGGACAGAGATGGGACACAGCAACAAGGGGACACAGTTGGAAGTTGAAGACTCAGATGAATCACAGGAAATATTTCTTCAGTCACAGAGTCGTCAGGAAGTGGAATAGCCTGGAAAGTGATGTAGTGGAGGCAGGATACTTACATAACTTTAAGAAGAGGTATGATAAAACTAATGGAGGAGGAAGAGTGAACTAGTAGCGGCCAGTGAAGAGGCGGGGCCAGGAGCTGTGACTCGACCTCTGCAACCACATCTAGGTGAGTACAAACACACACACACAAATACTCATTCTCGCACTAGGCTGGATTAACTCTGGCAAGGAATAAACTGGATTTACTTTACATTTGGGTTGTAAATGTGAGTTAAAATAGAGTATTTCTGGTGATTATTCAGGGAAAATAGAGTTGTGTTATTTAAGCCAATGTTATTATTAACACTGTTGTTATCAGTGTTAATAATAACAGTTGATTCTTAGTATTATTGAACATTTTGTTCATGTGTTAACTTATCAATCTGTGCCGTGGCTCTCAGTGTACGCATACCAAGGTGTGGGTTTTGTTATTGAGTCATTGGCTGGTTGCCAGCAACCATCCTAGGAGGCACAATCCTTTAGTCATGAGTGTGATTCATGGATTGGTAGCTAGCAATCATCCTGGGAGGTACTATTCATGGATTGGTAGCTAGCAATCATCCTGGGAGGTACTATTCATGGATTGGTAGCTAGCAATCATCCTGGGAGGTACTATTCATGGATTGGTAGCTAGCAATCATCCTGGGAGGTACTATTCATGGATTGGTAGCTAGCAATCATCCTGGGAGGTACTATTCATGGGTTGGTAGCTAGCAACCATCCTCGGAGGTAATATCCTATTGTCATATGAAAGTGATAGCATTACCGGCAGACCCCTGGCGGTCTTCAAGGAAGAAGATGAAAGTTAAGACACTAGTGCAACATCTAGTGTCTTGGACAAGGAAGATGACAAGTGTCTCAAGTCAGTGATTAATCAGCTGGCTGTGGTGCTTATGATACACTTCGTGCGACTACCAGCAGCAGCCTGGTTGATCAAGTCATTCACCGGGAGACCTGGTTATATACCAAGTCCTGAACTTTTGGTATCTGTACTCTGCTTCAGAGCCACATTAAGTCACTTAAGCGTTATTATCTAAGATTTGACGAGATGGGTATACAATACCGACAAGTTGTAATAAAGTTGGTAGAATTATCGACAATATGTAAAGTAAAAGGACACAAGTGCAACTAATGTGACATTTTATTGTGGCAACGTTTCGCTCTCCAGGAGCTTTGTCAAACCGGCTTGACAAAGCTCCTGGAGAGCGAAACGTTGCCACAATAAAAATGTCACATTAGTTGCACTTGTGTCCTTTTACAATACCGACAAGTTGAAGAATTAGACATGTGCAACATCTGGCTATCCTTATTTGTAGACGTTTCGCCAACCAGTGGCTTTATCAATACAAATTCAAGGACACAATGGGAAGAACTATGTATATACAAAGGACGAGGTAGTCGAGACTACGGTGCTCTTCACTAACTCCAAGGCTGAGGGACTGATTACCTCGACTTTTGTGTACAGTACTACAGTCTTCCCATTATGTTCTTGAATTTGTGTTGATGAAGCCACTGGATGGCGAAGCGTCTACAATAAGGATATCCAGATGTTGAACATGTGTTTTAATTCATCTAAGACTTTAGCCAGACCTCAGTGGAGTAGACTCTCAGCGGGGAAGACTCTCAGTGGGGTAGACTCTCAGTGGGGTAGACTCTCAGTGGGGTAGACTCTCAGTGGGGTAGACTCTCAGTGGGGTAGACTCTCAGAGGGGTAGACTCTCAGTGGAGTAGACTCTCAGAGAGGTAGACTCTCAGAGAGGTAGATTCTCAGTGAGGTAGACTCTCAGTGGGGTAGACTCTCAGTGGGGTAGACTCAGTGGGGTAGACTCTCAGTGGGGTAGACTCTCACCGGGGCACTCTCTCACTGGGGTACACTCTCACCGGGGTACTCTCACTGGGGACACACTCACCAGGGTACTCTCTCTCACAAGGGGTACTCTCTCACATATTTGGCTGGTGAGTTAGTAGTGTGGAAGGTGAGTGAAGTTAGTGAGGGAAGGGGAAGAGAGGTGATGGGAGGGAAGAGAGAGAGAGAGAGGGCGGGGATTGGTGCTCAGAGTGTGGGCATCCAATTAAAGATTCAGATTGGATTACTAGAGCGTCTGGAATTATAGTAAAAATAAGGTGGCCAGGGATTTTTCCCTTCATGTAAAGGGACTGTGAGAGGTTCAGGCAGAGCTGGGAAGGGTTCAGAGGGAGTAAGGAGCGGCTTCAGACAGCAAGGAGGGGGGTTCAGACCATAAGGAGGGGTTCAAAGCTGGGAGGTATTGAGGTGGGAAGAGGTTTAAACATAACCTGCAGTGCTTTTGACCCTCCTAGCTGTGTTAGAACTTGTGGACGGTGTATCAGTACGGGCTGGCTGTGTTTCAGTACAGAGGCTGGCTTTGTTTCAATACGAACTTTGTGTTTCAGTACACAGGCTGGTTGTGTTTCAATACGAACTGTGTGTGTTTCAGTACACAGGTTGGCTGTGTTTCAGTACACAGGCTGGTTGTGTTTCAGTACACAGGCTGGTTGTGTTTCAGTACACAGGCTGGTTGTGTTTCAGTACACAGTCTGGCTGTGTTTCAGTACACAGTCTGGCTGTGTTTCGGTACACGGTCTGGCTGTGTTTCAGTACACAGTCTGGCTGTGTTTCAGTACACAGTCTGTTTCAGTACACAGTCTGACTGTGTTTCAGTACACAGTCTGGCTGTGTTTCAGTACACAGTCTGGCTGTGTTTCAGTACACAGCCTGTGTTTCAGTACGGGCTGGCTGTGTTTCACTACCTACTGATAAGTGTTGTAGATCCGGTTGGCGACGTACAGAGGCATGACGTACACATGGCAGCAGGTGTGGTAGTATATATGCGCAGGTGGAATGTTGATGAGGCTAGGGTTTGATGGGAGCGTAGCTTTGTTGTGGAGTGAGATGGAGGGAAACATAGTGGGAGTAGAAATTGATAGAAGGAAAAGTTGAAGTCAGCGGTATTAGAATGAGCATAAGAGAGAAGAGTGAAGGGAAAGGAAGAAGACTGAAGGTGAATAAATCCATCTTAAGGTTGGGGTCAAAGGGAGACTGGGTCTTGGGAAGAGGTGGATCCGTGAATGAATGTGTGAAGCGAAGAAAGACGAAGTGTGTGTGTGGGTGTGGGGGGGTTGGTCAGGGGAAAGAGGTGCAAGGGGAAAAATTTGAGGGGAAAGGGGAAAGGTGCGAGGGGAAAATATTTGAGTGAAAAGTGTTGATGGTAAGGACCTAGGTGCGTCTGCCCTCCCTCCCCCCCTCTCCTTTACCTGATGTTGGCACCAGCTGCCATTTACCCCTCTCCCCATCTCCCTCCCATAATTCCTTCCCCACATACACTTGGCACTCACCTGTACTGATGTTGATGAGATAAACGCTAGGTTTCTCTCTCTCTCTCTCTCTCTCTCTCTCTCTCTCTCTCTCTCTCTCTCTCTCTCTCTCTCTCTCTCTCTCTCTCTCTCTCTCTCTCTCTCTCTCTCTCTCTCTCCTGTGTTAGGAAGGGCGTTCCCACGCAGATATCGTGGGATGGCGTCTATCTGACCAGTACATGAAAATCCACTTGAACTTGAGTCACTCTACATGTATATTTATTTTTCCAGTCATGTGAGTGTCTTTTCCCAAGCTCTACACCCTCTCAGACGAGGGACTGGTTATAGGAGACTGCCACCTGTGTCCTCTTATTGTGCTTACAGCTTACCTGCTTTTCACCTGATTTATTTTACACTGCCTCCTGTATCTCTCACTCCACTGTCATTTTTTGACGTTTGTTATATTTGTTTTTTTATGTTCTCTAAATGACGTACCATCTAACATTGTTGTTCCTAAGTCGCTCTTGCCTATTTTGAAATGGTCTGCCTGTAGTATTGTGCTCGTTTGGAGGAGTTCTTCTCATATCTAAGCAACTGAAATTTGTGACGAGCGACCATCATGTTATATCCATTTGTCCATTGGACGATTGTTGATATCAATTGTAATTCTGCTGCCTCTCCTACCTAGGCGACTTTCGGACTTATTTTTGGTATCGTCTGCAAAGGAAAATACGAAGTTGTCTCTAGTGCTTTAATGTGTGTCAGCCTCGAGGATGAAAAATAGCGAAGGTGTGAGAACAGTTACTCGGCGTACTGGATATTTTTATTTTGTCGAGACTCTTGTTTACTACCATTCTCTCTGTGTCTTGTTGAAAAATTGTCCTTGCTTTTTCTATTACTCCTACTGATCTCATTTTATGGGATATCACTTCACATTTGTCGAATGCTTGTGTAAAATCCGTGTAAACCACATCTACATTTTCGTTTTTCGTAAAAGTCCTTAGAGATTTTATTCATAATCTATTAGCTGTGACAAGCAAGATCTTCCAGCTCTAAATCTAGGTCGAATTGGTTGTGTACGTCATGCATTTCCGTAATATTACTGCAGTAAGTTGACGTTTGAGCACCACAAATACGCTTTATGATGTTTGTTGTTTGTGCTTGTGGTCTGTATGTTTTTTTTTTTTTTGGCGAAAACTCTGCTGCCTCGTTTATGAAGAGCAATTGTCTGCACTTTTTAAACCTTCCGCAATTTCACCTGAATCTGATCTCCTCCTTAGAACTCTTCCAGTACTCGTGTTAATGCTTCTTTTCATTTCTTTATAAATACCAAATTCCAGGAATTATGCCCAAGTGCCCGGCCTGTTAGACCATGCTTTAGGGGTGAAGCATTACGGTACCCAGCTTACCATAGTTTAGGGGTGAGGCATTACGGTACCCAGCTTACCATAGTTTAGGGGTGAAGCATTATGGTACCCAGCTTACCATAGTTTAGGGGTGAGGCATTATGGTACCCAGCTTACCATAGTTTAGGGGTAAAGCATTATGGTACCCAGCTTACCATAGTTTAGGGGTGAAGCATTATGGTACCCAGCTTACCATAGTTTAGGGGTGAGGCATTACGGTACCCAGCTTAACAAACCATGGTTTAAGGGAAAATTCTTATGCTACACATCGTACTAAAGTGGGAGTTTAGGCGTGCCAAGAGAATGAAGTTTAAAAAAAATAAGAGGAAAACTCTGTAGCAATAATGTATGTAACCTGTATCTCGTGGTACAGCCAACGAGGCTGTACCACGACAAGCGAAGTGATGCTCGTAATAAACATTCCTAACATTACTTCAGTCAGCAGTGGCACAGTGCCAAAGGTGGCGCCGGAGAAGTTCGCAGATTAAGGCTGTGACAGAGAATGATAATTAGAGAGAGGTGGTCATTAAAAAATTCCAAGGGGGACAGAGGAAGTGTAATTACAAAAAAAAATGCGAGACATAAAATGAAAGAAAGATCAGTAAGGTGGAAGCATGTAGTGAAGGTGAGGATCCGACACCAAGGAATGTAATATTAATACACACGTAGAAGAGAGAACCTCAGACCAGCTTGTAGGACTGATTAACACAGAATAATAAGCCTTCTTCGTAGACTGAGTTTGTAGGGTTAATTAACTCGTAGAGTGACGAGTTTCTAGGACGGTGTAACAACCTAGAAGGAAGAACCTTCAGCTTAAACGACGTTTTTTTTTTTTGTCTGAAGCCTCAAGTCGAGTCAGTTGTGACATAACAGTGGTCGAGGCATGGGTAAAGCCTCGTTATAAGGTTGCTGAAGGCTATCTAGACTCTGGAGCGTCACGCCGTACAACGTAACAACTTATCTTTACAAAGTGGGTTTCTTACTTTTGTTTTGAAGCTTACTGTCGTACATACGTTATTTAGGTTAAGTTAGGATAGCACAACATAGGTTTTGTTACGTTAGGTATTTTTAGGTAGGTTAACATAGTTTTGTTTGGTTAGGGTAAGTTAAGTTTAATTATGTTTGATCAAGTTGGGATAATTTATGTTAGGATAGGCTTAGGTTAAATTCTCTTTAATAGAATTTAACTATTTATAACATGTAATAACATTTAAAACGAAGGTGATGTATTTGGGCGAACGGGCCACCAGCAACAACAGCCTGGTTGACCAGGTAAGCACCAGACAAGCTTGACCCAAGGCCGAGCTCCGGGAGTAGAAGAACTCTGGAAACTCATCAAAGGTATATCAGAGGTAAAGGTAATGTTTTTGTGAACGAAAAGAAGACTGGAAACGTCTGGCCACGCCCTAAAGTGCAGCGTTGTTTTACCGACTGCTTTTAGCTGGTCTGAAGAAAAAGATGGAGGTTTTAGGTTATGTATTGATGTGGACCATCTGTAGTGTGTTGTGGACCATCTGTAGTGTGTTGTGGACCACCTGTAGTGTGTTGTGAACCACCTGTAGTGTGTTGTGGACCACCTGTAGTGTGTTGTGGACCACCTGTAGTGTGTTGTGGACCACCTGTAGTGTGTTGTGGACCACCTGTAGTGTGTTGTGGACCACCTGTAGTGTGTTGTGGACCACCTGTAGTGTGTTGTTGTGGGCCACCTGTAGTGTGTTGTTGTGAACCACCTGTAGTGTTGTGGACCACCTGTAGTGTTGTGGACCATCTGTAGTATGTTGTGGACCACCTGTAGTGTGTTGTGGACCACCTGTAGTGTGTTGTTGTGGACCACCTGTAGTGTGTTGTTGTGAACCACCTGTAGTGTGTTGTGGACCACCTGTAGTGTGTTGTGGACCACCTGTAGTGTGTTGTTGTGGACCACCTGTAGTGTGTTGTGGACCACCTGTAGTGTGTTGTTGTGGACCACCTGTAGTGTGTTGTTGTGGACCACCTGTAGTGTGTTGTGGACCACCTGTAGTGTGTTGTTGTGGACCACCTGTAGTGTGTTGTTGTGAACCACCTGTAGTGTGTTGTTGTGGACCACCTGTAGTGTGTTGTTGTGGACCACCTGTAGTGTGTTGTTGTGAACCACCTGTAGTGTGTTGTTGTGAACCACCTGTAGTGTGTTGTTGTGAACCACCTGTAGTGTGTTGTGAACCACCTGTAGTGTGTTGTTGTGAACCACCTGTAGTGTGTTGTTGTGAACCACCTGTAGTCTGTTGTTGTGAACCACCTGTAGTCTGTTGTTGTGAACCACCTGTAGTCTGTTGTTGTGAACCACCTGTAGTCTGTTGTTGTGAACCACCTGTAGTCTGTTGTTGTGAACCACCTGTAGTGTGTTGTTGTGAACCACCTGTAGTGTGTTGTGAACCACCTGTAGTGTGTTGTGAACCACCTGTAGTATGTTGTTGTGGACCATCTGTAGTGTGTTGTTGTGGACCATCTGTAGTGTGTTGTTGTGAACCACCTGTAGTGTGTTGTTGTGAACCACCTGTAGTGTGTTGTTGTGAACCACCTGTAGTGTGTTGTTGTGAACCACCTGTAGTGTGTTGTTGTGAACCACCTGTAGTGTGTTGTTGTGAACCACCTGTAGTGTGTTGTGAACCACCTGTAGATATGAGCGTGTGTAGTATTAGATGTAGAGAAGATAGCTACTTCTCCCTAAGGTCTGGTGGCAGCTGGTAGCAACAGCCAGGTTAATCAGTCATTCACCAGGGAAGTCTGGCCTCCAGCCAGACCAGGTCACAGATATGACAGAATTAATGGGAGGTCGTAGCAGGCCATTTAGTAACCACTAAAGTTTACCATAAAGTCTCCTCAATCATTCAGATAATGTGATATACGGTTGGGAATATATGACGCGAGTTTTTCTGCTTGTGCTCGGCAGTGGGCCAGGCTTGTCTGGTGTCTGCCTGATCAGCCAGACTATTGACTGGAACAATTCACAGCTAACCAGCGTGTTGAAAGTGGAAACTAGCCTGCGTTTCGGTCCGTCCAGTTTTCTCCCGGAAACTTCTGCACTTTTTCTGGCAATATTTCTGATATCTGTTGGTAACCGGTTGAATAGTCGGGGACCACAGACGTTATCACAGTGCACCCTTATTGTATTCACGGTGCCCGCTTTCCACTGGCTGTATTTTACACTTCCTCCCATATGTCCCACTCCAGTACGTTGTTACGGCAGCGTGTAGATTTGGGACTAGACCGTCAAGTATCTTCATGTATATATTATCATATATCTCTAATTCACTCCAGCCAGAACATTCCTTGTAAGTTAAAAAGTTGCCAGTTTTTTTTAAATGCTTTGTTGGCACTATGTAGGTAATAAATACACTCCAAACTTACCAGTTGTGTTTCTGCAGCCGTGATCGCTGCCGTCAACATTGGACAATATTTTAAACGAGAGAGTACAAGTTATTTTAAGTGTCATCACTGTCATTATATCTCTTAATTGAAAGTTCTCATTATATACCCTGGTAGTTTTATGACTTTTGAGGCATTTATTTACTTTATTGTATTCTCTTACTGATAGGTCAGCTGATAATATATCCAGGCCTTGTACTTGTCCACCTTGTCTCTGATCAGTCTGGCTGTTGATGATCACGTGTGTTTGCGTTGAGTTGCGTTTGCACGCGTCAAGTTCTGACTCTTGGCCCTCCGCCTCAACTACTACTGGCTGGTTTTTCTGATCCCTGGCCTTTACAGTCATACCTACTCTTGAAACTATGTACGGTGTTTGCCTCCACTGTTTCATATACTTCGTTTTGCTTATCCCACTACTGAAAAGTACTTGGTAACATCCCTGTGGCTTATATCTGCGTCTACCTACTCTCTCTCTCTGGCCTCTGGGTCGCAGTGTTTCATATCCCCTGTTCCTGCCCGCTGTCTTGTCACTTGGGTATTTGGTACGTTATGATCATATCTCCCTCCTCTCCTAGTATTCTTTGAGTTCCTTACGTCTCTTCCTAGTTTTTATGAGTGTTCGTGCTGGCTTGTATATGCTTTCTGGGGTTGATCTCCAGCTCTTGTGCTTCATTTCTACACGCACGCATGGACGCACCAGGTAGGTATGACAGGGAAGGCAATGCAATGGATCAGAGAATACCTGACGGGAAGGCATCAGCGAGTTACGGTACGTGATGAGGTGTCAGAGTGGGCGCCTGTGACGAGCGGGGTTCCACAGGGGTCAGTCCTAAGACCAGTACTGCTTCTGGGATATGTGAATAACATTACGGAAGGAATAGACTCGAAAGTGTCCCTGTTTGCAGACGATATGAAGTGAATGAGGAGAATCCAGTCAGAGGACGACAAGGCAGGACTACAGAGGGATCTAGACAGGCTGCAGACCTGGTCCAACAACTGATTCCCGAAGTTCAACCCCACCAAGTGCAGTCATGAAGATCGGGGAAGGGAAAGAAGTCCACAGAGTACAGTCTGAGGGAGCCAAAGACTACAAACCTCACTTAAGGAAAAGGATCTTGGAATGTGTATAATACCGAGCACATCTGAGGTGCACATCAACCAAATAACTACTGCAGCATACGGGCGACTGGCGAACCTAAGAATAGCATTCCGCCATCTCAGTAAGGAGTCGTTACGGACCCTGTACACAGTGTTCGCCAGGCCTGTATTGGAGTATGCAGCTCCAGTTTGGAACTCTCACATGACCAAGCTCGTCAAGAAACTAGAGAAAGTGCAAAAGTTTGCAACGAGACTAGTCCAGGAGTTAAGGGGCATGTCCTAAGAGGAGAGGTTAAGGGAACTCGACCTGATGACACTGGAGGACAGGAGGAACAGGGATGACATGATAACGACATATAAAATACTGAGAGGAATCGACTAAGTGGAAGATACAGGATGTTCCAGAGATGGGACACAACAACAAGGGGTCATAATTGGAAGTTGAAGACTCACGTGAGCACAGGAATGTTAGGAATTATTTCTTCAGTCATAGAGTTGTCAGGAAGTGGAACAGTCTGGAAAGTGAGGTAGTGGAGGCAGGTACCATACACAGGTTTAAGAAGAGGTGTGGTAAAACTCATGGAGCAGGGAGAAAGCTGACCTAGTAGCGACCAATACAGAGGTGGGACCAGGAGCTATGAATCGACCCCTGCAACCACATATAGGTAAGTACACACACACACACACACACACACACACACACACACACACTCCATTATTGCCTCATAAAAATCCGCTGGTTTAAGTTTCTCATTAATGAAGGTTGCACACTTTTAAGAAGCTCATCAGCTGGCATGTCTCATATCACTCTCACTCTGGTGCACACCTGGTGCACTCTCTCCTTGCTATGTGCACACCTGGTGCACTCTCTCCTTGCTATGTGCACACCTGGTGCACTCTCTCCTTGCTATGTGCACTCCGTCACTCTCGTATCGCTATCTTCACACCAGCTTTAGTCTTTTAGCTCTTTTTTTGCTCTTTGTGTGTACAGCCTTCTGCTCTTCTCTCTCTCCTTGGATCACACTCCTTAGATAATATACAAGGTGGTCCTTAATCTAGATAAGTGGATTACTATGTACTCTGCTGTCGTGGCTCTGTACAACCATGTACCTGCTGTTGTACTCCCCTCGCTATGTACTCACCTGTCGTACTCCTAATTACTCTCACTAGGTGATAAATGTAAGTCTCGTTGCTGCCTTAGTATCGTGTTCTCTCTCTATTATAAAATTCTATAAGCACCGGTGTGGGCGTGGTCCCTGCCCCCACACTGCTGGTGTGGGCGTGGTCCCTGCCCCCACACTGCTGGTGTGGGCGTGGTCCCTGCCCCCACACTGCTGGTGTGGGCGTGGTCCCTGCCCCCACACTGCTGGTGTGGGCGTGGTCCCTGCCCCCCCACTGCTGGTGTGGGCGTGGTCCCTGCCCTCACACTGCTGGTGTGGGCGTGGTCCCTGCCCCCACACTGCTGGTGTGGGCGTGGTCCCTGCCCCCACACTGCTGGTGTGGGCGTGGTCCCTGCCTCCACACTGCTGGTGTGGGCGTGGTCCCTGCCTCCACACTGGTGTGGGCGTGGTGCTTCAAATGTCAGGGCCTTAATTAAATATATTTTGCTTTGTGCCTTTATCAGAGCTGTTTTTCCCCGTATTCGTGTCTTCCGTGTTCTGTCTGATCCCCGTATTCGTGTCTCCCGTATTGTTTCTGCTTCACCCCCGTATTCGCGTCCCTCGCATTGTTTCTGCCTCACCCCTGTATCCGTGTCTCCCGTGTTTTCTCTGCCTCACCCCTGTATCCGTGTCTCCCGTGTTTTCTCTGCCTCACCCCTGTATCCGTGTCTCCCGTGTTTTCTCTGCCTCACCCCTGTATCCGTGTCTCCCGTGTTTTCTCTACCTCACCCCTGTATCCGTGTCTCCCGTGTTTTCTCTGCCTCACCCCTGTATCCGTGTCTCCCGTGTTTTCTCTGCCTCACCCCTGTAGCACGTGTTGGCTCTACCTCACCTTCCCCAGAGCCGCCCTCAAACGAATCCACTAGCAGGACACATTTCCGCCCATTTGCAGTGAAGTAACCGCAGTGAGTGATCCCTTAAAGTCACTTAACCTGAGACTTGGTTGTTTGCGAGGTGTGTCGGGTCACCACATGGGGAAAACCTGGGCCAGGACCCGTCCTGGCAAACCTACATGAACCCGGACCTCTTAGCGAGGGGAGCCACAGTGGTTGGCGCTGCGCCATTAAAACTCACAACCATCAACAGTTTTATAACACAAGCTTCTTAAACACATTGTGTGATCCTCTTAAAATGCAGTTTAGACATCAGAGTGGGACTAAAAATTTATGATCATTTTTTTCTACATATAAATTGCGTTTTTTTTTTCACTATGTAACAGCAGGGTAGCCCTCGATGGTAGGAATACCTCGAGGGGGGATACCTCCCCTCGAGGGATACCTGTGATGCATTCCTCAAGGTACTCGTCGAGGTATTCATTCCTGTGAAGGTTACCTTCAGGAATTCCTCAGAGTATCTTCAACAAGAAAAATAATAATATTTACATCTCTGTGATTGGTTTCAACTTCCTTCACTACTTACATCCTTCCTTCACTACCTTCATTCGTCCTTCACTATCTTTCTCCTCCCTTCACTAACTCCCTCGCCTCCTCCCTTCACCCCACCTTGAGAGATGGTAACTCACGTAGTAAGAGTTACTTCAGCTTTGTTGGAAGAAAATCCTCGAAGGTGACGATATCGTCGTTGATCTCCCTACTGAAGTCTGTCATCTCAGGCTGACACATTATATCACCTCATGTATAGTAGTCAGCTATGTCATGCTGTGTAACACCAACACACAGAAGGGTAGCAGCACTCTAGCTCTACAATTATGTTTAATAAAATCTTTTCTCTTCCCTTTCTTTCTTCCCTTTTCACCTTTCCTTCTTCCGTGTCTATATTTCTTCCGTATTCGCCTTCCCTCTTCACTCTCGTCTTCTCTCTTCGTCTTCCCTCTTTCAGCCTCCTGCATTCTCTTTTTTTCCCCTCTCTCCCCTTTCCTTCTTCCGTCTTCTCTCTTCTTCCTTCTTTACTCTCCTCTTTCACCTTGTGTTTCCTTCTTCCTTCTTTACTCTCCTCATTCCGTCTTCTCTCTTCCTGCTCTTCCTCCAGCTCCTGGTCTTGGATGCTGGCAGGTTAGTGTGGTGGAAGCTGCGTCTCACCTCCTCAGGGAGACACACTGCCACATTCTTGTTCTCTCTCACGATTCAACATTTGTTAATGGGTTTGGCTGGAATTCATGACTGTATTTAATTTTAGGTTCCAACCCTCTGTCCACACACTGGAGTCGTTGGATTAACTATATCGATAGTTGATGGGATGCGCTAAACCTTTCTGGGTTATCGTGGTGAAGGCTCGATCCCTTGTCTGGAAATGTCAGTGGTAATTGTAGTGGCGGTGTTGGGCCTGGGTGCCACTAGCACCAACAGCCTGGTGGGTCAGGTGATGTGCAATTTTTGTGCGTAGCGAGAGTGCAACATTAACATAAATAACGTTTGTTCCGTTTAGCATAAATTTTATCCTCGATTACGATAACGAAGAGTGTGTGAGGGAGAGTGCGTGCGTGTGTGTGTGTGTGTGTGTGTGTGTGTGTGTGTGTGTGTGTGTGTGTGTGTGTGTGAGAGTGCGTGTGTGTGTGTGAGGGAGAGTGCGTGTGTGTGTGTGTGAGGGAGAGTGCGTGCGTGTGTGTGTGTGAGGGAGAGTGCGTGCGTGCGTGTGTGTGAGGGAGAGTGCGTGCGTGTGTGTGTGTGAGGGAGAGTGCGTGCGTGTGTGTTTGTGTGTGAGGGAGAGTGCGTGCGTGTACGTGTGTGTGTGTGTGTGAGCGAGCGTGCGTGCGTGTGTGTGTGTGTGTATGTGTGAGGGAGAGTGCGTGTGTGTGTGTGTGAGAGAGAGGAAGAGTGCGTGTGTGTGTGTGTGAGGGAGTGTGTGTGTGTGTGAGGGAGTGTATGTGTGTGTGTGTGAGGGAGAGTGCGTGCGTGTGTGTGTGAGGGAGAGTGCGTGCGTGTGTGTGTGAGGGAGAGTGCGTGCGTGCGTGTGTGTGTGTGTGTGTGTGAGGGAGTGTTTGTGCGTGCGTGTGTGTGTGTGTGTGTGTGTGTGAGGGAGTGTGTGTGTGTGTTGTTTGTGTGTGTGTTACCATTTTGTCCTAGGCACATGTCGATTAGACACTAGGCCTGTGTGTGTGTGATATCAGGTGTGTGTGGTATCAGGTGTGTGTGGTGTCAGGTGTGGTATCAGGTGTGTGTTTGGTGTCAGGTGTGTATGTGGTATCAGGTGTGTGTGTGTGGTGTCAGGTGCGTGTGTGCGCGCGCGCTATCAGGTGTCGTTTCAGGTGTGTGTGGGGTATCAGGTTTGTGTGTGTGTGTGTGTGTATATATACTCGCCTAGTTGTAGTTGCGGGGGTCGAGTCACAGCTCCTAGCCCCGCCTCTTCAACTGGCCGCTACCCGGTCACTCTTTCCGCTCCGTAAGCTTTATCAAACCTTAAAGCTATGTATGGATCCTGTCTCCACTACATAACTTCCCAGGCTATTCTGCTTCCTGACAAATCTATGACTGAAGAAATACTTCCTAACATCCCTGTGGTTCATCTTAGTCCTCATCTTCCAACTGTGACGCCTTGCTGCTGTGTCCCATCTCTGGAACATCCTGTCTCTGTCCACCTTGTCTATACCTCTCAGTATTTTATATGTCGTTATCATATCCCTCTAACTCTCCTGTCTTCCAGTGTCGTCAGGTCGATAAAGCGTGTGTGTGTATGTATGTGTGCGTGTGTGTGTGTGTGTGTGTGTGTGTGTGTGTGTGTGTGTGTGTGTGTACTCACCTATATGTGGTTGCAGGGGTCGAGTCATAGCTCCTGGCCCCGCCTCTTCACTGGTCGTTACTAATTCACTCTCTCCCTTCTCCATGATATTTGCCATACCTCTTCTTAAAGCTATTTATGGAACTTGCTTCCACTACTTCACTCTCCAGATTAATCCAGTTCCTGACAACTCTAAGACTAAAGAAATACTTCCTAACATCCCTATGACTCATCTGGGTTTTCAGTTTCCAATTGTGTCCCCGTGTTTCTATATCCCATCTCTGAAACATTCGATCCTTGTCCACGTTGTTAATGCCTCTTAGTATTTTATACGTTGTTATCATGTCCCCTCTATCCCTCCTATCCTCTAGTGTCATCAGGTTGAGTTCCCTTAACCTCTCCTCATAAGACATACCCCTCAGTTCCGGGACTAATCGTGTTGCAAATTTTTGCACTTTCTCCAATTTCTTGACGTGTTTGACTAAGTGAGGGTTCCATACTGGCGCTGCATATTCCAGTATAGGCCTTACGTACACTGTGTACAATGTCGTGAATGACTCCTTACTCAGATGTCTAAACGCCAATCTCAGGTTTGCCAATCTCCCATATGCTGCAGCAGTTATTTGATTGATGTGTGTGTGTGTGTGTGTGTGTGTTTGTGTGTGTGTGTGTGTGTGTGTGTGTGTGTGTGTGCGTGAGTGTGTGTGTGTGTGTGTGTGTGTGTGTGTGTGTGTGTGTGTGTGTGCGTGCGTGCGTGCGTGTGTGTGTGTGTGTGTGCGTGCGTGCGCGCGCGCGAGGGAGTGTACTCACCTAGTTGAGGTTGCAAGGGTCGAGTCCAAGCTCCTGGCCCCGCCTCTTCACTGGTCGCTACTTGGTCACTCTCCCTGAACCGTGAGCTTTTTTTTTTGTGTGTGTGTGTGTGTGTGTGTGTGTGTGTGTGTGTGTGTGTACTCACCTAGTTGAGGTTGCGGGGGTCGAGTGTGTGTGAGAGAGAGAGAAAGAGAGAGGGGAGTGTATGTCGTAGAGGGGCGAGTGAGAAAGAGAGAGACAGTCACACAGAGACAGATGCACACACACACACACACACACACACACACACACAGAGAGAGAGAAAGAGAGAGAGACAGACAGACACACACAGAATGACAAATACAGGGAGGGAGGGAGACACAGAGACGGACAGACTCAGAGGCGGACAGACACACAAGAGACAGACACAGACACACACACAGACACACACACACACACACACACACACACACACACACACACACACACACACACACACACTCACACACACACACACACACACACACACACACACACACACACACACACACACACACACACACACACACACACACACACACACACACACACACACACACACACACACACACACACACACACACACACACACACACACACACACACACTGTAGACAAATTACCACAATTTACAGAGGGGGTGTTAAAGGCTCTCACAAGACCTTAAAGAGGCATCTTAACATGGCTCTTGTGAAGACAATGGCTTCTTCGAGACTCTCTCCAGCCATTGTGATTTCTCCGGACCGGCCTACAGAGATTGCTAATGCTGCCTCCACTAAACCTGGCTTTCTCCAGTTGTGTCTCAGTCCTGCCGACCGCACGTTACTGCTTACGGCAGTGAGTCACCTGTATTCTGAGATCAAGAATGCTTCAGTTAGTACAAGTGGAATTAAAGTACAATGTTGCGTATGTAGTGTATGAGGTGAGAGATACGATCCTTCTCTATTGTGTACATCCTATTGCTGCCCTCTCCAGTACCTGGCACCTCCAGTACCTGGCACCCTCTCCAGTATTTGGCACTCTTTACAGTATCTGGCACCCTCTCCAGTACCTGGCACCCTCTCCAGTACCTGGCACCCTCTCCAGTACCTGGCACCTCTCCAGTACCTGGTACCTCTCCAATACCTGGTACCTCTCCGGTACCTGGCACCTCTCCAGTACCTGGCACCTCTCCAGTACCTGGTACCTCTCCAGTACCTGGCACCTCTCCAGTACCTGGCACTTCTCTAGTACCTGGCACCCTCTCCAGTACCTGGTACTTCTCCAGTACCTGGCACCTCTCCAGTAGCTGGCACACACTCCAGTACTTGGCACACACTCCAGTACTTGGGACACATTCCAGAACCTGGCACTCTCTCCAATACCTGGCACACTCTCCAATACCTGGCACCTCTCCAGTACCTGGCACCTCTCCAGTACCTGGCACCCTCTCCAGTACCTGGCACCCCTCCAGTACCTGGCACCCTCTCCAGTACTTAGCACCATCTCCAGCACCTAGCACCTCTCCATTACCTGGCACCTCTGAAGTACCTGGCACACACACCAGTACCTGGCACCTCCAGTACCTGGCCCCTCTCCAGGACCTGGCACCCTCTCCAGTACCTGGCATCTCTCCAGTATCTGGCACCCTCTCCAGTACCTAGCACCCTCTCCAGTACCTAGCACCCTCTCCAGTACCTGACACCTCTCCAGTACCTGGAACCCTCTCCAGTATCTAGCACCCTCTCCAGTACCTGGCACACACTCCAGTACCTGGCACCTCTCCAGTACCTGGCACACTCTCCAGTACCTGGCACCCTCTCCAGTACCTAGCACCCTCTCCAGTATCTGGCACCTCTCCAGTACCTGGAACCCTCTCCAGAACTTGGCACCCTCTCCAGTATCTAGCACCCTCTCCAGTACCTGGCACACACTCCAGTACCTGGCACCTCTCCAGTACCTGGCACACACTCCAGTACCTGGCACCTCTCCAGTACCTGGCACACTCTCCAGTACCTGGCACCTCTCCAGTACCTGGCACCCTCTCCAGTACCTAGCACCCTCTCCAGTACCTGGAACCCTCTCCAGCACTTGGCACCCTCTCCAGTACCTGGCAACTCTCCAGTACCTGGAACCCTCTCCAGCACTTGGCACCCTCTCCAGTACCTGACACACTCTCCAGTACCTGGAACCCTCTCCAGCACTTGACACCCTCTCCAGTACCTGGCGCCCTCTCTAGTACCTGGCACACTCTCCAGTACCTGGCATCTCTCCAGTACCTGGCACCTCTCCAGTACCTGGCACCCTCTCCAGTACCTAGCACCCTCTCCAGTACCTGGAACCCTCTCCAGTATCTAGCACCCTCTCCAGTACCTGGCACACACTCCAGTACCTGGCACCCTCTCCAGTACCTGGAACCCTCTCCAGCACTTTGCACTCTCTCCAGTACCTGGCACACTCTGCAGTACCTGGCACCTCTCCAGTACCTGGCATCTCTCCAGTACCTGGAAGCCCTCTCCAGCACTTGGCACCCTCTCCAGTACCTGGCACCCTCTCCAGTACCTGGCGCCCTCTCCAGTACCTTGTACTTCTCCAGTGCCTGGCATCTCTCCAGTAGCTGGCACACACTCCAGTACCTGGCACACATTCCAGTACCTGGCACACATTCCAGTACCTGGCACACACTCCAGTACCTGGCACACACTCCAGTACCTGGCACACACTCCACTACCTGGCATCTCTCCAGTACCTGGCACTTCTACAGTACCTGGCACCTCTCCAGTACCTGGCACACTCTCCAGTACCTGGCACTTCTCCAGTACCTGGCACCTCTCCAGTACCTGGCACCTCTCCAGTACCTGGTACACACTCCAGTACCTGGCACTTCTCCAGTACCTGGCACACTCTCCAGTACCTGGCACCTCTCCAGTACCTGGCACCTCTCCAGTACCTGGCACCTCTCCCGTACCTGGCACTTCTCCAGTACCTGGCACACACTCCAGTACCTGGCACTTCTCCAGTACCTGGCACACACTCCAGTACCTGGCACTTCTCCAGTACCTGGCACCTCTCCAGTACCTGGCACCTCTCCAGTACCTGGCACACACTCCAGTACCTGGCACCTCTCCAGTACCTGGCACCTCTCCAGTACCTGGCACTTCTCCAGTACCTGGCACACACTCCAGTACCTGGCACTTCTCCAGTACCTGGCACCTCTCCAGTACCTGGCACTTCTCCAGTACCTGGCACTTCTCCAGTACCTGGCACCTCTCCAGTACCTGGCACTTCTCCAGTACCTGGCACCTCTCCAGTACCTGGCACCCTCTCCACTGCCATCCTTCACCAACAAGTCCCTTCCCTTCCATACTATCCAGCACTTTACATAACTTCATTACACACTTCATTTCCACTTCGTTTCGACATTTCCACTGCACCGTTGTTGAGCAGCTGTAGTGCGTGACTGTGTGTGTAGGAGGGGGGGGCTGGCTGCTGAGCAGCTGTAGTGCGTGACTGTGTGTGTAGGAGGGGGGGGCTGGCTGCTGAGCAGCTGTAGTGCGTGACTGTGTGTGTAGGAGGGGGTGGCTGGCGCTCCCTGTGACTGTGTGTGTAGGAGGGGGTGGCTGGCGCTCCCTGTGACTGTGTGTGTAGGAGGGGGTGGCTGGCGCTCCCTGTGACTGTGTGTGTAGGAGGGGGGGCTGGCGCTCCCTGTGACTGTGTGTGTAGGAGGGGGGGCTGGCGCTCCCTGTGACTGTGTGTGTAGGAGGGGGTGTCTGGCGCTCCCTGTGACTGTGTGTGTAGGAGGGGGGCTGGCGCTCCCTGTGACTGTGTGTGTAGGAGGGGGTGGCTGGCGCTCCCTGTGACTGTGTGTGTAGGAGGGGGGGGCTGGCGCTCCCTGTGACTGTGTGTGTAGGAGGGGGGGCTGGCGCTCCCTGTGACTGTGTGTGTAGGAGGGGGTGGCTGGCGCTCCCTGTGACTGTAGGAGGGGGGCTGGCGCTCCCTGTGACTGTGTGTAGGAGGGGGGCTGGCGCTCCCTGTGACTGTGTGTGTAGGAGGGGGGGCTGGCGCTCCCTGTGACTGTGTGTAGGAGGGGGGCTGGCGCTCCCTGTGACTGTGTGTAGGAGAGGGGGGCTGGCGCTCCCTGTGACTGTAGGAGGGGGGCTGGCGCTCCCTGTGACTGTGTGTAGGAGGGGGGCTGGCGCTCCCTGTGACTGTGTGTGTAGGAGGGGGTGGCTGGCGCTCCCTGTGACTGTAGGAGGGGGGGCTGGCGCTCCCTGTGACTGTGTGTGTAGGAGGGGGGGCTGGCGCTCCCTGTGACTGTGTGTGTAGGAGGGGGGGCTGGCGCTCCCTGTGACTGTGTGTGTAGGAGGGGGTGGCTGGCGCTCCCTGTGACTGTGTGTGTAGGAGGGGGGGCTGGCGCTCCCTGTGACTGTGTGTGTAGGAGGGGGTGGCTGGCGCTCCCTGTGACTGTGTGTGTAGGAGGGGGGGCTGGCGCTCCCTGTGACTGTGTGTGTAGGAGGGGGGGCTGGCGCTCCCTGTGACTGTGTGTAGGAGGGGGTGGCTGGCGCTCCCTGTGACTGTGTGTGGAGGGGGGCTGGCGCTCCCTGTGACTGTGTGTGTAGGAGGGGGGCTGGCGCTCCCTGTGACTGTGTGTGGAGGGGGGCTGGCGCTCCCTGTGACTGTGTGTGTAAGAGGGGGGCTGGCGCTCCCTGTGACTGTGTGTGTAGGAGGGGGGGCTGGCGCTCCCTGTGACTGTGTGTAGGAGGGGGGCTGGCGCTCCCTGTGACTGTGTGTAGGAGAGGGGGGCTGGCGCTCCCTGTGACTGTGTAGGAGGGGGGCTGGCGCTCCCTGTGACTGTGTGTAGGAGGGGGGCTGGCGCTCCCTGTGACTGTGTGTGTAGGAGGGGGGGCTGGCGCTCCCTGTGACTGGGTGTGTAGGAGGGGGGCTGGCGCTCCCTGTGAGTGTGTGTGTAGGAGGGGGGCTGGCGCTCCCTGTGACTGTGTGTGTAGGAGGGGGGCTGGCGCTCCCTGTGACTGTGTGTGTAGGCGGGGGGGCTGGCGCTCCCTGTGACTGTGTGTGTAGGAGGGGGGGCTGGCGCTCCCTGTGACTGTGTGTGTAGGTGGGGGGCTGGCGCTCCCTGTGACTGTGTGTGTAGGAGGGGGGGCTGGCGCTCCCTGTGACTGTGTAGGAGGGGGGCTGGCGCTCCCTGTGACTGTGTGTGTAGAAGGGGGGCTGGCGCTCCCTGTGACTGTGTGTGTAGAAGGGGGGCTGGCGCTCCCTGTGACTGTGTGTAGGAGGGGGGCTGGCGCTCCCTGTGACTGTGTGTGTAGGAGGGGGGGCTGGCGCTCCCTGTGACTGTGTGTGTGTAGGAGGGGGGCTGGCGCTCCCTGTAACTGTGTGTGTAGGAGGGGGGCTGGCGCTCCCTGTAACTGTGTGTGTGTAGGAGGGGGGCTGGCGCTCCCTGTGACTGTGTGTGTAGGAGGGGGGCTGGCGCTCCCTGTGACTGTGTGTGTGTAGGAGGGGGGGCTGGCGCTCCCTGTGATCGTATTTGCTTGGACCTCTTCTGCTGCAACATTACAAGATCTTGATGTGTTGAATGCAAAACACAGGACCTAGAGCTATCATTCAACTCCCCAATGGTTGTTTTGCATCTTGTGTTGCTTATTCGTGGTATTTCATACATACATACATATATATATATATATATATATATATATATATATATATATATATATATATATATATATATATATATCTGGAGTTTATCTGGAGAGAGTTCCGGGGGTCAACGCCCCCGCGGCCCGGTCTGTGACCAGGCCTCCTTAGGTCAGTGTCCCAGGATGCGACCCACACCAGTCGACTAACACCCAGGTACCCATTTTACTGATGGGGAACATAGACAACAGGTGGAAAGAAACACGTCCAATGTTTCTACTCTGGCTGGGAATCGAACCCAGGCCCTCACCGTGTGAAGCGAGAGCGTTAACCACCAGGCCACCAGGTAATCAGTCCCTCAACCTTGAGTCGATGTGGTCAGTCCATCAATCTTGAATAGAATACAGCATATGTGCGGAGAAGTGGCTTATATACCGTAGGCAGGAGAGGTGCAGCAGTGGTAGGTGGTGTCACATTTGTCCAATGTGGAAGTAGGTCGTGCCCAAGGGTTAGGCAAGCGAAGAATTCCCAAGTATTAAGATCCTGCCTACTGTTTATAAGCTACTTCTCCGCACATATGCCGTATTCTATTCAAGATTGATGGACTGACCACATCGACTCAAGGATGAGGGACTGATTACCTCATTCTCCTCTTGTTATTCAAGATTCTCCTTTGTAT
Source organism: Cherax quadricarinatus (assembly GCF_038502225.1). Taxonomy (NCBI): domain Eukaryota; kingdom Metazoa; phylum Arthropoda; class Malacostraca; order Decapoda; family Parastacidae; genus Cherax; species Cherax quadricarinatus. The sequence continues at coordinate 14,644,089 of NC_091306.1, read as the reverse complement.
TGACTGATGAAGCCACTGTGTGGCGAAACGTTTCCTCAAGAGTTGCACATGTCTAATTTATCAACGTGTCTGTTCTCTGAACCATTCATCTACACTACCATAACCTACACAGTACCATAATCTACACACTACCATAATCTACACAGTACCATAACCTACACACTACCATAATCACACACTACCATAATCTACACACTACCATAACCTACACACTACCATAATCACACACTACCATAATCCTCACACTACCATAACTTACACACTACCATAACCTACACACTACCATAATGTACACTACCATAACCTACACACTACCATAATATACACACTACCATAACCTACGCACTACCATAACCTACACACTACCATAACCTACACACTACCGTAACCTTCACACTACCGTAACCTACACACTACCGTAACCTACACACTACCGTAGCCTACACACTACCGTAACCTACACACTACCGTAACCTACACACTACCGTAACCTACACACTACCGTAACCTACACACTACCATAGCCTACACACTACCGTAACCTACACACTACCATGATGTGTACACTACCGTAGCCTACACACTTCTGTAACCTACACACTACCATAATGTGTACACTACCGTAACCTACACACTACGATAGCCTACACACTACCGTAACCTACACACTACCATAATGTGTACACTACCGTAACCTACACACTACCGTAGCCTACACACTACCATAATGTGTACACTACCGTAACCTACACACTACCATAGCCTACACACTAGTATAATATACACACTACCATAACTTACACACTACCATAGCCTACACACTAGTATAATATACACACTACCATAACCTACACACTACCATAATGTGTACACTACCGTAACCTACACACTACCATAGCCTACACACTAGTATAATATACACACTACCATAACCTACGCACTACCATAACGTACACACTACCATAACATACTACAATAACCTACACTACCATAACCTACACACTACCATAATGTGTACACTACCGTAACCTACAAACTACCATAGCCTACACACTTCCATAATATACACACTACCATAACCTACGCACTACCATAACCTACACACTACCATAACCTACACACTGCCATAACATACTGCCATAACCTACACACTACCATAACCTACATACTAACATAACCTACACACTACCATAATGTACACACTGCCATAACCTACACACTACCATAATCACACACTCCCATAATCTACACACTACCATAACTTACACACTACCATAACCTACACACTACCATAATCTACACACTACCATAATCTACACACTACCATAACCTTCACACTACCATAACCTACTCACTACCATAACCACACACTACCATAACCTACACACTACCATAACTTACACACTACCATAATATGCACACTACCATAATCTACAAATTACCATAACCTACACACTACCATAATGTACAGTACCATAACCTATATACTACCGTAACCTACACACTACCGTAACCTACACACTACTGTAACCTACACACTACCGTAACCTACACACTACCGTAACCTACACCCTACCGTAACCTACACACTACCGTAACCTACACACTACCGTAACCTACACAGTACGGTAACCTACACACTACCGTAACCTACACACTACGGTAACCTACACACTACCATAACCTACACACTACCATAATGTGTACACTACCGTAACCTACACACTACCATAGCCTACACACTACCATAACCTACACACTACCATAATATACACACTACCATAACCTACGCACTACCATAACCTACACACTACCATAACCTACACACTACCATAACCTACACACTACCATAACCTACATACTAACATAACCTACACACTACCATAACCTACACACTACCATAATGTACACACTGCCATACCCTACACACTACCGTAACCTACACACTACCGTAACCTACACACTACCGTAACCTACACACTACCATAACGTACACTACCATAACCTGTACACTACCATAACCTGTACACTACTATAACCTACACACTACCATAATGTACACACTATCATAACGTACACTACCATAACCTACACACTACCATAACCTGTACACTACCATAACCTACACACTACCATAACCTACGCACTACCATAACCTACGCACTACAGTAATCTACTCAGTACCATAACAGTTTACAGGAGTGAGAGTTAAGGGAAGAAGTGTGGCACACACAGTGTCAAGGATGGTACCATGTACACCATTAGTGAACATTGTATCACCAGCTGAGGGAGTATGGCCGGACCAGGGCTGCCAGACCTAAACAATTCGTTTACGTTATTTAACTGTTATCAGTTATCTGTATATAAATGTAATTTACGTTAACCCAGCGTAACATGTGGATTTTTTCTGTTGTATTCATGATAGCATTAAACCCGTATGGGTTAGGCAGCGCCTGAGAAATGGGAGATAGGCCTATCGCGTGGAAGTGTCCGGTAACTTCAGAGCATCGCCGTAGATCAGGCAGAAAGCAAGGAACGAACTGTAATGCGTTCGAAAACACACGTTCTAATTAAAAAGAGTAGGTTGGAGGCAGTGCCTTGCGTCTCATTTAGGTTATAATCTTACAAGATGGTGCCAAACTGGGTTGTTGTATAGTGCCGCCCGTGTGTTCTTTCGTAAAGTTTTGGCGACGGCTGCAACGTAAGTTTGTTATGGAGCTTTAAGTTGAAATATTTCTTGTTGGTTAAAGTTAGTGTGTCGGGTGAAGGTTGACACTCCTCTTAAGTGCTGGTGATGGTGACCACCAGCACCCTCCTGCTGGTGATGGTGACCACTAGCACCTTCCTGCTGGTGATGGTGACCACCAGCATCCTCCTGCTGGTGATGGTGATCACTAGCACCTTCCTGCTGGTGATGGTGACCACTAGCACCCTCCTGCTGGTGATGGTGACCACTAGCACCCTCCTGCTGGTGATGGTGACCACTAGCACCTTCCTGCTGGTGATGGTGACCACCAGCATCCTCCTGCTGGTGATGGTGACCACTAGCACCTTCCTGCTGGTGATGGTGACCACCAGCACCTTCCTGCTGGTGATGGTGACCACTAGCACCCTCCTGCTGGTGATGGTGACCACTAGCACCTTCCTGCTGGTGATGGTGACCACTAGCACCTTCCTGCTGGTGATGGTGACCACTAGCACCTTCCTGCTGGTGATGGTGACCACTAGCACCCTCCTACTGGTGATGGTGACCACTAGCACCTTCCTGCTGGTGATGGTGACCACTAGCACCTTCCTGCTGGTGATGGTGACCACCAGCACCTTCCTGCTGGTGATGGTGACCACTAGCACCCTCCTGCTGGTGATGGTGACCACTAGCACCTTCCTGCTGGTGATGGTGACCACTAGCACCTTCCTGCTGGTGATGGTGACCACTAGCACCTTCCTGCTGGTGATGGTGACCACTAGCACCCTCCTACTGGTGATGGTGACCACTAGCACCCTCCTGCTGGTGATGGTGACCACTAGCACCTTCCTGCTGGTGATGGTGACCACTAGCACCTTCCTGCTGGTGATGGTGACCACTAGCACCTTCCTGCTGGTGATGGTGACCACCAGCACCTTCCTGCTGGTGATGGTGACCACTAGCACCCTCCTGCTGGTGATGGTGACCACTAGCACCTTCCTGCTGGTGATGGTGACCACCAGCATCCTCCTGCTGGTGATGGTGACCACCAGCACCCTCCTACTGGTGATGGTGACCACTAGCACCTTCCTGCTGGTGATGGTGACCACCAGCACCTTCCTACTGGTGATGGTGACCACTAGCACCTTCCTGCTGGTGATGGTGACCACCAGCACCCTCCTACTGGTGATGGTGACCACTAGCACCCTCCTGCTGGTGATGGTGACCACCAGCACCTTCCTGCTGGTGATGGTGACCACTAGCACCCTCCTGCTGGTGATGGTGACCACTAACACCTTCCTGCTGGTGATGGTGACCACTAGCACCCTCCTGCTGGTGATGGTGACCACTAGCACCTTCATGCTGGTGATGGTGACCACTAGCACCTTCCTGCTGGTGATGGTGACCACTAGCACCTTCCTGCTGGTGATGGTGACCACTAGCACCTTCCTGCTGGTGATGGTGACCACTAGCACCTTCCTGCTGGTGATGGTGACCACTAGCACCCTCCTACTGGTGATGGTGACCACTAGCACCTTCCTGCTGGTGATGGTGACCACTAGCACCTTCCTGCTGGTGATGGTGACCACTAGCACCCTCCTACTGGTGATGGTGACCACTAGCACCTTCCTGCTGGTGATGGTGACCACTAGCACCTTCATGCTGGTGATGGTGACCACTAGCACCTTCATGCTGGTGATGGTGACCACTAGCACCTTCATGCTGGTGATGGTGACCACTAGCACCTTCATGCTGGTGATGGTGACCACTAGCACCTTCATGCTGGTGATGGTGACCACTAGCACCTTCCTGCTGGTGATGGTGACCACTAGCACCTTCCTGCTGGTGATGGTGACCACTAGCACCTTCCTCCTGGTGATGGTGACCACTAGCACCTTCCTGCTGGTGATGGTGACCACTAGCACCTTCCTGCTGGTGATGGTGACCACTAGCACCTTCATGCTGGTGATGGTGACCACTAGCACCTTCCTCCTGGTGATGGTGACCACTAGCACCTTCCTGCTGGTGATGGTGACCACTAGCACCTTCCTGCTGGTGATGGTGACCACTAGCACCTTCATGCTGGTGATGGTGACCACTAGCACCTTCATGCTGGTGATGGTGACCACTAGCACCTTCATGCTGGTGATGGTGACCACTAGCACCTTCATGCTGGTGATGGTGACCACTAGCACCTTCATGCTGGTGATGGTGACCACTAGCACCTTCCTGCTGGTGATGGTGACCACTAGCACCTTCCTGCTGGTGATGGTGACCACTAGCACCTTCCTCCTGGTGATGGTGACCACTAGCACCTTCCTGCTGGTGATGGTGACCACTAGCACCTTCCTGCTGGTGATGGTGACCACTAGCACCTTCATGCTGGTGATGGTGACCACTAGCACCTTCCTCCTGGTGATGGTGACCACTAGCACCTTCCTGCTGGTGATGGTGACCACTAGCACCTTCCTGCTGGTGATGGTGACCACTAGCACCTTCCTGCTGGTGATGGTGACCACTAGCACCTTCCTGCTGGTGATGGTGACCACTAGCACCTTCCTGCTGGTGATGGTGACCACTAGCACCCTCCTACTGGTGATGGTGACCACTAGCACCCTCCTACTGGTGATGGTGACCACTAGCACCTTCCTGCTGGTGATGGTGACCACTAGCACCCTCCTACTGGTGATGGTGACCACTAGCACCTTCCTGCTGGTGATGGTGACCACTAGCACCTTCCTGCTGGTGATGGTGGCCACTAGCACCTTCCTGCTGGTGATGGTGACCACCAGCATCCTCCTGCTGGTGATGGTGACCACCAGCATCCTCCTGCTGGTGATGGTGACCACCAGCACCTTCCTGCTGGTGATGGTGACCACCAGCACCCTCCTGCTGGTGATGGTGACCACTAGCACCCTCCTGCTGGTGATGGTGACCACTAGCACCCTCCTGCTGGTGATGGTGACCACTAGCACCTTCCTGCTGGTGATGGTGACCACCAGCACCTTCATGCTGGTGATGGTGACCACCAGCACCCTCCTGCTGGTGATGGTGACCACTAGCACCCTCCTGCTGGTGATGGTGACCACTAGCACCTTCATGCTGGTGATGGTGACCACTAGCACCTTCCTGCTGGTGATGGTGACCACTAGCACCCTCCTACTGGTGATGGTGACCACTAGCACCTTCATGCTGGTGATGGTGACCACTAGCACCTTCCTGCTGGTGATGGTGACCACTAGCACCTTCCTGCTGGTGATGGTGACCACTAGCACCCTGCTGCTGGTGATGGTGACCAGCAGCACTCTCCTGCTGGTGATGGTGACCAGCAGCACCCTCCTGCTGGTGATGGTGACCACCAGCACCCTCCTGCTGGTGATGGTGACCACCAGCACCCTCCTGCTGGTGATGGTGACCACCAGCACCCTCCTCCTGGTGATGGTGACCAGCACCCTCCTGCTGGTGATGGTGACAAGCACCCTCCTGCTGGTGATGGTGACCACCAGCGCCCTCCTGCTGGTGATGGTGACCACCAGCGCCCTCCTGCTGGTGATGGTGACCACCAGCACCCTCCTGCTGGTGATGGTGACCACCAGCACCCTCCTCCTGGTGATGGTGACCACCAGCACCCTCCTGCTGGTGATGGTGACCAGCACCCTCCTGCTGGTGATGGTGACCAGCACCCTCCTGCTGGTGATGGTGACCACCAGCACCCTCCTGCTGGTGATGGTGACCACCAGCACCCTCCTGCTGGTGATGGTGACCACAAGCACCCTCCTGCTGGTGATGGTGACCAGCAGCACCCTCCTGCTGGTGATGGTGACCACCAGCACCCTCCTGCTGGTGATGGTGACCACCAGCACCCTCCTGCTGGTGATGGTGACCACCAGCACCCTCCTGCTGGTGATGGTGACCACCAGCACCCTCCTGCTGGTGATGGTGACCACCAGCACCCTCCTGCTGGTGATGGTGACCACCAGCATCCTCCTGCTGGTGATGGTGACCACCAGCACCCTCCTGCTGGTGATGGTGACCACCAGCACCCTCCTGCTGGTGATGGTGACCACCAGCACCCTCCTGCTGTTGATGGTGACCACCAGCACCCTCCTGCTGGTGATGGTGACCACCAGCACCCTCCTGCTGGTGATGGTGACCACCAGCACCCTCCTGCTGGTGATGGTGACCAGCACCCTCCTGCTGGTGATGGTGACCAGCACCCTCCTGCTGGTGATGGTGACCACCAGCACCCTCCTGCTGGTGATGGTGACCACCAGCACCCTCCTGCTGGTGATGGTGACCACCAGCAACCTCCTGCTGGCGATGGTGACCACCAGCACCCTCCTGCTGGCGATGGTGACCACCAGCACCCTCCTGCTGGCGATGGTGACCACCAGCACCCTCCTGCTGGTGATGGTGACCACCAGCACCCTCCTGCTGGTGATGGTGACCACCAGCACCCTCCTGCTGGTGATGGTGACCACCAGCACCCTCCTGCTGGTGATGGTGACCACCAGCACCCTCCTGCTGGTGATGCTGACCACCAGCACCCTCCTGCTGGTGATGGTGACCACCAGCACCCTCCTGCTGGTGATGGTGACCACCAGCACCCTCCTGCTGGTGAGGGTGACCACCAGCACCCTCCTGCTGGTGAGGGTGACCACCAGCACCCTCCTGCTGGCGATGGTGACCACCAGCACCCTCCTGCTGGCGATGGTGACCACCAGCACCCTCCTGCTGGCGATGGTGACCACCAGCACCCTCCTGCTGGCGATGGTGACCACCAGCACCCTCCTGCTGGCGATGGTGACCACCAGCACCCTTCTGCTGGCGATGGTGACCACCAGCACCCTCCTGCTGGCGATGGTGACCACCAGCACCCTCCTGTTGGCGATGGTGACCACCAGCACCCTCCTGCTGGCGATGGTGACCACCAGCACCCTCCTGCTGGCGATGGTGACCACCAACACCCTCCTGCTGGCGATGGTTACCACCAGCACCCTCCTGCTGGCGATGGTGACCACCAGCACCCTCCTGCTGGTGATGGTGACCACCAGCACCCTCCTGCTGGTGACCACCAGCACCCTCCTGCTGGCGATGGTGACCACCAGCACCCTCCTGCTGGCGATGGTGACCACCAGCACCCTCCTGCTGGTGATGGTGACCACCAGCACCCTCCTGCTGGCGATGGTGACCACCAGCACCCTCCTACTGGCGATGGTGACCACCAGCACCCTCCTGCTGGCGATGGTGACCACCAGCACCCTCCTGCTGGCGATGGTGACCACCAGCACCCTCCTGCTGGCGATGGTGACCACCAGCACCCTCCTGCTGGCGATGGTGACCACCAGCACCCTCCTACTGGCGATGGTGACCACCAGCACCCTCCTGCTGGTGATGGTGACCACCAGCACCCTCCTGCTGGTGATGAGTCACTGGTCATTGTCTTTTTCCCACAACGATCAGATAATTTCGAATAATTTTCCTTGACGTTTGCGATAGCTTCATTATCCTGATAGTACACCTCCTGCTACTGCTGCTTGCACTGCTGTTCCTGCTGCTTGCACTGCTGTTCCTGCTGCTACTACTGTTTGCACTGCTGTTCCTGCTGCTGTTACTTCTATTTGCACTGCAGTTCCTGCTCCAGCTGCTGCTACCGATGCTGTTTGCACTGTGTTCCAGCTGCTTCTTCTACTGGTGCTGCTTGCACTGGTGTTCCTGCTGTTGCTGCTCCAGCTGCTAATTATGTTGGTGCTGCTTGCACTGCTGTTCCTGCTGCTGCTCCAGCTGCTGCTTCTACTGGTGCTGCTTGCACTGCTGTTTCTGCTGCTTCTTTTACTGGTGCTGCTTGCACTGCTGCTCCAGCTGCTGCTTCTACTGGTGCTGCTTGCACTGCTGCTCCAGGTGCTGCTGCTGCTGCTCCAGCCACACAGTTTCTTCCCCACCAAGAGCGGTGGTGGGGAAGGTCCAACACAGGTGACCTCGGGGAAAATGCCTCGCATAAATCCCCACGTCACCCTTCCAGCTTATACCCAGGCAGTGGCGAGGAGGGAGAGAGAGAGAGAGAGAGAGAGAGAGAGAGAGAGAGGAGGAGGAGGAGGAGGAGGAGGAGTAAGCAATATGAGGTGAAGAGAAACTGGAAGAGAGGCAGAGAGAAGAATCAAAGGGGGAAATTCGAGCCGGGAGCGTCAGGAGGCAAGGGTGGAAGAGATGAAAAGGAGGGAGGAGATAGGGAAAGGGAAAGGTGTGGGAGGGTGGTTATAAATATGTGAAGGTATTGGAATAGTGGTGGAGGGGGAAGAAATAAGGTAAGAGGATAGTGACGATGTGAGAAATGAAACGTAAAAAAAAAAAGATATTAATATACTTTTTGTGTGCCTATAATATTAGTAAACAAAGTGATGGGAATGAAGGGAGGGAAGGAGGGAGAACTGTGAGGGTGGGAGGGATAGAACCAGGGAGTCACTGATAAACTGAGAAAAAGTCAGTGCAGGATGAGTGATGAAGGTTAATGTAGATAAATGTCATTTAGTAGAAATGGGAGAGAGAGAGAGAGAGAGAGAGAGAGAGAGAGAGAGAGAGAGAGAGAGAGAGAGAGAGAGAGAGAGAGAGAGAGGGAGGGAGGTCTACCTACCTGGAGTGTACCTGGAGGGTATTCAGGGATCAATGCCCAGGTGTTTGTGTGTGTGTGTATGTATGTATGTGTATGTATATATATATATATATATATATATATATATATATATATATATATATATATATATATATATATATATATATATATGGTATAGCTGTACTCTGATACATACATTTCCCTCTTTGCTTCCATGGACAGAGTTCTTTGTCTCCAAAGACTCCACAGTGCACCACTCACCTTTTTTTCCCTTGTCGATTCTATGACTCGCCTCATCTTTCATAGACCCATCTGCTGACACGTCCACTAGTAAATATCTGAATACATTCACGTCCTCCAGACTCTCTAACTCCAGTCTGATATCCAATTTTTAATTACCTAGTTTTTTTTTATCCTCATCACCTTACTCTTTCTTATATTCACTTTTAATTTTCTTCTTTTCCATACCCTACCAAACTCATCCACCAACCTCTGTAACTTCTCTTCAGAATCTCATAAAAGCACAGTCATCAGCAAAGAGCAACTGTGACAACTCCCACTTTGTGTTAGATTCTTTATCTTTTAACACCTCACCTCTTGCCAACACCCGAGCATTCACTTCTCTTATAACCCCATCTATAAATATATTGAACAACCATGGTGACATCTCACATCCTTGTCCAAGGCCTACTTTTACAGGGAAATTATCTTCCTCTTTCCTGCATAATCTAACCTGAGCCTTACTATCCTCCTTTGATATACCTTTGAAGAGTTTCGAGACTTAACTCTCAGAGCCCGGCCATGGACCAGGCTCGTCTGGTGCTTGCCTTATCAACCACGCTGTTCCTGCTGGAGGCCCGCTTCCCCACATATCCATCACAGCCTGGTTGATCTGGCACCTGGTGGTGATACTTGTCCAGTTTCCTCTTGAAGGCTTCTACACTTGTTCCAGTCGTGTTTCTGATATCTTCTTGTAAGATGTTAAATATTCTGGGACCCCGATGTTGATACAGTGTTCCCTTATTGTCCCCACCGCACCCTTGAGCCTTACTGGGTATATTTTGCACTTTCTACCATATCTCTCACTTCAGTACCTTATGGCAGTGTACAAATTTGGGACAAGGTCCTCGAGTACTTTCCAGGTATATATTATCATGTATCTCTCTCTCTCCTCCGCTCCAATGAGTACATGTTCAAGACTTGAAGGCGTTCCCAGTAATTTAGGTGCTTTACTGGCTCAATACAAGCCATAAACGATCTCTGTATTTGTTTCAGCTCTGATATTTCTCCTGCTTTGAACGGGGTCGTCATCACTGAGCAATATTCTAAATTAGAGAACACTAGCGATTTGAAGATTGTCACCATCGGCATTATTTCCCTTGTTTTGAAAGTTCTCAATACTCACCCTGTCATCTTCCTGGCTGTCGTGATCTTTGTTTTGTTAGGTTCCTTAAAAGAAAAGTCAGCTGACATTATTATTCCCAGGTCTTTTACGTGTTCCTTTCGTTCTATTTGTGACGCTCTTGAGTTTTGTATATAGTGTTCCTTCTGAGTTCTTCATTCTTTCCATATCTAAGCAGTTGGAACTTATCACCCTTTCCTCGCAAACACTCTTCAATGCTTTCAGTAATCTACTTCCCATTCTATACATTTACAACATCTGCCACATTGCTTCTTTATCTACCCTGTCATACACCTTTTCCATATCCATAAATTCCACAAAAACCTCTTTACCCATATCTAAATACTGTTCCCTTATATGTTTCACTGTAAACACTTGGTCTACACACCCCTTACCCTTCATAAAGACTCGTTGTTCATCTGCTCTCGTACTCTCCATCTTAGTCTTAATTCTTTCAGTAATAACTGCCACACACTTTACCAGGTATACTCAACAGACATTCCCCTATAATTTTTGCACCCCCTTGTACTCAGTTGTACTCACCTA
>NC_091306.1:14560345-14612845 GCF_038502225.1 Cherax quadricarinatus | reverse complement strand
GAGTGAGTCTTAGGCATGGTTTCCAGCTATTTCTTTCTCCTGCATGTTCTGACCCACACGAGCGATACTATATCATTGCACCACACAGAAACAAGCGCAGGTATATACAGAGAAAGATTGGGGCCAACAGGATTCGAACCCACATTTGGTAGGTGGCATAGTACCCTACATGATGCCTTAGACCACTCAGCCACAGATTCCTCATAATACTAGGTAGCCTCGTTACAAGTCATGTTTCTTCCTAGTGCCGGGCACACCAGTTAGCCTACCAAGCATTTGGACGCATATGTGGCTGAGTGGTCTGGGGCATCATGTTGGGAACTGTGCCGCCTTCCAAACATTAGTTCGAATCCGGCTGACCGTGGCGCGCACACACACACACACACACACACACACACACACACACACACACACACACACACACACACACACACACACACACACACACACAGTGCAGACGGCGAGAATACCTAAAACTTCAGCTCATAAACAATCCAGTTGGTACAGCCCTTTCATGAACAAGGCTGCTGCAGCTATTCTAACAGGTACAAGCTCTACTAATGAGAGAGTTCGCCCTTTAGCGGTGAGTGTACTTCTTTTGGGTGACTTCTGATAGCTCCGATCTCTGCGACTGGCACCCATCTTGATCCGCAGACCTTTATTTCTGCAGCGGCTCTCCATCTTTCTGCCCCAGTTCTCACCAAGTACAAGTGTATTTGCTGCAAAGTGGAGTACGGTTTGCATGGTCTGAATTCAAGTTCCAAAAGTTGGCATATTAGACACAGTGAAGTCACCGAGATCAACAAAAGAAGCCTGGCTACAGTCCTGTGCCCACCTCTCTCTCTGACGGGATCATATTTATATCCCTGGAAGAATGGTAGGTTGCTGCTCTAGGAGTACAGTGTACTTGTTTATCTGCTTTAGTTGACACCTACATCACTTTTAGTGCTGGTCAGCAGTGTGGTGCTGCTGATCACGGAAGATGGCGAGCACAGGGACTTGGCTCATCTTCCTTGGCTCCTGAGGAAAATATGCCATGGGTTTTCCCAAGGAGCTGGATTCCAGTCTCACTGAAACTACCAGAGATCCATGGATGCCACCTTTCTCTTCCATCGCCTCAGTGTGACCATCCAGAGAAGGAACGTCTGCTGTATCTTTGGTTCCCAACCGGCGTCTGAGACACTTCACAATTTAAAGTAGCGTTTTTACTATATATTTGGCAATTCTGCAATTCTTGTACTCCTAAATATGTAAACATATGTTCCAGGTAACATTTAAATAAATATTAAAATAATTTCGCCTGTTCACGTAACCACGAACGAGTGGTATTGATCAATAACAACACTGTGACTAGCCAAGGACTCGAACCCATGTTGTTTTGGCCTGCCTCATGGTGAGCGAAAACACATGATGCTCTAACCTACAGGACTACGCAATCCTACAAGAGCCATGCACCCAGCCAAGCTAGGTGTGTTACCTTGGTCCGAGGACATACGGTAGTGTGGGTGCCTCTGAGCTAATTTCATTCTACTCCCCGTTTGGTATACTTGCCCAACAAGCAGCATTTTATATTATTGTAACCACGAACAAGTGGCATTGGCTAGTCGCAGTGTTGTTATTGACCAATACCACTCGTTCGTGGTTACAATAATATAAAATACTGCTCGTTGGTCTAGTACACCAAACGGGGAGTAGAATGAAATTAGCTCAGAGGCACCCACACTACCGTATGTCCTCGGACCAAGGTAACACACCTAGCTTGGCTGGGTGCTTAGTTCTTGTAGGATTGCGTGGTCCTGTGGGCTAGAGCGTCATGTATTTTCACTCGTCATGAGACAGGCCAAAACAACATGGGTTCGAGTCCTTGGCTAGTCGCAGTGTTGTTATTGATATATATCCTGATTCATGGGGCTGTTCGGTCTTGCTATCAGCACACAGCTGTGTTGGACGAGGGGCACTTACGACCTTTTGTATATGTATATATTCTTGTGTACACTTGAATATTTATCTTTGTATAGAATACAAATCATAATTTATGCAATGACAAGCAATTTACATCTAAGAAACAACTGAAAATAAAACTGGTCTCTTGACTTACCTCACCAGTTTTGGGCAGTCATGTGTTGCTAGGTCTTCTGCCACGACATGTGTATTTGTCTCCAAATGTGGAGAAAATGAAGGACACAATGTGTCTCTGGAGATGCCAGTGTCAGGCGGACCGGAAACTCTCCTAACACTCCTCTCAAGATTTGACGGGAAATTTTTGACTTTCTTTGTATGGTTTGCGAAAAGTCTTGAGTGGAATAAAGGCTTCCACAGCTGTTTATTTAATACGTGTCCGTTTGTGTGTGTGGGGGGGGGTACTCACCTGTTAGGGTTTGCAGGGGTTGATTTATTGCTCCTGGCCCCGCCTCTTCTCTGATCGCTACAAGGTTCACTCTCTATCTCTGCTCCAAAAGCCTTATCGTACCTCATCTTAAATATATGTATGGATCCGTCCTCCAACACACCACTCTACAGATTGTTGTACATCCTGACAAATGTAAGGCTGAAAAAATTCTTCCCAACATCCCTGTGACTTAAACTAGTTGACTTCCCGTTGTATTCCCATGTTCCCATGTGTACTCACTTATTTGTGGTTTCGGGTGTAGTCATAGCTCCTGGGCCTGTGTGTGTGTAATACAGCCACGGGTAAGAGGGACTCAGCGTGACGGGCCGGGAAGGTGCCTCGTATATAGGCACTTGAACTCTGTAACACTCACTCGTGAACCTCGCCGACTCTACAGTAGCTACCAGTTCACCAGTACAGAGCAGAAAAGTCGTAATATGTAATTGTGAATTTTTTTAATGAGAGTCCGGAGAGTCGAACTGGGGACATTGAACAGACCAATTTCGTATCTTCTCTTTTACCATAGAAAATAATTGTGCGAGTATATTTTGATGGTGAACATTTAAAAGTGTTCATGTGAGGTTAGAAAGAGTAAAAAGAGTTCAGTAACGCATGATTTCGGCGCTTGTGTGAACGTTTCTAAGAGAAGTGATTAGATATCTAGCTTGCAGAGACGTGCAACATTACACACCTGCGCACAGCTGTGAACATGTGTTCTCTTTCACATTCGAATTCGGCTGCTTCCATTCTTCCTTGTTGCAGTTCATGCATAAATATTACTATCATTGTATTTGATTAATATGTGGTTTAAATATATCAGAGTTTGTAAGAATACGTTTAATGATTAGCTGAATTCACTGATTGAGGGATCCCAGAAGCTAGCAGACACCTCTCGTCTCACCTTCAAGACCAGATATAATGAAGCCCAAGAGGCCAGAAATTAGTGATTCTGATCAAAGTGTGAGGCGGGGACGTGCGGGCAGCAGTAATAGCTTCTTTGATCAGGCCTTCATCCACCAGGAGGCCTGGTCATGGACCGGGCTGCGGGGGCGTTGATCCCTGGAATGCCCTCCAGGTAGACTCCAGGTAGGGGTCAGGAGCTACGTCTCTAACCCCACAAGTCGCTGAGTGCAGGTACTCAAGTCATTTTTGGGTAGCCAGTGTTAATTAACAAGTCTGCGGTGCCTTCGTCAACTGCAAATTGCAAGCACCAACAGTCTGGTTGCTCCTGCCGTCAACTAGTCTGCCTTGTCAGAGAGCGGGGCTGCAGATGGATTGCGATCCTAAAACATTTTGAAGTAGAGGTTATCGAATATGAATCGCTGCTGAGAGTGCGTAATCCTGCAGGTTGTGATGTGGGTTTGTGGACTGCTTGCACCAATAGCCTGGTTGGCCAGGTAGTTAAAGGAGCCTGGCTTCAGACTGGGTTGGTAAGGTAGAAGAGCCCTCGAAACTGGTGACAGGTACACGACATTATCGTGGCAGTGTGGGTGGTAATGAGATGATGTGCGTCATGTGTGTGGTGGGGGAGGTGATCACGGTGGTGGAAATGAGGTGGAAAGGCTTGTAATGGGAAAAGTAATAGTTTCCTCTCTCACCTTTCCACTGCTGGGCGTCATCAGGATGAGCTCAGCCTGTAGAATATTATACATTGTGTGAAGGAAGGCCAGGCTGAGGGATGGTGAAGGTCATAAGGTTACTTGAGGCAGAGAGAGAGAGAGAGGACATACACAGAGACGGACAGACAGACATACAGAGACAGACAGAGAGACGGTCAGAGTGTGGACGTGTAGCCAGCTAGTGTGGTGGTGGGAGTGAGTTACATACCACCCGTCCAACCACACTCACCTGACCTCAGATTTGATTCACGGTTCGTGGAATATTTTAGCACGGAAAGTCAGGCGTCGGCGGCCAGTTTGTCCCTTCCGTCGTGAATATAACATGATCCTACTCGCTACCCACTATAATTTAAATTATCCCGGCAGTCGTTCGTAAGGATGCGATAATGGATTATCAGTGCAGGAGGTTTGTGTATGAGGCGTTGAAGTGGCTTTATCAGTATTGCAAGCCAGGCCATCTACCGGGAGGCCTGGTCTTGGACCGGGCCGCAAGGGCGTTGACCCTCTGAACTCTCCACGTAGGTAGGTAGGTAGGTAGCATCTAGCAGGTTTTCACGTCCCTCTTCTCATCTGTGTCTACCCCTTACCTTTACCTCCCATAGTACAGCCAAACACGGCAACACTAACCCACACAACCCAAAGCTTGTGGCCACAACCGCACACCCATAGCTAGACAACGCTGTCCTCCCTTCTCATAAGACTGTACTGTTTACTGCCACCCGGGGGAGCAGACAGGTGTCAAACGTGACACGGAAATTGACACCAATGTGTGCCAGCGGCACCTGTGTCAGCAGGTAAACACCTGGCGCTCGTGGGGGCGGTGGAGTCATGGAGGGGGGGTTGGGGAGGGATGAGGTGGTGCCATGTCGCCTGTCTCTCACAACTCCCTCTGAATGGTAAGTGCCAATCATGGCGATGGAAGTGTTGCTGGAGGCAAAGTTGCTGGAGGCAGTGTTGCTGGAGGCAGTGTTGCTGGAGGCAGTGTTGCTGGAGGCAGTGTTGCTGGAGGCAGTGTTGACGGCGGTGCTACAGATAATGATCTGTGATTGTTAAGTAGTATTGATGAAGTTTAGCAAAGATTATGTATACAAATTACTCTTACTTCATCATCATTATATTCAAAGATGGTGATATACACCGCTCTCGTCAACACCGGAGAGAATAGTTTCACTTGTTTGGCGGAAGAGTAGAATAACCTTTGATATCTTGGATGAGTTCCGAGATTATTTTTTTTCTACCTCCGGAGCCCGGCCATGGGCCAGGCTCGTCTGGTGTTTGCCTACTAAACTCGAACTACCTTTCAGATTTATATATAATGGTATTCAGAATTGACAGAACTACTGTTGTTTCATAGGTAAATTTATTTCTGGAGCACAGTTATTGAACACAGTTATCCAGCCTAGAGCAGTCACAAAGAACAATGTGCACATAACCGAACCATTAACTGGAATGATTTCATTAAGCATTTCGTATTAATAAAATTTTCATATACAAGTTGCTTTAAACTGGGAATAAAGGACTTTCCATAACCATTCCAAAATTTTGAACATTCGCAGGAAACTTAAATTTGCATCGTTTAATGCAGTTAGAATTATTGATGGAGATCATATCCAACTATTGTCTTCTGGATTATTCATCATCACAAATTTTAAAAGGTCATCTAACGGGACCTTAGTAAATAAAATATTTATATTAAAACTAATTTAAAATCTTCACACATATTTGAAACACAGATCAAATTTTTATTGCTCTTGATACGTAGAAATTACACAGAGAGAACTTAATATATACACTAACTATATAGATTCATGTATGGTTGAACCTACTGAACAATTCTAGAAATATTAAGTTGTGGGTTCTCAACATTTTTGGCACAGGAAGGGAAACTCTAACTGGGAAGTGAGACATAAAAAGTTGTTTTCATTTTTATATTACCAGTCAGGGTATCAAGAAGATTTTTCTCGACGAGTGAACAAGTATTGAAATCATCAAGAAATTCTGAGATTTTTTTTTTTTTTTTGCCATTTATTACGTAAGGTATCGTAACGTCCTCTCTTCTTTTTTTACTGTTATAATAAGCTTTTAAGAAATAACACGTTGAAGATATACAATATTACAAGAGTCTTATTAAATTTCAGGTTTTCCCTGGCTTCGTTTTAAACACTTGTGCGACGTCATACATTTTGGTAGGTCCCGCAAGTGTGTGTATGTGTGTGTGTGTGTGTGTGTGTGTGTGTGTGTGTGTGTGTGTGTGTGTGTGTGTGTGTGTGTGTTACCTAACTGTAGCAGTTAAATCCTATCTCATCTTGTTTCCTAAGATCTAGTGTAGATCATATGGAACTCTTCCCCTCCCTCCATCTCTCACTCTTTTCTCTTCCTTCCCCTTTCTTGTCTTCCATTATGCCTCCTCAAACTTCCTCTTCATCTGCGGGGTTAAAGAAAATTAAAGGAGCTGAGTAAGCTTCTTTCATTGTGTTTGACCAGGTGATCTAAGAGGAAGCTTGGTCTCAGGGGTATACCCGAAGGACCTGAGTCTTGGAAACCAGGCGGAGGTAAAGCACAGGAAGAGGGTCAGGCAGCACTTCTTCAGCCTGGGCTAATTACCTGGCTAAGGATCATGATAGCCAGGAAGATGACTGGGTGGGTATTGAGAACTTTTAAAACAAGGGAAATAATGCCGATGGTGACACACTTCAAATCGTTAGTGCTCCCTCACTGAGAATATTACTCAGTGCTGACGGCCCCGTTCAAAGCAGGAGAAATATCAGAGCTGGAACAAATACAGAGATCGTTTACGGCTCACATTGAGCCAGTAAAGTACCTAAACTACTGGGAACGCCTTCAAGTCTTGAACATGTACTCATTGGAGCGGAGGAGAGAGAGAGATACATGATAATATATACCTGGAAAGTACTCGAGGGCTTGGTCCCAAATCTGCACACTGCCATAACAACATACTGGAGTGAGAGATATGGGAGGAAGTGTAAAATAAACCCAGTGAGGATCAGGGGTGCAGTGGGGACAATAAGGGAACACTATCAACATCCGGGGTCTCAGACTATTTAACATTTTACCAGAAGATATCAGAAACACTGCTGGAACAAATGTAGAAGCCTTCGAGAGAAAACCGGACAAATATCTTCACCAGGTGCCAAATCAACCAGGCTGTGATGGATATGTGGGGCAGCAGGCCTTCAGCAGCAACAGCCTAGTTGACCAGGCAAGCATCAGACGAGCCTGGCCCATGGCCGGGCTCAGAGAGTAGACAAACTCTCGAAACTCTTCAAAGGTAATGTAAGGAAATGCTGATTTCAGATTCGATACACACTTTTAAAAATAGACATAACAGGTCCCAGGAGACTGCCACTCAAACTCATTGTTGTACCACTTTATTGAGGATTTGTCGTACTTTATTGACACATTTTTCGCACCCTTATTCTCTAAGGGTGCAAAGGCAAAATTATTATACTTACCCCAGGGCGGTTGTATTTTGGTTGTATACAGCGAGATTAATATGATGGTCACCTCGAGAATGGGGAAACACAATCACACCGCCGGTGGTGGGGTGAGGCAGCTGGTGCTGACAACCCACTCAGTGACTGTCATAACTCTGTCAGTGGTGTGAGGCAGCTGGTGTTAACATCCCACTCAGTGTCACAGGGTGTTAACATCCCACTCAGTGACTGTCACAGGGTGTTAGTCTGCCTTCCCTCTACATATGTCGCATATTAACTCTTGTCAGGCTCACATCCCACTCAGTGACTGTCAGACCTGAAAGCCGTTTCCTGGGGTCAGTGCCCCCCGCTGCCCGATCCCAGACAGGTCTCCTGAAGGGTCAAGTCCTGATCAGCCAGGCTGTTACTGCTGGTCGCACGCAGTCCAGCGCATGAACCACGGCCAAGCTGGTCAAGCACTGATTTGAGGAACTTGTCCAGTTCTCTCTCGAATACCGCCAGACGTTTGTTGGCAATTTCCCGTGTGCACGGAGGTCGGGCGTTGAAGCGTCGCGGACCTCTGACACTCGTCGCGTCCTTGCTTTTAGTGGAGGTATTTGGCACCGTCTGCCAAGTCTCTTGTTGTGTTTACCATCTAACGCCACCTAAGTAGTGGATTTACTGTATCTGATTGTTTCCTGAGCTCCCGTCACCAACTCATTCCTAGTCATTCGCTTATGTTCCCATCCCACTCAGTGACTGGGATTCTTCGTCCAGTCATCCCTGGGAACTCACTAACTGGTGTTCCACTACCAGTGATCCCAGTTTAGCTCACAAACTGGTGTTCCACTTACAGTGGTCCCAATTTAACTCACTAACTGGTAAAAGGAGTAGTCAGAACTTGCTTCCTCGTTACACATCTCGTTACAGCCTTTTTCTCTGCTTGATCCTCGTTGCTCGTCATCCTTAAACTCCCATTAATCATTTTTAGTTTAGCCGAGTTAACGTAACTGCAGCCACAGCGCCGCAGGTCTCCCAGCCTCCCTGGCAGCCTCCAACTCCCCCCCCCCCCCCACCTTTTCGCTGCCTGCACTCCTCTGGCAACCTGCACCACCTGGTAACCTGCACCACCTGGCTGCTTTTCATGTCTGGTGGTTGTTGAGGTTCGCCATCAGTCACCAATTTCTCAGTCCTTCGGTGGGGTTAAGCTGACCTACAGTGTTAAGCTGACCTGCACAGCTAAGAAAGACTGACGGAGACGTGAAGAAGCTCACACTGTCTCTGCTCTTCAACAAAAGCTGCCACAAGTTTTAAAAATTCTGACGAAAGTTCCAACCAAGAAAACCCAACAATATTTGCCTACTTCAATCCTTTCTTTCCTCACTTCCTTTGTCTCTCTCTCCCCTCACATTTTCCTGTCCTTATTTATCTCCCTCCATCCTTTCCTACCTTCGTCCTACTGTCAGGACAAAGGTCAAAGTTTTCACAAAAGAAACTGGACCACTTGATCAGCCAGGTTCCGAAGACTGATTGCACCTGCAGGTCGCTAGCAGCAACAGCCTGGTTGACCAGTTAGTCTGACAAGGAAGCCTGGGCTCAGGCTGGGCAGTGAGAGTAGATGATCCCACAAACCCTGCAACAGGTATGTCATAGATATGCTCCTTCGCATCCTCCTTCACTCTCATGTCCTGGAAATCAAGGTGTACCGGTCTACTTTTCTTCGGTGGGGTCGAGTCGCAGCTCTTGGGCTCCCATTTTCACTAATCAAGCCTCGTGCATTGTCGTATTTGTATTTGAACTGTTATGTGAGGTTAACCTCAGTATGTATATATATATATATATATATATATATATATATATATATATATATATATATATATATATATATATATACACACACACTTCAGTATGTATATACTTCAGTATGTATATACTTCAGTATGTATATACTTCAGTATACATACATATACTTAAATAGGCAGACATACACTTCAATATTCAGACATACACTTCAGTATGCAGACATCAGTATGCAGACATACACTTCAGTATGCAGACATGCACTTCAGTATGCAGACATACACTTCAGTATGCAGACATACACTTCAGTATGCAGACATACATTTCAGTATGCAGACATACACTTCAGTATGCAGACATACATTTCAGTATGCAGACATACACTTCAGTATGCAGACATCAGTATGCAGACATACACTTCAGTATGCAGACATACTTCAGTATGCAGACATACACTTCAGTATGCATACATACATTTCAGTATGCAGACATACACTTCAGTATGCAGACATCAGTATGCAGACATACACTTCAGTATGCAGACATACTTCAGTATGCAGACATACACTTCAATATTCAGACATACACTTCAGTATGCAGACATACTTCAGTATGCAGACATACACTTCAATATTCAGACATACACTTCAGTATGCAGACATACTTCAGTATGCAGACATACACTTCAATATTCAGACATACACTTCAGTATGCAGACATACTTCAGTATGCAGACATACACTTCAATATTCAGACATACACTTCAGTATGCAGACATCAGTATGCAGACATACACTTCAATATTCAGACATACACTTCAGTATGCAGACATACTTCAGTATGCAGACATACTTCAGTATGCAGACATACACTTCAGTATGCAGACATACTTCAGTATGCAGACATACACTTCAGTATGCAGACATACTTCAATATGCAGACATACACTTCAGTATGCATACTTCAGTATGCAGACATACACTTCAGTATGCAGACATACACTTCAGTATGCAGACATACACTTCAGTATGCAGACATACTTCAGTATGCAGACATACTTCATTATGCAGACATACACTTCAGTATGCAGACATACACTTCAGTATGCAGACATACACTTCAGTATGCAGACATACACTTAGTATGCAGACATACACTTCAGTATGCAGACATACACTTCAGTATGCAGACATACACTTCAGTATGCAGACATACTTCATTATGCAGACATACACTTCAGTATGCAGACATACACTTCAGTATGCAGACATACTTCAGTATGCAGACATACACTTCAGTATGCAGACATACACTTCAGTATGCAGACATACTTCAGTATGCAGACATACTTCAGTATGCAGACATACACTTCAGTATGCAGACATACACTTCAGTATGCAGACATACACTTCAGTATGGAGACATACTTCAGTATGCAGACATACTTCAGTATGCAGACATACACTTCAGTATGCAGACATACTTCAGTATGCAGGCATACACTTCAGTATGCAGACATACACTTCAGTATGCAGACATACTTCAGTATGCAGACATACTTCAGTATGCAGACATACACTTCAGTATGCAGACATACACTTCAGTATGCAGACATACACTTCAGTATGCAGACATACTTCATTATGCAGACATACACTTCAGTATGCAGACATACACTTCAATATGCAGAAATACACTTCAGTATGCAGACATACTTCAGTATGCAGACATACACTTCAGTATGCAGACATACTTCAGTATGCAGACATACACTTCAGTATGCAGACATACACTTCAGTATGCAGACATACACTTCAGTATGCAGACATACTTCAGTATGCAGACATACACTTCAGTATGCAGACATACTTCAGTATGCAGACATACACTTCAGTATGCAGACATACTTCAGTATGCAGACATACTTCAGTATGCAGACATACACTTCAGTATGCAGACATACACTTCAGTATGCAGACATACACTTCAGTATGCAGACATACACTTCAGTATGCAGACATACACTTCAGTATGCAGACATACACTTCAGTATGCAGACATACACTTCAGTATGCAGACATACACTTCAGTATGCAGACATACACTTCAGTATGCAGACATACTTCAGTATGCAGACATACACTTCAGTATGCAGACATACACTTCAGTATGCAGACATACACTTCAGTATGCAGACATACACTTCAGTATGCAGACATACACTTCAGTATGCAGACATACACTTCAGTATGCAGACATACTTCAGTATGCAGACATACACTTCAGTATGCAGACATCTGGATATGAGTCAATGGTTCTGAGGTTGTTTTCCCTTCGTCTGGGTCTCGGACCAAGCCTCCTAAACTTGAAAGGATATACAACATGAGGTACATAAGGAAGGGAGGGTATGTGTTTACTGGATGAAAGTAGATATTTGTTGAAGTTACCTGTCATCTCACCTGTTCATGAGACAGAACGAACCACCAGTTCTCCCAGAGTTAAGTTTAATATCTTTATTACGCACCCCATACCCATCCCGTGTTCGTACTCCTGTCAGAGTACATAACATTTAACACCTTTCCATTACACACTTTCCATTGCACGAATGTCAAGACAGAGGCATGAGCTACAGTACAAGTTTTTATTTTTGTAAAGTGTTTAGCTGTTGGTAGAGCTCTGTGATAAAGGCTCTACACTCGCAGAACGAGAACTTCTGTCCATGAAACCTTGTTCTGTAGATGAATGGTTCAGAGAACCGACAAGGTGATAAATAAGACACATGTGCAACACTTGGGTATCTTTAATGAGGAAACGTTTCGCCACACAGTGGCTTCATCAGTCCATACAAAGGAAAATGGTGAAGAACAGGAGTAGTTTGAGGTAATCAGTCCCTCATCCTTGAGTCGACGTTAGCATCGACAACTTGTGTCTTGGTAAGTGTATTCACTACACGACGCCAACAACTTGATTAATTGAACACATGTGCAACATCTACATATCTTTATTTTGTAAACGTTTCCCCAGCCAGTGGCTTTATCAGTACAATAGATCAACATGTAAGGAAGGTGGTAGATAAGGCAGTCAGTCCCTCAGCGTTGCAGAATTATATACAGAAGACAGTGCAAGATGAGGTACTCAGTCCCTCAGCCTAGAAGCTAGTTTCCAGTACCCTAGTCCTCATCAGGACTACGGTACACGAAAGCTACTTCCAGGCTGAGCACCACCTGTCAAGGCTGAGGGACTGACCACCTATCAAGGCTTAGGTCAGACTGACCACCACCTGTCAAGGCTGAGGTCAGACTGACCACCACCTGTCAAGGCTGAGGTCAGACTGACCACCTCCCATCAAGGCTGAAGTCAGACTGACCACCTCAGAATTACTTCTGCTGTTGTCTCCATTGTTATATTTTGCTGTATTCATCTGAAGAACCTTGTGCAGGCACAACATTTTATCAATAAAGATACGTCAAGTGTTGTAACGTTGCTTATTTAAACGTTTAGCTTGCATGTGTGTGTGTCCCTCTCGAGAGGTGGCTCAGGGTCATGGAGTGAGTGGGGTGACAATGATGAAAGTTGTCCCTCTCGAGAGGTGGCTCAGGGTCATAGAGTGAGTGGGGTGACAATGATGAAGGTTGCTGTCGGAGCTTGCACCTTTAATACCACCACCACCACCAAAAGTCCTCCCACTCCGTCACCCCAACTCCGTCCCACCCCCTCCTCTATCCCTCTCCCTTACCCCTTCCCTCTACCATCCCCCCTCCCTCTACCATCCCCCCTCCCTCTACCATCCCCCCTCCCTCCCACCATGTGACGCAAGCACCTACATTGTTCTGACACAAAAGTGCGTCATTGTACTCCGTAAACAAAAACACTCCATAACACTTTTGCAACACGTTCGACGTATTGTGACCTTTTTTTGTCGCCTCGAAATAAGCCTTAGTGTTTCATGGTGTTTTTTTGGGTGTTTTTTTTGTGACTTCATGAGACTCCATACCGTGTAAATGTTTTTACAGTCGTTAATATTTTACCAATGATGCTTGTTTTCGACGCGTTTTTGTTGTTTGGCTACTGTCTATGTAGACCTGTGATTGGCACCGTCTGTGTGGGACGGAGGAAGATGATAGCATCTGTACTCACCTATTTGTAGTTGCAGGGGTCGATTCACAGCTCCTGGCCCCCTGTGTGTGTGTGTGTGTGTGAGATCGTATTTGCTTGGACTTCCTCTTTTCTGTAACATTGCAAGTTCCTGATGTGTTTATTGCAACACGAAAAGCCTAGAGCTAACATTCAACTTCCCCGTGGATGTTTTGTATATATATATATATATATATATATATATATATATATATATATATATATATATATATATATATATATATATATATATATATATATAATTTTTTAATGGTTGTAGTATTTACTACATTCTCTTAATTTCATGGTCATTCACTCTGCGAAGAAAAAATCTAATAACTCTTAGGCTTCATTTTTTTTATATTTATCAGTGTGGTCTCTTGTTGCAGGTTACCCGATTATCTGAGAAGTCCTCTTTATCTTTTTTTCCTGTCGTGTTATACATTATATGTGGTTATTATGTCTCATCTTTTCCTGCGTCTGTGGGGTTTCCAATCGTTCATCAAAACATATAATTTTCATCTCTGTTAGCCATTTAGTAGCTTTTCTCGGACCTTTTCTAACATACCCACATTTTCTTTTACGTGTGAGCACTACATAGCTGCTCAATATTCCAATTTTCGCCTAATATATGTTGCAGAATTTTTTTTTTAATCACAGTGACTCCTAGTTGCTTCATTCTGGTACTTTCAATATTTTGTAGAAGTGAGTTGGCCGACTGCGTGCCTGTGAGGGTCTCACCTGATGGGTCGAGCTTTATGGCATTATTTGCCCAGAATGTGGCGATAGAATAAGTGGCGAGGATATTGATGGGCGGAGATGATGGAGGGAAGGAAGGGGGGGGGGAAATTGATGGTGGTGACAGGAAAGGGGATGTTGGGGGGGGGGGGGTAGCTGGGAAGTAGAGGAAGGGGAGAGAGAGGAACTGATGTCTCGAGTTTCAACTTAGATTTTTACCTTGAGATGGTGTGGAATATATTTTGCAGCTCCACTCTGTACCTTCCTCACTTCCCACTGTCCTCTCATCCATAACTCTTCCGTCAGGGTAAATCTCACGATGGAGTCAAACATTTTAAACTTCCTTAGCTACTGAACCCTTGGTGGAATACTTGACGCGAGATTCTTATTATCATATTTGTCTCCTAGACAAGTACCTAAAGTTGGTACCTGACCAGCCGGGCTGTGGCTCGTACGTTGAATTGCGTGCAGCCGGCAGTAACAGCCTGGTTGATCAAGCGCTGATCAACCATGAGGCCTGGTCACAGACCAGGCCGCGGGGGCGTTGACCCCCGGAACTCTCTCCAGGTAATATATATATATATATATATATATATATATATATATATATATATATATATATATATATTTTTTATTTTTTTTTTTTTTTTTATTATCACACCGGCCGATTCCCACCAAGGCAGGGTGGCCCGAAAAAGAAAAACTTTCACCATCATTCACTCCATCACTGTCTTGCCAGAAGGGTGCTTTACACTACAGTTTTTAAACTGCAACATTAACACCCCTCCTTCAGAGTGCAGGCACTGTACTTCCCATCTCCAGGACTCAAGTCCGGCCTGCCGGTTTCCCTGAATCCCTTCATAAATGTTACTTTGCTCACACTCCAACAGCACGTCAAGTATTAAAAACCATTTGTCTCCATTCACTCCTATCAAACACGCTCACGCATGCCTGCTGGAAGTCCAAGCCCCTCGCACACAAAACCTCCTTTACCCCCTCCCTCCAACCCTTCCTAGGCCGACCCCTACCCCGCCTTCCTTCCACTACAGACTGATACACTCTTGAAGTCATTCTGTTTCGCTCCATTCTCTCTACATGTCCGAACCACCTCAACAACCCTTCCTCAGCCCTCTGGACAACAGTTTTGGCAATCCCGCACCTCCTCCTAACTTCCAAACTACGAATTCTCTGCATTATATTCACACCACACATTGCCCTCAGACATGACATCTCCACTGCCTCCAGCCTTCTCCTCGCTGCAACATTCATCACCCACGCTTCACACCCATATAAGAGCGTTGGTAAAACTATACTCTCATACATTCCCCTCTTTGCCTCCAAGGACAAAGTTCTTTGTTTCCACAGACTCCTAAGTGCACCACTCACTCTTTTTCCCTCATCAATTCTATGATTCACCTCATCTTTCATAGACCCATCCGCTGACACGTCCACTCCCAAATATCTGAATACGTTCACCTCCTCCATACTCTCTCCCTCCAATCTGATATTCAATCTTTCATCACCTAATCTTTTTGTTATCCTCATAACCTTACTCTTTCCTGTATTCACCTTTAATTTTCTTCTTTTGCACACCCTACCAAATTCATCCACCAATCTCTGCAACTTCTCTTCAGAATCTCCCAAGAGCACAGTGTCATCAGCAAAGAGCAGCTGTGACAACTCCCACTTTGTGTGTGATTCTTTATCTTTTAACTCCACGCCTCTTGCCAAAACCCTCGCATTTACTTCTCTTACAACCCCATCTATAAATATATTAAACAACCACGGTGACATCACACATCCTTGTCTAAGGCCTACTTTTACTGGGAAAAAATTTCCCTCTTTCCTACATACTCTAACTTGAGCCTCACTATCCTCGTAAAAACTCTTCACTGCTTTCAGTAACCTACCTCCTACACCATACACTTGCAACATCTGCCACATTGCCCCCCTATCCACCCTGTCATACGCCTTTTCCAAATCCATAAATGCCACAAAGACCTCTTTAGCCTTATCTAAATACTGTTCACTTATATGTTTCACTGTAAACACCTGGTCCACACACCCCCTACCTTTCCTAAAGCCTCCTTGTTCATCTGCTATCCTATTCTCCGTCTTACTCTTAATTCTTTCAATAATAACTCTACCATACACTTTACCAGGTACACTCAACAGACTTATCCCCCTATAATTTTTGCACTCTCTTTTATCCCCTTTGCCTTTATACAAAGGAACTATGCATGCTCTCTGCCAATCCCTAGGTACCTTACCCTCTTCCATACATTTATTAAATAATTGCACCAACCACTCCAAAACTATATCCCCACCTGCTTTTAACATTTCTATCTTTATCCCATCAATCCCGGCTGCCTTACCCCCTTTCATTTTACCTACTGCCTCACGAACTTCCCCCACACTCACAACTGGCTCTTCCTCACTCCTACAAGATGTTATTCCTCCTTGCCCTATACACGAAATCACAGCTTCCCTATCTTCATCAACATTTAACAATTCCTCAAAATATTCCTTCCATCTTCCCAATACCTCTAACTCTCCATTTAATAACTCTCCTCTCCTATTTTTAACTGACAAATCCATTTGTTCTCTAGGCTTTCTTAACTTGTTAATCTCACTCCAAAACTTTTTCTTATTTTCAACAAAATTTGTTGATAACATCTCACCCACTCTCTCATTTGCTCTCTTTTTACATTGCTTCACCACTCTCTTAACTTCTCTCTTTTTCTCCATATACTCTTCCCTCCTTGCATCACTTCTACTTTGTAAAAACTTCTCATATGCTAACTTTTTCTCCCTTACTACTCTCTTTACATCATCATTCCACCAATCGCTCCTCTTCCCTCCTGCACCCACTTTCCTGTAACCACAAACTTCTGCTGAACACTCTAACACTACATTTTTAAACCTACCCCATACCTCTTCGACCCCATTGCCTATGCTCTCATTAGCCCATCTATCCTCCAATAGCTGTTTATATCTTACCCTAACTGCCTCCTCTTTTAGTTTATAAACCTTCACCTCTCTCTTCCCTGATGCTTCTATTCTCCTTGTATCCCATCTACCTTTTACTCTCAGTATAGCTACAACTAGAAAGTGATCTGATATATCTGTGGCCCCTCTATAAACATGTACATCCTGAAGTCTACTCAACAGTCTTTTATCTACCAATACATAATCCAACAAACTACTGTCATTTCGCCCTACATCATATCGTGTATACTTATTTATCCTCTTTTTCTTAAAATATGTATTACCTATAACTAAACCCCTTTCTATACAAAGTTCAATCAAAGGGCTCCCATTATCATTTACACCTGGCACCCCAAACTTACCTACCACACCCTCTCTAAAAGTTTCTCCTACTTTAGCATTCAAGTCCCCTACCACAATTACTCTCTCACTTGGTTCAAAGGCTCCTATACATTCACTTAACATCTCCCAAAATCTCTCTCTCTCCTCTGCATTCCTCTCTTCTCCAGGTGCATACACGCTTATTATGACCCACTTCTCGCATCCAACCTTTACTTTAATCCACATAATTCTTGAATTTACACATTCATATTCTCTTTTCTCCTTCCATAACTGATCATTTAACATTACTGCTACCCCTTCCTTTGCTCTAACTCTCTCAGATACTCCAGATTTAATCCCATTTATTTCCCCCCACTGAAACTCTCCTACCCCCTTCAGCTTTGTTTCGCTTAGGGCCAGGACATCCAACTTCTTTTCATTCATAACATCAGCAATCATCTGTTTCTTGTCATCCGCACTACATCCACGCACATTTAAGCAACCCAGTTTTATAAAGTTTTTCTTCTTCTCTTTTTTAGTAATTGTATACAGGAGAAGGGGTTACTAGCCCATTGCTCCCGGCATTTTAGTCGCCTCATACGACACGCATGGCTTACGGAGGAAAGATTCTTTTCCACTTCCCCATGGACAATAGAAGAAATAAAAAAGAACAAGAGCTATTTAGAAAAAAGAGAAAAACCTAGATGTATGTATATATATATATGCATGTGCGTGTCTGTGAAGTGTGACCAAAGTGTATATATATATATATATATATATATATATATATATATACCCGAATAGGTAAAACTGGTCAGTTAGCAACAACTCATTTAAAATTACGCCTGTTCTAAAAAAATTCTTATACGTTTAAAGGTATATTTTTTTATTTATTTTAATGTAAAAAATTATAATTTTGTACCAAAAGCACCTTAGTAAACTTACCTAACATTATTATAATAAGCGCAATTTAATTTAGCCTAATCCAACTAAATATATTTTAGATAAGTTTACAGCAATTTAATAATAAACAAACACAATTAAAAATATTTTTTTCGTTGGTTCAGAATGATTTTTGCGAAATTATTGGATACACAAATTTTCGCTTCGCTTATTCGCCAAAATCTACCTATTCGGCACGACATTACATTATATATATATATATATATATATATATATATATATATATATATATATATATTACTGTGTGTGAGTATGTTAGTCTACCTGGAGGGCATTCCGGGGACCAACGCCCCCGCGGCCCCAGTCCACGACCAGGCCTCCCGGTGGATCAGGGCCTGATCAACCAGGCTGTTACTGCTGGCCGCACGTAGTCCAACGTACGAACCACAGCCCGGCTGATCGGGCACCGACTTTAAGTATATGTTCACTGACAGAATGAACGACACAACCCAATGCATTCTGCAGGACACAAAGGTACAACTGGTTCTAAATATAACCAGAACACATGTGGGCACAGCACACATCATGTGACTGTGAGCACGAGTCTGAGCGATCATGCACCTTCACTGTTGTAGGAACTCACTGTGTTGGTGCAACAAACGTTGAAAAATAGTTTGTTGCTGGTTGGTAATGAGTATTCTTGGGGCAGTATCAGTACTGTGTTCTGTGGTCAGCATCAGTATTCATGGAGGAACTGCATGACATCGTCCCTGAAGGGTACAAAGATATAAATCTATGAAAATAACGTCAGGTGGTGCGGGTGTTGCAGCTCCCTCTACACTGCTAACAATGTGACACTCCTGGACTACCTAGACCCGAGAACAGTGTTATAACAGTGTTTATATTTTTGTAAACCGCAGGATGTGTGAAAGTTTGACTTCCATTATTCATAACTGAGACAAATGAATATTAACATCATTTAAAATAATGACGATAATTATACACAACACTGTAGGTTATTACGTTAATATATATTAGTTAGACAATAATCACATTATTTTAACTTGCACAAATTATGAAGATTATTGAATTTGTATACAATAGAAAAATAAAATTAACATGTTTCTGCCATTCTCATTGAAGTCGCTCATTTAACTAGGGATTTGGTCTCTGAAGCTGATAAGAGAGATATCTTGATAATATATACGTACATGGAAGATACTTGATCCGGTACCAAATCTACTATCATGAGTGATGCGAATGAAGTATAAAAAAAACTCAGTGAAAAGCAGGGGTGTCATGGGCAGAATCAGAGAACACTGTGTCAACATCCATCGTCCAAGACTATTAATCATGCAATCAACTGAAATAACAAAATTATTGACGGAACAACTGTAGAAGTCTGAAAAAGAAACTGAACCACTACCTCCACAAGAGCCAGGTCAGTCAGGCTGTTGGGGACCCCATGAAGCCGCTGACAACAACAGGCTGGCTGAATAGGACATCATCAAGGAAGCCTGGCCTCAGGCCGGTCTCGAAGGTTGGAAAAATTTTGAAACCCGTTAAATTTATGTCACTAACGTGTAAAATAACAGAAAAAGTGTTACAGACTTCTACTTACAAAAAAGGAAAAAAAAAACTCGTGGTTTAATTAGAAATTAAAAAAGTGAAAGGGAGGAGCAAGATGGCCTGAAAAAATAGTCAGGAAAACAACAGGGAATTGAGAAATAAATCAACGGGTCAGAAAGGAATGGACGAGAACAACAAAAGAAACAGAGGGGCAATTTGAAACCGATATTGCATCAAAGACCAAACCGAAACAAACTATTTCACAACAACGCAGAAAACCGAGTGTAAAGGATCAAGTAATAAGACAAAGGAAGTGAGGAGAGGGAAGGTTACCCGGAAAATTAGTGGGGAAAATGTGTGATGAACTTAGGTGATTCAGGTGAGCATTCTGGGTAAAACAAGAGGAGAGACGTGAGAGCAGAGAACAGGGGGCAGCGGAGCCTAGCAGTGACACGGAGTTCAACAACACAGTGAAGAAGGAAATAGAAAAGCTACTTGGAAAGCTACTTGACACGGCAGTAAGCAGTCATCACATATCTCCATGTATACTGTAAATAAGATCAGATTCTCCGGGTGGATCCTTAGCAAGAACCTTCAACAGGTCAGAGGAAACAGGTCAACTTTCAAAATTCTGGCAAAACCCTTAACGTTGTTTCCATGTTAATTAAAGCAGTAAAAAGGAGGCACTAAACTACAGGTCAGCATCACTGAATATCTGGAGACAACTGTATTGTGGAAGCTCGTGGAGTTCCTGAAGAGAGAAGACACTGCTTCATGAACCTTTTAAAGCTTTAAGACATTCATAGATTAAACTAGTAAAGGCAAGGCTGAGTGGATTACATTTTCTTTGGCAAAAACATTTTGATACTGTCCCCCACAAGTAACTAGAAACTAGATAAATACAGGCGTAAAGAGAAAAGCGATAAAGTGAACCAAAGAGTACTGGATAGAGAGGATGCTGAAAGTAACGGTGAGGGAGGTATCGTTACTTTGGGCATTCACAATGAGTGAGGTCCCTCAAGGATGAGTGCCAAGGTCACTGCTGATTTTAATACAAGAAAATCTTTCAGAAGGGATTGATGAGCCCCCCTTTGTTTTTCCCTTGAAGATATAAAACTGATGAGAGGTCGTAAGAGAGTAGTTTGTCTTAGGATGGTAGAAGAGTTGTGTGAGCCAAATAGAGAGGTTGTGAAAGCAAACTCCATACACAGCTTCATGAGCACTTGCGATAAGACCGGCGAGATTTGAACTAGGCATTTGTGGGTCAAGACAGATAAAGAGGGGGGGAGGGGGTCAGGAGCAATGTGTGTGTGTGTAACCTCCCAAACACAAAACTGTGAGTACATGAGAGTGTAAGAGATTGTGGGAGAGACTGGTCATATTGTCTCTATTAAAACTGTGAGTACATGAGAGTGTAAGAGATTGTGGGAGAGGTGGGAGAGACTGGTCATATTGTCTCTATTAATAATTCCCTGACGTTGAATAATTTAATGTTTGTGTTCTGTAGCTCTTGACCCCTTTCATAAAATATATAACCCCAGAGTTTGTCTGGTCTTGAGAGCGACACTGAGGTTGACTGCTGAGGTTGACAGCTGATAGACTGGCAACACTAATGGGATTTCCCTATTTTTCTTGTCTAGGGAATGGTGTCAGCCTCAGCGTGATGGTCCTTCATTCACCTCATATATATAATACTGTCGTGTGGCAGCATTAAAAGCAATGGTTATGTGGTCTCATATAGACGAGGCTTACGTGTTGAATAATTAACTTTTACGCCCACGGGAATGACATTTACTGTGTTAAAGGATGCGAGAATATATATGTCGTGCCGAATATGTAAAACTGGTCAGTTAGCAAGAACTCATTTAAAATTTAGTCTTTCCTAAAATTTTCTCTTATACGTTTAAAGATATATTTTTTTTCATTAATGTTAATGTAAAAATTTATAATTTTGCACCAAAAGGAACTTAGAAAACTTACCTAACCTTATTATAGCAAGAGCAATTTATTTTAGCCTAACCCAACTAAATATATTTTAGATTTGTTTACAATAATTTAATACTAAACAGACACAGTGAAATATATTTTTTTCGTTAGGTTCAGAATGATTTTGGCGAAATTATTGCATACATAAATTTTAATTTGTCCTATATAGCAAGATGAGCGTTGCTATTTAAGCCAAGATCGCAAGTTCTGCCTATTCGGCACGACATATATATATATATATATATATATATATATATATATATATATATATATATATATATATATATATATATATATATATATATATATAACACCTGTGTATGTGTGTTCTTGCAAACTTTCCTTTTTCCTTCTTGAAGGCATTCTCGGGTCTGGTAACGCTTCTTATATTTGGATTTGTGGTTTTGAAAAAGCCCTGGAGTGTTTACACTTTTGAGTTATCCCTTATTGTACATGTTGTTTATTTGGATCCACTCTCTGATATTTCCCTGGTGTAAATTGTGGTATGTCTTTCTCTCCTCACTCGCTTGAACGTACGCAATATTTTTTTTCCCCTTTACTCGTCCAAGTTGTCTAGTTATAAGAGGAACTGTTAGTGTACAACAATATTAGGATATAAGTACTTGAAATATAGAGGATCTTCATTTTTCTTCGCTTCTCATGTTTTGAAGGTTCTTATCATCTGGTCTGTTAGTTACCGTTGTACGGTAGTTGTGATGGTAATACCATGTTCCTCACACGTAACTTCTTCTTAGGTTTATTACCTTTTTTTTTATAGTGGGACTGATGTGTGAGTACAGATTCAACAGGTATTGAAAAATCATGTTTTCTGTGGCTCACTGAAACATTTAGTTTACATATTCTTGAAAGTTTTGCGTGTTCTTGATGGCTGCGTCTCTCATTATAGTGTGTGTGAAGACTTGCAGTCCCAAGATTTGTGTATTGTTCTATCTCGTTACGAGAATGACACAAAAAATTATAAGTTGAGGACCCTGCTTTGAGAGGATCAGCTGATTCTATCATGAACATTTCTCTTTGGATCTTAAAATTAGAAAATGGAAGATCCATGAGATGTTATTTTCCATTATTATACCATGATCACACTTGTCAGATAGCAGAGTCGTGTCAGTATTACTTATGCAGTTACCTTAAGTGTTCCTAAGAATGTCCAAATAAGAACTACCACTTGTGACAGCCTAATGACTTCTTGATATTTTTTATTTATATATAACGGAGGTGAATGTAATTTAATTAACAATAATTAGGTGATTAATTAATAGCTGAATTCTGGTTGATGATCAAAAATATTAAATTTAGTGGCCATGACCGCGATCTTGTCTTGGGTTTTTACATGGTGAGGTGTGTGATGTAATCATGGAAATTATAAAGAAATACCGGCTTGAAATCATGAACCCGTTGACTGTAAATACCCGTGATTTTCTGAAACAGTAGATAGGCAGGCGGCTAGGATAAGAAACAGTGTCGGATTGAAAGATTTATATATATATATATATATATATATATATATATATATATGCAAGGAATTCGCAAGAGCAGGCGAAATATACACAAACACTGATCTCTGGCTGAAGGAGACTCGAACCTACGAACCTTGGAACAAGGTACGCAGTGCTTTACCAATCTACCCATCGGGGATGAGATGAAAAGCTGTAAGCCTTCTCCCTGAAAGCTGGCTGCCTTGGATCAAAGTCTAGCGCAAGCTGGACTCCAAGGTATTGGTCCAGGTTGGGTAGATTGGTAAAGCACTGCGTACCTTGTTCCAAGGTTCGTAGGTTCGAGTCTCCTTCAGCCAGAGATCAGTGTTATATATATATATATATATATATATATATATATATATATATATATGGAAAAGTAGCTTTGTATACATTCGGGAAGTTTTATGAGAACTAAGTAGGGATGGGACGATACCAAAATTTTTGTTGATACTGACAATTTTCCTATATTTCTTTTAAATTATAATGACTGTGCTCAAATTATAAGGGAATGTTTATTGCACAATGGGTATTAAATAACACAGGAAGGTTAAATTTTAAGTAACTTTAATTTCTCTGAGATGATAATGTCATTATTCATTACTTGGCCTGTTGTGTTAGTTACTGGTTGTCAAAGGCACTTGTCGAGTGTGTGTGTGTGTGTGTGTGTGTGTGTGTGTGTGTAGGAGACTGGAACAAACTTCCATTCAACGTTACTGAATCGAGAACTTTAGGTATCTTTAAGTATAGGTTGGGCGTGGATATGAGTGCAAGTGATTGGGTGTGAGTTAGA
Source organism: Cherax quadricarinatus (assembly GCF_038502225.1). Taxonomy (NCBI): domain Eukaryota; kingdom Metazoa; phylum Arthropoda; class Malacostraca; order Decapoda; family Parastacidae; genus Cherax; species Cherax quadricarinatus. The sequence goes on along the minus strand of NC_091306.1, from coordinate 14,588,675 downwards.
CATGCCTAGCATGGGCCAATAGGCCCATGCCTTATTATTATGTTCCTGTATTGCTGTCTCAGGCTATTCACCGTTTCCTCATTCCCTGCCTTCCTCTCCCAGTTCTTCCCCCTCGCTATGTTGGTATTGGGTAGTGGTAGTGCCGTCGAAGGTGACGTTACTGCCTTCCTGTTGTTGTTGGCTGGCGCCCTCACAACTGTCATCATCACCAGCAGTGGTGTGGGTGTCCTCAGAGCTGCCACCACCACCATTACCACCAACAGTAGTGTGGGTGTCGTCAGAGCTGCCAACACCGACAGTAGTGTGTTTGGGACGGTCACCATCTTTCTTCACACTGATATTAGTGTTGCTGCTTAGGCGAGGTAATTTCATTCCCAATAAAAAAAAATATTTAAGCACCGGAGTTAGAAATTCAAGGTTTAAAGTAGTTTTGAAATTTAACCCACTGTGACCTAACGTCCCCTAACAAGACTTAACCCAACCTAATGTACCCCAACAAGATTTAACCTGACATACCATAGTGTACCCGAACATGACTTAACCAAAAGTAACGCACCCTAACATGACTTAATCTAATGTAATGTATCGTAACCTCTCATAACTTAACGTGAGGTATCCAGTCTGCCCTCTCCTCCAGTTTGCATGGCTGACACTGAGTAATTAACAATCATATCAATTAAAATCTATGCTAAACGCCAGCCATCCCACGCTTAGTGTGTACTAGTAATTAGACTTTCCCATCCGGGTTGTGTATGAATATACATAGGTGAATAATAATAATGTTTAACACTTTACCAGTAAGTGTAGACTGCTACATAGTACATTGATGTATGCTGAAGTAACCTCCAGACCCCAGACCCACAGCTCCTTCCTCGGCCAAATCAGCAATTACTTGAGTGTTTACAGTAATTGCACGATTTTTTTTAACATTGCCGAGATGTATGTTGACTTGAGATGCTTCAGTGTATTGAGCTTGTGCTGTGGGCGGCAGACTAAGGTACCTCACTGAGGTTTACGCTCTGGAAATCCCTCGGTCGTCATGAGTCTGTCAACAGGAGTAATACAGCGTCTCGCTGAATAAGCCACTACATCTGTGCTGCAGAGTGGTCTTATAGTTAAGTGTCAGAATTATTGCGCGCCTTGGTTGCACTATGTAACACACGTCCCACTCCACGAAGAGCTGAAACGTGAGTGACTCCGTGCCCAAGATTCAAACCCATCCTAGGCCTACTCTGCCACCTGTGTTGCTAGCTAACTTAAGGTCTATAGTGGTGAGACAGTGGGTGTACCTTATGCTACTAATGCCTCTATTCCTAGTCTAACTTAACTGTCTAAGCTATAATCTTAGGCTAGATGCTAAAATTATTATTAGATTATAGTGAACTAAAAATTAAGGTAGAGGCAAGGTAATGTTGCTGGCTCCTTAGGACGGGTCTCTTTGTTGTTGGGGAGGCAGTTACTTCATACGACAAACTCTCATTCCACTTGATAAAAAATTCTGTCTTTGTCTAACACTGGAAACACTAGTATTCTCACATTGTATGATCTTGCATCTTCTTGGGTTGAACTCGAAAAGCCACATCTGTAGCCTGTTGAGGTCTCTCTGGAGTTTGTCACTATTCTCTCTAGTTTTTATTTTTCTCATTAGTTTTGCATCGTCAGCAAACGGTGGCACGCAGGACTCTATCCCCTCTGTTAGGTCATTAACATATATTAGGAACAATAGTGGTCTTGCCACTTATCCTTGCAGGACCTCACACGCCTCTCATTCTGATGTCTCAAGCCTTACCGTTATTCTTTGCCTTCTGTCATCCAGGTACTTCTTGACTTACTGGAGCACTTTGCCTCTTAACCCTGCGTGTTTTTTAATTTATTTCGACTAATCTCTGATGTGGTACTCCGTTAAATGTGTACTCGCTTGTGTGTGTGTACTCGTTTAATTGTACTCACCTAACTGTGGTTGCAGGGGTCGAGTCCTAGCTCCTGGCCCCCGCCTCTTCACTGATGGCTACTAGGTCGGTCACTCCCTGCTCTATGAGCTTTATCAAACCTCGTCATAAAACTATTGTGGCATGCAAAGAGTACGTAACCTTTATTTGGCGCATGTACACACCCCCAACCAGCGAACCAGGTGACTGAGGGTTGACGATGGGGCCCCGTCGTTCAACCAGTACCCAGGTTCCAGCCATTGAGAAGATGGTTTTGGCAATTGCAGAGGTTACGTGGGTACCACTCTCCTGTCTGCCCTTGCCATTCCCATTCTAGAGCTGGTTGAAGCACGGTCTGCTCTCTAGTGGCTTCTATTCTGCCTTGCTTACCGTGGAGTGCACTAATACCTATTGTTGTATATAGTGTACATAATTCTGTTCTAAATTGGTGAAGAATAATAAAAGTCAAAAGTTTTCTGGTGTGTTTATTTTGCTCCCTTTACACCCAGGATAACAGGCCATTTGGACTCCTGGTTGTATGGTTCCTGCCTACACTACATCACTTTTCAGACGATTCCGCTTTCTGACGACTCTATAACTGAAGAAATACTTCCAAACATCCTTTTGACTCATCTGAGTTTTCAACTTCCTAGTGTAACCCCTTGTTTCTGTGTCCCATCTCTGGAACATTCTGTCTTTGTCCACTTGTCAATTTCTCGCAGTATTTTATATGTCGTTATCATGTCACCCCTAACCCTCCTGTCCTCAAGTGTTGCCAGGCCGATTTCCCTTAACCTTTCTTCGTAGGACATCCCCCTTAGCCCCAGGACTAGTCTTGTTGCAAACCTTTCCTCTTTCTCTAATTTCTAGATGTGCTTGACTTGGTGTGGGTTCTAAACTGGTGCTGCATACTCCAATATGGGCCTAATTTACATGATGTATAGAGTCTTGAACGATTCCTTACTGAGGTATCGGAACGCTTTTCTTAGGTTTGCCAGGCGTCTATATGCTGCAGCAGTTATCTGGTTGATGTGCACCTCAGGAAATGTGCTCGGTATTATACTCACCCCAAGATTCTTTTCCTTAAGTAAGGTTTGCACTTTGGCCACCTAGCCTATACTCTGTCTGCTGTCTTCTTTACCCTTCCCCGATCTTCATGACTTTACATTTGGTGGGGTTAAATTCCAGAAGCCAGAAGGTAGTAGTGAAACTTGCTGACTTCTATCGGTCACCAGCATGTCTGATAGGCTCCTGAGCGGGTGATGGGTATTGTAATTGTAGTCAGGATCCCTGTGTGGTGCTACTACAGTTATTGTAGTTAGGATCCCTGTATGTTATAACTACCCGTAGTGTAGTTATAGTCAGGACCTCTTAACTCTGGATACGTAACTTTGGGTTTGCGATGCAAATGGACACTGTAAGCTGAAAAATATTTCATATATATTTTTCACTTGCTCCTGGTTAAATCCTTAATTACCATCGGTAGAGAAATTAACAAAAAATTTATTTTCAATGTGACTTAATTTACCAGCAAAATTTAATTAGAGAAAGGAAAAAAAATTGTGACCAAGATTATTTTTAAAGTTGCGGCACATGGAGGTGACCTCTGCATGACCTGACCTTCCAAGGCATGACCTGACCTTCCAAGACATGACCTGACCTTCCAAGACATGACCTGGCACTCGACGACCTGATCTTTCCGGACATGACCTGACCTTTCCGGAACTGGCTGTCCCCCTTGCATTGTTGAGTCTTGTAAATGCTTTATTGGCGTGGCAGCGGCGGCAGCAACGCTTAAAGAGGAGGCTTTTGTAATGTAGGTGGTGGGCGGTGTTATTGTTGTGTTATTATGGTGGTGGTGGCCGGTGTTATTGTGTTATTATGGTGGTGGTGGGCGGTGTTATTGTTGTGTTATTATGGTGGTGGTGGGCGGTGTTATTGTTGTATTATTATGGTGGTGGTGGGCGGTGTTATTGTTGTGTTATTATGGTGGTGGTGGGCGGTGTTATTGTTGTGTTATTATGGTGGTAGTGGGCGGTGTTATTGTGTTATGGTGGTGGTGGGCGGTGTTGTTATTGTGTTATTATGGTGGTGGTGGGCGGTGATATTGTTGTGTTATTATGGTGGTGGTGGGCGGTGTTATTGTTGTGTTATTATGGTGGTGGTGGGCGGTGTTGTTATTGTGTTATTATGGTGGTGGTGGGCGGTGTTATTGTTGTGTTATTATGGTGGTGGTGGGCGGTGTTATTGTTGTGTTATTATGGTGGTGGTGGGCGGTGTTGTTATTGCGTTGTTATGGTGGTGGTGGTGGGCGGTGTTATTGTGTTATGGTGATGGTGGGCGGTGTTATTATGGTGGTGGTGGGCGGTGTTATTGTTGTGTTATTATGTTGGTGGTGGGCAGTGTTGTTATTGTGTTATTATGGTGGTGGTGGGCGGTGTTATTGTTGTGTTATTATGGTGGTGGTGGTGGGCGGTGTTGTTATTGTGTTATTATGGTGGTGGTGGGCGGTGTTATTGTTGTGTTATTATGGTGGTGGTGGGCGGTGTTATTGTTGTGTTATTATGGTGGTGGTGGGCGGTGTTGTTATTGCGTTATTATGGTGGTGGTGGGCGGTGTTATTGTGTTATGGTGGTGGTGGGCGGTGTTATTGTTGTGTTATTATGTTGGTGGTGGGCAGTGTTGTTATTGTGTTATTATGGTGGTGGTGGGCGGTGTTGTTATTGTGTTATTATGGTGGTGGTGGGCGGTGTTGTTATTGTGTTATTATGGTGGTGGTGGGCGGCGTTATTGTGTTATTATGGTGGTGGTGGGCGGTGTTGTTATTGTGTTATTATGGTGGTGGTGGGCGGCGTTATTGTGTTATTATGGTGGTGGTGGGCGGTGTTGTTATTGTGTTATTATGGTGGTGGTGGGCAGTGTTGTTATTGTGTTATTATGGTGGTGGTGGGCGGTGTTGTTATTGTGTTATTATGGTGGTGGTGGGCGGTGTTGTTATTGTGTTATTATGGTGGTGGTGGGCGGCGTTATTGTGTTATTATGGTGGTGGTGGGTGGTGTTGTTGTGTTATTATGGTGGTGGTGGGCGGTGTTATTGTGTTATTATGGTGGTGGTGGGCGGTGTTGTTATTGTGTTATTATGGTGGTGGTGGGCGGTGCTGTTATTGTGTTATTATGGTGGTGGTGGGCGGTGTTATGGTGTTATTATGGTGGTGGTGGGCGGTGTTGTGTTATTATGGTGGTGGTGGGCGGTGTTATTGTGTTATCATGGTGGTGATGGGCGGTGTTATTGTTGTGTTATGGTGGTGGTGGGCGGTGTTATGGTTGTGTTATCATGGTGGTGATGGGCGGTGTTATTGTGTTATGGTGGTGGTGGGCGGTGTTATGGTTGTGTTATCATGGTGGTGGGCGGTGCTGTTGTGGTATCATGGTGGTGGTGGGCGGTGTTATTGTTGTGTTATCATGGTGGTGGTGGGCGGTGTTATTGTTGTGTTATTATGGTGGTGGTGGGCGGTGTTATGGTTATCATGGTGGTAGTGGGCGGTGTTATTGTTGTGTTATTATGGTGGTGGTGGGCGGTGTTATGGTGGTGGTGGGCGGTGTTATTATCATGGTGGTGGTGGGCGGTGTTATGGTTATCATGGTGGTAGTGGGCGGTGTTATTGTTGTGTTATTATGGTGGTGGTGGGCTGTGTTGTTATGGTGGTGGTGGGCGGTGTTATTATCATGGTGGTGGTGGGCGGTGTTATGGTAGAAGTGGGCGGTGTTATTGTTATCATGATGGTAGTGGGCGGTGTTATTGCGTTATGGTGGTAGTGGGCGGTGTTGTGTTATGGTGGTGGTGGGCGGTGTTATGGTTGTGTTATCATGGTGGTGGTGGTGGGCGGTGTTATTTTTGTGTTATCATGGTGATGGTGGGCGGTGTTACTGTGTTATTATGGTGTTGGGCGGTGTTGTTGTTGTGTTATTATGGTGGTGGTGGGCGGTGTTATGGTTGTGTTATGGTGGTGGTGGGCGGTGTTATTGTTTTATTATGGTGGTGGTGGGCGGTGTTATGGTTATTATGGTGGTGGTGTGCGGTGTTATGGTTATTATGGTGGTGGTGGGCGGTGTTACTATGGTGGTAGTGGGCGGTGTTATTGTTATGGTGGTGGTGGGCGGTGTTATTGCGTTATTATGGTGGTGGGCGGTGTTATTGTTGTATTATTATGGTGGTGGTGGCCGGTGTTACTTTTATTATGGTGGTGGTGGCCGGTGTTATTGTTGTGTTATTATGGTGGTGGTGGGCGGTGTTTTTGTTGTGTTATGGTGGTGGTGGGCTGTGTTATTGTGTTATGGTGGTGGTGGGCGGTGTTATTGTTGTGTTATTATGGTGGTGGTGGGCGGTGTTATTATGGTGGTGGTGGGCGGTGTTATTGTGTTATTATGGTGGTGGTGGGCGGTGTTACTGTGTTATTGTGGTGGGCGGTGTTATTGTTGTGTTATGGTGGTTTTGTGCGGTGTTATTGTTGTGTTATGGTGGTGGGCGGTGTTATTGTGTTATCATGGTGGTGGGCGGTGTTATTGTTGTTATGGTGGTGGTGTGCGGTGTTATTGTTGTGTTATCATGGTGGTGGTGGGCGGTGTTTTTGTGTTATCATGGTGGTGGTGGGCGGTGTTATTGTTTTGTTATTATGGTGGTGGTGGGCGGTGTTTTTGTTGTGTTATGGTGGTGGTGGGCTGTGTTATTGTGTTATGGTGGTGGTGGGCGGTGTTATTGTTGTGTTATTATGGTGGTGGTGGGCGGTGTTATTATGGTGGTGGTGGGCGGTGTTATTGTGTTATTATGGTGGTGGTGGGCGGTGTTACTGTGTTATTATGGTGGTGGTGGGCGGTGTTATTATGGTGGTGGTGGGCGGTGTTACTGTTATTATGGTGGTGGGCGGTGTTATTGTGTTATTATGGTGGTGGTGGGTGGTGTTATTGTGTTATCATGGTGGTGGTGGGCGGTGTTACTGTGTTATTATGGTGGTGGTGGGCGGTGTTATTGTTATCATGGTGGTGGTGGACTGTGTTATGGTGGTGGTGGGCAGTGTTATTGTTGTGTTATCATGGTGGTTGTGGGCAGTGTTATTGTGTTATCATGGTGGTGGTGGGCGGTGTTATGGTTGTTATCATTTTGGTGGTGGGCGGTGTTATGGTGGTTTTATCATGGTGGTGGGCGGTGTTATGGTTGTGTTATGGTGGTGGTGGGCGGTGTTATGGTTTTATGGTGGAAGTGGGCGGTGTTGTGGTTATCATGGTGGTGGTGGGTGGTGTTATGGAGGTGGTGGGCGGTGTTATGGTTGTGTTATCATGGTGGTGGTGGGCGGTGTTATGGTGGTGTTATCATGGTGGTGGGCGGTGTTATGATGGTGGTGGGCGGTGTTATTGTGGTATCATGGTGGTGGGCGGTGCTGTGATATGGTGGTGGTGGGTGGTGTTATGGCTGTGTTATGGTGGTTGTGGGCGGTGTTATGGTGGTGGGCGGTGTTATGGTTGTGTTATGGTGGTGGTGGGCGGTGTTATGGGTGTGGTATCATGGTGGTGGTGGTGGGCAGTGTTATTGTGTTATCATGGTGGTGGTGGGCGGTGTTATTGTGTTATCATGGTGGTGGTGGACGGTGTTATTGTGTTATGGTGGTGGTGGGCGGTGTTATTGTTATCATGGTGGTTGTGGGCAGTGTTATTGTGTTATCATGGTGGTGGTGGGCGGTGTTATTGTTGTGTTATCATGGTGTTGTGCGGTGTTATTGTGTTATCATGGTGGTGGTGGGCGGTGTTATGGTTGTGTTATGGTGGTGGTGGGCGATGTTATGGTTGTGTTATGGTGGTGGTCGGCGGTGTTATGGTTATTATGGTGGTGGTGGGTGGTGTTATTGTGTTATCATGGTGGTGGTGGGCGGTGTTATATTCGTGTTATGGTGGTATCATGGTGGTGGTGGGCGGTGTTATCATGGTGGTAGTGGGCGGTATGGTTGTGTTATGGTGGTGGTGGGCGGTGTTATGGTTGTGTTATCATGGTGGGTTGTTATGGTTGTGTTATGGTGGTGGTGGGCGGTGTTATTGTGTTATCATGGTGGTGGTGGGCGGTGTTATGTTATCATGGTGGTGGGCGGCGTTATGGTGGTGTTATGAGGTTGGTGGGCGGTGTTATGGTTGTGTTATCATTTTGGTGGTGGGCGGTGATATGGTGGTTTTATCATGGTGGTGGGCGGTGTTATGGTTGTGTTATGGTGGTGGTGGGCGGTGTTATGCTTTTATGGTGGTAGTGGGCGGTGTTATGGTTATCATGGTGGTGGTGGGTGGTGTTATGGAGGTGGTGGGCGGTGTTATGGTTGTTATCATGGTGGTGGTGGGCGGTGTTATGGTGGTGTTATCATGGTGGGCGGTGTTATTGTGGTATGGTGGTGGGCGGTGCTGTGTTATGGTGGTGGTGGGCGGTGTTATGGTTGTGTTATGGTGGTGGTGGGCGGTGTTATTGTTATCATGGTGGTTGTGGGCAGTGTTATTGTGTTATCATGGTGGTGGTGGGCGGTGTTATTGTTGTGTTATCATGGTGGTGTTGTGCGGTGTTATTGTTGTTATAATGGTGGTGGTGGGCGGTGTTATGGTTGTGTTATCATGGTGGTGGCGGGCGGTGTTATGGTTGTGTTATTATGGTGGTGGTGGGTGGTGTTATTGTGTTATCATGGTGGTGGTTGGCGGTGTTATATTTGTGTTATGGTGGTATCATGGTGGTGGTGGGCGGTGTTATTGTGTTATCATTGTGGTGGTGGGCATTGTTATGGTGGTGGTGGGCGGTGTTGTTGTGTTATCATGGTGGTGGGCGGTGTTATGGTGGTGGTATTGTGGTGGTGGGCGGTGTTGTGTTATCATGGTTGTGGTGGGCGGTGTTATGGTTGTGTTATCATGGTGGTCTGTTAGGGTTGTGTTATGGTGGTGGTGGGCGGTGTTATTGTGTTATGGTGGTGGTGGGCGGTGTTATCATGGTGGTGTTTTCATTGTAGTGGTGGGCGGCGTTATGGTGGTGTTATGGGGTTGGTGGGCGGTGTTATGGTTGTGTTATCATTTTGGTGGTGGGCGGTGTTTTGGTGGTTTTATCATGGTGGTGGGCGGTGTTATGGTTGTGTTATGGTGGTGGTGGGCGGTGTTATGGTTTTATGGTGGTAGTGGGCGGTGTTATGGTTATCATGGTGGTGGTGGGTGGTGTTATGGAGGTGGTGGGCGGTGTTATGGTTGTGTTATCATGGTGGTGGTGGGCGGTGTTATGGTGGTGTTATCATGGTGGTGGGCCGTGTTATGGTGGTGGTGGGCGGTGTTAATGTGGTATCATGGTGGTGGGCGGTGCTGTGTTATTGTGGTGGTGGGCGGTGTTATGGTTGTTATGGTGGTTGTGGGCGGTGTTATGGTGGTGGTGGGCGGTGTTATGGTTGTGGTATCATGGTGGTGGTGGGCGGTGTTATGGTTGTGTTATCATGGTGGTGGTGGGCGATGTTATGGTTGTGTTATCATGGTGGTGGTGGGTGGTGTTATCATGGTGGTTGGCGGTGTTATGGTAGTGTTGTCATGGTGGTGGTGGGCGGTGTTATGGTTGTGTTATCATGGTGGTGTTATCATTGTGGTGGTGGGCGGTGTTATGGTGGTGTTATTGTGTTATCATGGTGGTGGTTAGCGGTGTTATGGTTGTGTTATTATGGTGGTGGTGGGCGGTGTGATGGTGGTTGTATGGTAGTTTTTTCATGGTGGTGGGCGGTGTTATGGTAGTGTTATCTCGGTGGTGGGCAGTGAGTTATGGTGGGTGGTGTTAGTTATTGTGGTGTTATCGTGGTGGGTCTTATGGTGGATGGTGTTATCATAGTGGTTAATGGTGTTATGGTGGATGGTGTTATGGTGAGTGGTGTTGTCATGGTGGTGGGCGGTGTTATGATGGGTGCTTTTATCATGGTGGTGAGCGGTGTTATGGTGGGTGTTGTTACGGTGGGTGGTGGTGTTATGGTGATGGGTAGGGGTGTTATGGTGGATGGTGGTATTATGGTGGGTTGTGTTAACTTGGTGGTGGGCTGTGTTATGGTGATTATGGTGGGTGGTGTTATGGTGGGCAGTGCTATGGTGTTGTGATGGTGGGAGGTGTTATGGTGGGCGGGGGTGTTATGATGGGTGGTGGTGTCATGGTGGGTGGTGTTATCATGGGTGGTTTACCTATCCGGAGGTTGTTTCGGGGGTCAACGCCCCCGCTACCTGTTCCTTGACCAGGCCTCCCGGTGGATCAGGACTTGATCAACTAGGCTGTCACTGCTGGTCGCGCACGCAGTACAACGTACGAACCACAGCCCGGCTGATCGGGCACTGACTTTATGTATGTGTCCAGTTCCCTCTTGAAGACAGTCAGTAGTCTATTGGTAATTCCCCTTATGTATGATAGGATGCTGTTGAACAGTCTTGGGCCCCGGACGTTTATTGTTTTCCCTCATGGCACCCCTGCTTTTTTTCTTTTGGGTTTGTAGCATATTTTGTCTAGTCTTTTACTTTTGTAGGGAGTGATTCCAGTTTGCAGATTTGGGATCAGTCCCTTTAGGATTTTCCAGGTGTAGATTATGATGTATCTTTTTTTCGCCTGCGTGTCAGGGAGTACAGGTCAAGGCCCTTCAAACGTTCCCAGTAATTAAGGTGAATGACTGGACTAATATGTGCAGTCAAGGCTGCTATTTCTTGAGTCCTTCACGTTAATTTTTCGATCTATTGTGTGATTAGAATTTGTTTTATACTCCGTTCTAGCTATTATTTCCTCAAGTTTTCCATAACGGAGTAACTGAAATTTGTCCTTAATGAACATCATATTGCTTTCTGCGACCCATTGGAAAACTTGGTTTATGTTCGCTTTGAGATTTACCGTGTCCTCAATGAATGACACTCGTGTGCAGATTCTAGTATCATCTGCAAGACACGGTGCTATGGGTTACATCTCTATGTCATATATGAGGATTAAGAAAAGGATGCGGTTTTCCATGTCTAAATCACAAGCAGAAATAACGTTGGCATTAATAATTTTAACACTTTTCAATCACAAGCAAGGGTTTCAGTCCTGGTCCCCAACATTTCGTCTGAATTACTTGGGAAATCGTAATGACACGATTGCAAACAGTTCACTGAACGGAGTGATCAGACCCGTGGCAAGCCAGTCTTGAAGCTAGCAGTCCTATGCGTTACCCACTGCACCATGCAACCTACATGATTTCTCTGTCATAATTGAAGCCAGGCAGGATCTTAATCTTGATTCATGTAATTGTAACCTGCCACTCTCTCGTATTTAATTTAGTTTGCTTGACGTACCTATGAAAACCAGGCTAGCCTGAGGTCACTTCCCTTATTGATCCTCCAGGCTGTTGGTGTTAGTGCCCGCAGATTCACATAACTATCACTGATCAGGTACTTGCAGGGGACGGACAAGACGAGGTGGATAGTACTATGACTGTCATCTGGAATGAAGTGTAGAACGTTGTGGTTCAAGTGGGCCATAGTGGTCCTCACCATACAGTTTTGTGTGGTTCAGGTGGGCCATAGTGGTCCTCATCATATAATGTTGTGGTTCAGATGTGCCATTGTGATCCTCACCACATAATGTTGTGGTTCAGGTGGACCGTAGTGGTCCTCGCCACATAATGTTGATTTGCCATGCATGCAGTTTTCATTGTTTACTCTGCAGATTGTGACAATGCTGACTCTCGGGAACTGTGGCTCTCCTCGTTGATTTGTACGCATTGATTTGTGATCATTGATTTGTACTCGTTGATTTGTACGCATTGATTTGTGATCATTGATTTGTACTCGTTGATTTGTACGCATTGATTTGTACTCGTTGATTTGTACGCGTCCAATTGTTGATTTATTCGCGCTGATTTGTTCGAATTGATTTGTATTCGCAGCTTTGTGCTCGCCGATCTGTACGTTGTAGAAAAAAGTACGAAAGGAACACGATAATATATTCATGAAAGATACTAGAGGAGGTAGTCGCTAATATAAACACTGCCATAACATCATGCTGCAGTGAGAGATATGGGAGGAAGTGTAAAATATACCCAGGGCACAATAAGAGAATAGTGTCAACATACGTGGCCCCAGACTTTTCAAACCTGCCACCATCGGGCATCAGAAATGTTGCTGGAACCAGCGTAGACGTTTTTTACAGGAAATTAGAACACTATCTTCGCGGTGTGCCAGTTCAGCCAGGCTGTGATGGACATGTAGGCCGCCAACAGCAACAACCGGATGGACAAAGCAGTGAGCAAGGAGATCTGGCTCTGAGCCAGGTTGCGGAATTATGAAAACTCTCGAAACGGGGTCACAGGTAAAAGGTACTCACTGATTTGTACTTGCCTACTTGTGTTCTCAAGGGGATATACAGCTGCTGGCCCCGCCTCTTGGTCTCTGTTGACCGTGTTTTTGACAGGTTTTTACAAGTTAGTGTTCTTTTGTCATGTAACAGTGTACTGCCCACAAGTGTTAATCTTCTGGGGTTTCATACCTACTCTTGAAGCTGTGCATGAAACTTGTCTCCTCCACTTTCATATTATCCTTAAACTGAAGAAATATTTCCTAACACTCCTATTACTATTTATGTCCATAGGCGTGTCCCGATCACTATGTCCCTATCTGTGTGCCCTTGTCTCTGGTTCTCGCCTTTTCAACAGTTTGTTGCTATATGCCCTGTCTATCTTCTGTGTATCTTGCATATCGTAATCCTGTCACTCCTAGTTCCTGTTTATTCCCATGCCGTTACGTTAAATTTCTTTAGCCTCTTTTCACATGCATTTCCTTCAATTACTAAATCAGTTTAGCTGCAAACTTCTGAATGTTAATTTTTATCTAAACTTGTTTTATCAGATCAGAGCTTCAAACTTGGTTTTTTCTTCTGATTCCAGAAAGCTTTCCTGGTCTCCACTAGCCTCTCATTGTTGCTTTGGTTTCAAAAAGCTACCCAGGTCATGCTGTAAGTTTGCGCCTCCGGCGATATGTTGGGTGGGAGGTTCACTCCCAACATATTTGGGATTTCTCATCCAAAACTCCAAAACTATACTAACCTAATCTCTCTCCATCGCCGATTTGTGCGACCTTGCACTTGATCGGTTGAAGCTTGATCATCCATCCACTTGTTCGATCAGTGCTCGTGTCTGCGCATATACTTCATTTTAGATTTGCATAATTCGCAAACAGGGAGACACAAGACTCGATTCTCTATGCCAGATCATTTACATAAATCAGAAACAGTATTGGTCGGCACACTCCTGACGTCTGTTGACGTTTCCCGGCGTCTTTAGGCGTCTCCCTGAACATGTGACTATTTTGAAGATGTATGCATCGTCAAGTGTCCACCTTGGTCGTGCTCAGCAGACGGAGGATTGATCCTGCACCAGTCCTGCTGAAGAATCGAGTCAGGTTTCCCAGTTTCCTGAAATACAGCGCATTATATGTTGGTGGATTTGTGACCCTACCTGTGTGTGTACTTACCTATTTGTGCTTGCAGGGGTCTATTCACAGCTCTTGGCTGTGTGTGTGTGTGTGTGTGTGTGTGTGTGTGTGTGTGTGTGTGTGTGTGTGTGTGTGTGTGTGTGTGTGTGTGTGTGTAAAGCTGCCTGCCTGCTTGCTTGCCTGCCTGCAGCATCGAGTGTCCGACCGTGGCTTTGTACGTCCCTCCGTGACTAGGATGAGCTTTGCAAGGATTCCTGGTAGCTTCAACCAGGCACGTTCTCCGTGTCTCTCGGGTGTTCGTGCAGGCACGTTCTCCGTGTCTCTCGGGTGTTCGTGCAAGTACGTTTTCCGTGTCTCCTGGGTGTTTGTGCAGGTGCATTCTCCGTGTCTCCTGGGTGTTCGTGCAGGTACATTCTCCGTGTCTCGTGGATGTTCGTGCAGGCACGTTCTCCATTTGATTCAGTTTTGTCTTGCTTTAATTCTGTAGTTGTGACGTAATCATGTACTGTAAAATCTGAGGTAGTTTGGGTGAGCGAGCTGCTGACAGCAACAGCCTAGTCACAGGCCAAGCTGCGAGGGTTGACGTACCCTCGAAACCGATCACAGATACTGGTACAGTTCTGACGTAGTTCCTGTGGCAGTTGTGACGTTTCCAGTTTCTACAGTTTTGACGAAGCTAAACGAAAGGTTTTTGGCCCAGAAGCCGCATAATTCTTGATGGATCCACTTGAAAAATTGCCGTAACCACTTTACTGAGGTTTTGTTGTGACAACTTTGACTTTAACACTTTACACTTTTTTCCTCCCATGTAGGCACTCAACATTGAGATAGATGACATTATTTAAAGGTGTGATGGATACCACTTACCCGGCTACATACAAGTGATATAAGAGTTCCCAGGGAAAGAAAGTAGAATCTCTCTCTCTCTCTCTCTCGCGAGAGAGAGAGAGAGAGAGAGAGAGAGAGAGAGAGAGAGAGAGAGACGTCTCCCAGCTTAGACTGACACATTTCGACGCCTTGTATGATCCCCATCCTGTGTGATGGGAAACATAACTAGCTTTTGTTCCCACTGTGTAACTGCCATATAGAATAGTGTAGCTCCACACTGTTGATGTATCCAGTTTTGTTAAAAATACATTTTTTTTCAACAGACATTTTTATAAAAGTCTACGGGAGCCATCACTCACATTTCGTTTAGATATATGTATAAATATATTGCGTATAAGAAACATTATTTCTCAGTCCACAGCAAATTTCAAACCTGCACACTCTGTATCAAAGTACACAGCACTTCCGCACCTCAGCCAGATCCCTGCTAGCATGGTTTTAGAGCAGGACGATCATGCCTGTCACAGCTGCTGAACCATTATGACAGAATTACAGAGGCGTTGGAAGACGACCAAAACGCAGATGTGATTTACACAGATTTTTCAAAGGCGTTTGACAAATGCGATTATGTAGTGATAGCGCACAAAATGAAGGCCATCGGCATTACGGGAAAGGTAGGCAGATGAATTTTCGGGTTCCTAACACACACAACACAAAAAGTAGTGGTAAACACTGTAGGGAACACTGTATCAACATCCGGGGCCCGAGACTATTCAACATCTGATATCTTACCAGAAGATATCAGAAACACTGCTGGAATAAGTGTAGAAGCCTTCAAGAGGAAACTGGACAAATATCTTCACCAGGTGCCAGATCAACCAGGCTGAGATGGATATGTGGAGCAGCGGGCCTCCAGCAGCAATAGCCTGGTTGACCAGGCAAGCACCAGACGAGCCTGGCCCATGGCCGAGCTCCGAAAGTAGTGAAACTCTCGAAACTCTTCAAAGGCATATCAAAGGAGTTGCGAAAGTACTGTATACTTTGATAGTGTGATACAGTATGTGGACTGAGATATAATGTTTGTTAAATTATATGTATGTCGTGCCGAATAGGCAGAACTTGCGATCTTGGCTTAAATAGCAACGCTCATCTTGCCATATAGGACAAGTGAAAATTTGTGTATGCAATAATTTCGCCAAAATCATTCTGAACCTAACGAAAAAAATATATTTCACTGTATTTGTTTAGTATTAAATTATTGTAAACGTATTTAAAATATATTTAATTGGGTTAGGCTAAAATAAATTGCTCTTGTTATAATAAGGTTAGGTAAGTTTTCTAAGATTCTTTTGGTGCAAAATTAAAATTTTTACATTAACATTAATGAAAAAAATATATCTTTAAACGTATAAGAGAAAATTTCAGAAAGGACTTAATTTTAAATGAGTTCTTGCTAATTGACCAGTTTTACATATTCGGCATATATATATATATATATATATTATTTTTATTTTTTTTATTATCACACCGGCCGATTCCCACCAAGGCAGGGTGGCCCGAAAAAGAAAAACTTTCACCATCATTCACTCCATCACTGTCTTGCCAGAAGGGTGCTTTACACTACAGTTTTTAAACTGCAACATTAACACCCCTCCTTCAGAGTGCAGGCACTGTACTTCCCATCTCCAGGACTCAAGTCCGGCCTGCCGGTTTCCCTGAATCCCTTCATAAATGTTACTTTGCTCACACTCCAACAGCACGTCAAGTATTAAAAACCATTTGTCTCCATTCACTCCTATCAAACACGCTCACGCATGCCTGCTGGAAGTCCAAGCCCCTCGCACACAAAACCTCCTTTACCCCCTCCCTCCAACCCTTCCTAGGCCGACCCCTACCCCGCCTTCCTTCCACTACAGACTGATACACTCTTGAAGTCATTCTGTTTCGCTCCATTCTCTCTACATGTCCGAACCACCTCAACAACCCTTCCTCAGCCCTCTGGACAACAGTTTTGGTAATCCCGCACCTCCTCCTAACTTCCAAACTACGAATTCTCTGCATTATATTCACACCACACATTGCCCTCAGACATGACATCTCCACTGCCTCCAGCCTTCTCCTCGCTGCAACATTCATCACCCACGCTTCACACCCATATAAGAGCGTTGGTAAAACTATACTCTCATACATTCCCCTCTTTGCCTCCAAGGACAAAGTTCTTTGTCTCCACAGACTCCTAAGTGCACCACTCACTCTTTTTCCCTCATCAATTCTATGATTCACCTCATCTTTCATAGACCCATCCGCTGACACGTCCACTCCCAAATATCTGAATACGTTCACCTCCTCCATACTCTCTCCCTCCAATCTGATATTCAATCTTTCATCACCTAATCTTTTTGTTATCCTCATAACCTTACTCTTTCCTGTATTCACCTTTAATTTTCTTCTTTTGCACACCCTACCAAATTCATCCACCAATCTCTGCAACTTCTCTTCAGAATCTCCCAAGAGCACAGTGTCATCAGCAAAGAGCAGCTGTGACAACTCCCACTTTGTGTGTGATTCTTTATCTTTTAACTCCACGCCTCTTGCCAAGACCCTCGCATTTACTTCTCTTACAACCCCATCTATAAATATATTAAACAACCACGGTGACATCACACATCCTTGTCTAAGGCCTACTTTTACTGGGAAAAAATTTCCCTCTTTCCTACATACTCTAACTTGAGCCTCACTATCCTCGTAAAAACTCTTCACTGCTTTCAGTAACCTACCTCCTACACCATACACTTGCAACATCTGCCACATTGCCCCCCTATCCACCCTGTCATACGCCTTTTCCAAATCCATAAATGCCACAAAGACCTCTTTAGCCTTATCTAAATACTGTTCACTTACATGTTTCACTGTAAACACCTGGTCCACACACCCCCTACCTTTCCTAAAGCCTCCTTGTTCATCTGCTATCCTATTCTCCGTCTTACTCTTAATTCTTTCAATTATAACTCTACCATACACTTTACCAGGTACACTCAACAGACTTATCCCCCTATAATTTTTGCACTCTCTTTTATCCCCTTTGCCTTTATACAAAGGAACTATGCATGCTCTCTGCCAATCCCTAGGTACCTTACCCTCTTCCATACATTTATTAAATAATTGCACCAACCACTCCAAAAATATATATATATATATATATATATATTTATATATATATATATATATATATATATATATATATATATATATATATATATATATAAAACTGGGATGCTTAAATGTGCGTGGATGTAGTGCGGATGACAAGAAACAGATGATTGCTGATGTTATGAATGAACAGAAGTTGGATGTCCCGGCCCTAAGCGAAACAAAGCTGAAGGGGGTAGGGGAGTTTCGGTGGGGGGAAATAAATGGGATTAAATCTGGAGTATTTGAGAGAGTTAGAGCAAAGGAAGGGGTAGCAGTAATGTTGAATGATCAGTTATGGAAGGATACAACAGAATATGAATGTGTAAATTCAAGAATTATGTGGATTAAAGTAAAGGTTGGATGCGAGAAGTGGGTCATAATAAGCGTGTATGCACCTGGAGAAGAGAGGAATGCAGAGGAGAGAGAGAGAGATTTTGGGAGATGTTAAGTGAATGTATAGGAGCCTTTGAACCAAGTGAGAGAGTAATTGTGGTAGGGGACCTGAATGCTAAAGTAGGAGAAACTTTTAGAGAGGGTGTGGTAGGTAAGTTTGGGGTGCCAGGTGTAAATGGTAATGGGAGCCCTTTGATTGAACTTTGTATAGAAAGGGGTTTAGTTATAGGTAATACATATTTTAAGAAAAAGAGGATAAATAAGTATACAAGATATGATGTAGGGCGAAATGACAGTAGTTTGTTGGATTATGTATTGGTAGATAAAAGACTGTTGAGTAGACTTCAGGATGTACATGTTTATAGAGGGGCCACAGATATATCAGATCACTTTCTAGTTGTAGCTACACTGAGAGTAAAAGGTAGATGGGATACAAGGAGAATAGAAGCATCAGGGAAGAGAGAGGTGAAGGTTTATAAACTAAAAGAGGAGGCAGTTAGGGAAAGATATAAACAGCTATTGGAGGATAGATGGGCTAATGAGAGCATAGGCAATGGGGTCGAAGAGGTATGGGGTAGGTTTAAAAATGTAGTGTTAGAGTGTTCAGCAGAAGTTTGTGGTTACAGGAAAGTGGGTGCGGGAGGGAAGAGGAGCGACTGGTGGAATGATGATGTGAAGAGAGTAGTAAGGGAGAAAAAGTTAGCATATGAGAAGTTTCTACAAAGTAGAAGTGATGCAAGGAGGGAAGAGTATATGGAGAAAAAGAGAGAGGTTAAGAGAGTGGTGAAGCAGTGTAAAAAGAGAGCAAATGAGAGAGTGGGTGAGATGTTCTCAACAAATTTTGTTGAAAATAAGAAAAAGTTTTGGAGTGAGATTAACAAGTTAAGAAAGCCTAGAGAACAAATGGATTTGTCAGTTAAAAATAGGAGAGGAGAGTTATTAAATGGAGAGTTAGAGGTATTGGGAAGATGGAGGGAATATTTTGAGGAATTGTTAAATGTTGATGAAGATAGGGAAGCTGTGATTTCATGTATAGGGCAAGGAGGAACAACATCTTGTAGGAGTGAGGAAGAGCCTGTTGTGAGTGTGGGGGAAGTTCGTGAGGCAGTAGGTAAAATGAAAGGGGATAAGGCAGCCGGGATTGATGGGATAAAGATAGAAATGTTAAAAGCAGGTGGGAATATAGTTTTGGAGTGGTTGGTGCAATTATTTAATAAATGTATGGAAGAGGGTAAGGTACCTAGGGATTGGCAGAGAGCATGCATAGTTCCTTTGTATAAAGGCAAAGGGGATAAAAGAGAGTGCAAAAATTATAGGGGGATAAGTCTGTTGAGTATACCTGGCAAAGTGTATGGTAGAGTTATTATTGAAAGAATTAAGAGTAAGACGGAGAATAGGATAGCAGATGAACAAGGAGGCTTTAGGAAAGCTAGGGGGTGTGTGGACCAGGTGTTTACAGTGAAACATATAAGTGAACAGTATTTAGATAAGGCTAAAGAGGTCTTGGTGGCATTTATGGATTTGGAAAAGGCGTATGACAGGGTGGATAGGGGGGCAATGTGGCAGGTGTTGCAAGTGTATGGTGTAGGAGGTAGGTTACTGAAAGCAGTGAAGAGTTTTTACGAGGATAGTGAGGCTCAAGTTAGAGTATGTAGGAAAGAGGGAAATTATTTCCCAGTAAAAGTAGGCCTTAGACAAGGATGTGTGATGTCACCGTGGTTGTTTAATATATTTATAGATGGGGTTGTAAGAGAAGTAAATGCGAGGGTCTTGGCAAGAGGCGTGGAGTTAAAAGATAAAGAATCACACATAAAGTGGGAGTTGTCACAGTTGCTCTTTGCTGATGACACTGTGCTCTTGGGAGATTCTGAAGATAAGTTGCAGAGATTGGTGGATGAATTTGGTAGGGTGTGCAAAAGAAGAAAATTGAAAGTGAATACAGGAAAGAGTAAGGTTATGAGGATAACAAAAAGATTAGGTGATGAAAGATTGGATATCAGATTGGAGGGAGAGAGTATGGAGGAGGTGAATGTATTCAGATATTTGGGAGTGGACGTGTCAGCGGATGGGTCTATGAAAGATGAGGTGAATCATAGAATTGATGAGGGGAAAAGGGTGAGTGGTGCACTTAGGAGTCTGTGGAGACAAAGAACTTTGTCCTTGGAGGCAAAGAGGGGAATGTATGTGAGTATAGTTTTACCAACGCTCTTATATGGGTGTGAAGCATGGGTGATGAATGTTGCAGCGAGGAGAAGGTTGGAGGCAGTGGAGATGTCATGTCTGAGAGCAATGTGTGGTGTGAATATAATGCAGAGAATTCGTAGTTTGGAAGTTAGGAGGAGGTGCGGGATTACCAAAACTGTTGTCCAGAGGGCTGAGGAAGGGTTGTTGAGGTGGTTCGGACATGTGGAGAGAATGGAGCGAAACAGAATAACTTCAAGAGTGTATCAGTCTGTAGTGGAAGGAAGGCGGGGTAGGTGTCGGTCTAGGAAAGGTTGGAGGGAGGGGGTAAAGGAGGTTTTGTGTGCGAGGGGCTTGGACTTCCAGCAGGCATGCGTGAGCGTGTTTGATAGGAGTGAATGGAGACAAATGGTTTTTAATACTTGACGTGCTGTTGGAGTGTGAGCAAAGTAACATTTATGAAGGGGTTCAGGGAAACCGGCAGGCCGGACTTGAGTCCTGGAGATGGGAAGTACAGTGCCTGCACTCTGAAGGAGGGGTGTTAATGTTGCAGTTTAAAAACTGTAGTGTAAAGCACCCTTCTGGCAAGACAGTAATGGAGTGAATGATGGTGAAAGTTTTTCTTTTTCGGGCCACCCTGCCTTGGTATATATATATATATATATATATATATATATATATATATATCTGGTGGAAAATTGTTGAAGACACCTCTCTCCAGGCAGTATCTGTATCTGCTGGGCAGGAGGATGAAGAGTTGTGGACGACGGTTGTTGACACGGTGGTCTTTACGACATTCGCTAAAGCATTTGACAAATGGGAGTGACAGTCCATAAAATAAGTTCCAGAGGTATAAAAGGAGAAAGGAACATGTTAAAGACTTGGGTATAATAATGCCATCTGTCCTGTCCTTCAGAGAACACAATAAGGCAAATACTGTGAAGGCCGGAAAAAATGGCAGGGTGAATAATAAGAATTTTTCGAAATGAGAAATAATGTCAATGGTGACACTGAATCACTTAGGCTCTCTCGTCTAGAATGTTGACAGCTTTTTCAAAGAGAGAGAGAGAGAGAGAGAGAGAGAGAGAGAGAGAGAGGGTAATGTCAGAATTGGGAAAGGTTCTGAAATGGTTGACTGTTAACATAGAGCCAATAAAGTATTTAAACTACCAGGAAGGACTCAAAAGTCCTGGCACCATAGACACAGTAAAAGAACACTGCAGAGGTGAGAGAGAGAGAGAGGGAGAGAGCGAGAGAGAGAGAGAGCAAGGGAGAGAGAGAGCAAGATAGAGAGAGAGAGAGAGAGAGAGAGAGAGAGAGAGAGAGAGAGAGAGAGAGAGAGAGCGAGATCGCTAACGCTAGCCGTTAAGTAGTGTGTTCGCAGTTAATATAATTGATCTCAAAGATTTAAAGAAGTTAGCGCTACCTGATGGGAAGCCATTACTGCCAGTCCAATAGCTTTTACTTGTCCTGTCACTTCTCGTTTTCTCTCTCTCTCTCTCTCTCTCTCTCTCTCTCTGTCTCTCTCTCTCTCTCTCTGTCGTTCTAAGCCACCTCCTCAATCACCCCCTACTTGCTTTATCCCTCTTACTAGATATCACTAAAGGATTTCCTTTAACTAGATACACATTTTCTTTTTTTCTCCCTCCAAGGTTTTCATTTGTATATTGAGAACGTCTCATCCGATCGGCTTCAGATTTTCAGGGGTCGGTTACCGTAACTCTGGGAACAAATTATGCTACTGTTGGCATGTGCAAAAGTCCTCTATTCAGTTCTATAGACCATTCCCGATTTTGTTGCCTCTGTGATGACTTGAGAAAGCTTTACCTGATTGACCAGGAACTCAGAACACTGGTGTATCTTACTCAGGAGTAGGTTCAGGTAGGTACTTTCCTCTCTAGCTGCCTATTTGAAAAAAAAAATTATAATGGTGTAAGTTTTTTTTTTTCTTGAAATAACTTCAGTGTATTTCTCTTGTAGGATTTCGACCTTTAATAATTGATGTATCTTACGAAAAAATAATTCTTCAGTTTAGGCTGTGTAGGTCTACTAGTACTACTGCCAGTACTACTACTAGTACTACTAGTAGTACTACTGCTGGTACTAGTACTACTGCTACTAGTAGTAATACTGCTAGTACTACTGCTGGTACTACTAGTACTACTACTAGTACTACTGCTGGTACTACTAGTAGTACTACTGCTAGTACTAGTACTACTGCTACTAGTAGTACTACTACTAGTACTGCTACTAGTACTACTAGTAGTACTAGTAGTACTACTGCTAGTACTAGTACTACTACTAGTACTACTACTACTAGTAGTAATACTGCTAGTACTACTGCTGGTACTACTAGTACTACTGCTAGTACTACTAGTACTACTGCTAGTACTACTAGTACTACTGCTAGTACTACTAGTACTACTGCTAGTACTACTAGTACTAATGCTAGTACTACTGCTGGTACTAGTACTACTACTAGTACTACTGCTAGTACTACTGCCACTAGTACTACTACCACTAGTACTACTTTTAGTACTACTACCACCACTAGTACTACTGCTAGTACTACTACCACCACTAGTATTACTGCTAATACTACTGGTAGTAGTACTACTGGTAGTAGTACTACTGGTAGTACTACTACTGCTAGTACTACTAGTACTACCACTAGTACTACTGCTAGTACTACTGGTATTACTGCTAGTACTACTGGTAGTACTACTGCTAGTATTGCTAGTACTACTACTACCGCTAGTACTACTAGTACTGGTACTACTGCTAGTACTGCTACTGCTAGTATTGCTACTGCGACTGCTACCACTAGTACCACTACTGCTAGTACTGCCACTACTGCTATTATTACTGCTGTTATTATTACTACTATTATTACTACTACTGATGCTACTGCCGTTATTACTACTGCTATTATTATTACTACTGCTATTATTATTGCTACTACTACTGCTATTATTATTACTACTGATATTATTATTACTACTACTACTACTGCTATTATTATTATTATTATTACTACTACTGCTATTATTATTACTACTACTATTACTACTGCTATTATTATTACTACTACTACTGCTATTATTATTACTACTAATTATTATTATTACTATTATTATTATTACTACTGCTATTATTATTACTACTACTACAAATTATTAGTACTATTATTATTACTACTATTATTATTACTACTACTGCTATTATTATTATTACTACTACTACTACTTCTATTATTATTATTACTACTACTACTGCTATTATTACTATTATTTTTATTATTACTGTTGCTATTATTACTACTACTGCTATTATTTTTACTACTACTACTATTATTACTACTGCTGCTATTATTATTATTACTATTACTACTAATTATTACTATTATTACTACTACGACTACTATTATTGTTAATACTACTACATTCACGAGGGAGCGCTAAAACTACAGGGGTCATGCAGCATCTGTGGGAAATGGGAGACATTCAAGTTTAACTTAAGGAAGGGAATTACGTGTCCCATTCCTCAGATGAGAAGTTCCTCACTATCGTCAAGAAACCTCCACTGGGGAATGTGCAAATGGCTTCATTTACTCACATGATTAGGCTGTAATTGTTGGTTTGTGTGTGATAACTGGAGACTACGTCATCTGGTCGGCTCCTGTCTTGGTATGCTATTGTGGTTTACTTAAAGGAACCTTCGTATTGATTTTGAGTTAGTAATAATGGTTGAATCACCAACAGAATGTCGGTGATTCTCCAGGAGTTCTGTCAAGTCGTATATGCTTGACAGAGCTCCTGGAGAGTGAAATGTTTCCACAATAAAATGTCACATTAGTTGCATCTGTGTCCATTTACGTAAGATTTTGAGTTATCTAAGCGTAGTTATTAGTACTATTGTGTAAATTGGTTTCCGTGCAATAACCGAAGTGTGTTCTGATCGTCGTAAGTACAACTTGCGAGTGTCTTCAAACTTATTGCCAATCTGTTTTGGGGTAATTGGCCTCTGGGCAATAACCAGAGAAGGCCTCTTTTAATTGGCTTGAAACTTTCAGAATTGGCCTAACTTTCTTAGAGGAAGGTTCGAATTGGTTTTAGGCTGTACACATGCACAGAAGAAATTAGAATATTCTTTTCTATGTGATAACTTGTGGACTTCCTTTCTGCTTGTCATCAGATCTTCAGTGTTGATGTTTAACTGCATTAAACTTACCCCGCGTGTACTGAAGTAGAGGGGGGGGGGGTTATTGTGATAAGGAGATACCTTTGTCAGATCGCGCGCTCACCAAAATACCTTTATTTATTCTATTATTTATACTTATTCGTCTTTCATTTTCTTATTCTTTCACTTAGTCGTCGTCCCTGCGTCCTTCACTTGGACTCTCTCTCTCTCTCTCTCTCTCTCTCTCTCTCTCTCTCTCTCTCTCTCTCAGCGACTTAAGCTGCGATCGTTTCAGATGTCATTCAGAATTACCTACTTCGTGCAGGAGTTAGATTAGTCTTCCATGCTCTGATTCCCAATCCATTTCCCTTCTTTCACTACCTTTCTCGCACTTCCCTCCTCCTCTCACATCCCTCCCTCTCTCACACCCCTCCTCCTCTCGCACCCCTCCCTCTCTCACACCCCTCCCCCACACCCACACCCCTCCTCTCACACCCCTCCCCCACACCCACACCTTGGTCTCAACACTGTCAACACCAGGCTGTCATTAATCAGTTCACTTGTGTATAAAAATGGTTTTAGCGTGTAGTCAGTTTTTATTAGTCTGGTGTAAACCTTATTAATTACGTTTTTATGGTGTATCGCAGCGTCAATAGACGCGGTGGTGTGTCACCGTTAGTGGTGCGTCACTTGCACAAGCTGTGATGCGTCACCATCCGCAGCGATGGTGCGTCACTTTCCCCGGGGCTGGTGCGTCTGTCTCTCTCTCTCTCTCTCTGTCTGTCTCTCTCTCTCTCTCTCTCTCTGTCTGTCTGTCTGTCTGTCTGTCTGTCTCTCTCTCTCTCTCTCTCTCTCTCTCTCTCTCTCTCTCTCTCTCTCTCTCTCTCTCTCTCTCTCTCTCTCTCTCTCTCAAACACTCACACACACACACACACACACACACACACACACACACACACACACACACACACACACACACACACACACACACACACACACACACACACACAGGCGCGCACTCATTGCTTAGATCAAACTTCTCACAACGGAAAACACCCGGGTTCAATCCCTGGGCAGGACGAGACGCAATTCAAATATTCTCCATATAAAAGCAGTCATAAATAAATCTACCAATACCCACTCAGAAAACATTCACAGGTACATCAGAGGTATAAAATATAGACACATAAAACGAATGATATATATATATATATATATATATATATATATATATATATATATGTCGTGCCGAATATGTAAAACTGGTCAATTAGCAAGAACTCATTCAAAATTAAGTCCTTTCTAAAATTCTCTCTTATACATTTAAAGATATATTTTTTTCATTAGTGATAATGTGAAAATCTATAATTTTGCACCAAAAGAATCTTAGAAAGCTTTCCTAACCTTATTATAACAAAAACAATTTATTTTAGCCTAACCCAACTAAATATATTTTAGATACGTTTACAATAATTTAATACTAAACAAACACAGTGAAATATATTTTTTTCGTTAGGTTCAGAATGATTTTGGCGAAATTATTGCATACACAAATTTTCACTTGTCTTATATGGCAAGTTGAGCCTTGCTATTTAAGCCAAAATCGCAAGTTCTGCCTATTCGGCACGACATATATATATATATATATATATCAAAACAGTATCTACGGCAGTTATTATGGAAATGTTTCGTTCACTGGATTGACAAAATTTTTAGTGAGCGAAAGTTGTCCGTGGTAAATGTTTTTGTGTTAAATGTGTTTTTTTTACATGGTATTTATTATTATTATTATTAGTAGTAGTATATTTATTATTATTATATTTATTATTTGTATAATTATCATTATTTGTATTATTATTATTTGTATTATTATTGTATTTATTATTATTGTTTGTATTATTATTATTATTATTATTATTATTATTAGAAACAAGCGATAAACCTTCAAGGAAGGCGGTAAAGAGAATGGGGATCCCGAGATAGAGAGAGAGAGAGAGAGAAATAGAGAGAGAGAAACTAGCTCACTCCATCACAAAATACTGCTTTAAAAAAGAATAAACGAACGTGGGTTTTATGGTCTCCATGTAAAAGTTGACCTGACCCGGGGCAGGAACTTGTCCAGTTTATTATTTAAACGAGGAACACTGCGTTGACCAGACCGGAAATGAAGAGCACTTGCAGATTATGGTGTGTCTGCTGGAACCAGCAGGAGCAGTAGCAGCAGTAGCTGGTGATAACAGTAGTTACAGCAGCGGTATACACTACAGCAGCAGTAGTAATAGTATACAACAGAAGCAGTATACACTACAGCAGCAGTAGTAACAGCAGTATACAACAGCAGCAGTATACACTAGAGCAGCTGGGAGATAGCAGTAATAGCAGCAGTGTGTGGGATGAACAACGAGGGCCACGTGGGAGAAGTCAGTACTCACAGCACAAGGAATATTACACTCAGAAGAATTGCAGGCGACTACGATCTGTGTACCATGTACACTCAGCCACCATGTACACTCAGCCACCATGTACACTCAGCCATCATGTACACTCAGCCATCATGTACACTCAGCCACCATGTACACTCAGCCATCATGTACACTCCTACCCACTGTGGTGTACACTCACCCACCATGTACCCTCGCACACCACTGTACACCCACCACCGTGTACACACACATGCACACTCATCCACCTACAGTGTACACCCACCACCGTATACACTCACCCATGTACACCCACTCACCGTGTACACTGATGCAGACTCACCCACCCACCGTGTACACCCACCATGGCGTGGGGGGGATGTGACTCACATTTTCCCTACATATCAATATATACCGACATGATAAAAAATCACCATATAGCGTCACAATGTTTCGCTCTACTCGAGCGAAACATTGTGACGTTTCAGCACACTGCTCTCCTAGACAAGTTTCATGGCATCCAAGTGTCACATTTCAGTGTTTCATGTATTTATTTTACGTCTCGACTTGTTCACTTGGTTCTAGATTTTTGTTTTTACTGTGAAAGTTGAGTGGGCGTTTGGTTGTTACTTTTGTTAATGGTTTTCAGGTGGTTGGTGCTATTATTAGCCGGGTGTGTTTGGGAGCCTCGTTTGTTTGCATTGGTTCACTGCTCAACTCTGAAATTTCGCCGTCTCACCACTTGCGTGTGTGACCACTTGCGTGTGTGACCACCTGCGTGTGTGACCTGCGTGTGTGTGACCAGCGTATGTGACCACTTGTATGTGTGACCACCTCCGTGTGTGTGACCACCTGCGTGTGTATGTGACCTGCGTGTTTTCTACACCTGTGGAGTAGTTATATTTAAGAAATACATCTCTTCAACTTTCTAAAAGCATTGCTGGAAGAGAAGTGGAAGTCTTGTGGAGGGGGGAGAGAGAGAGAGAGAGAGAGAGAGAGAGAGAGAGTTGCATGAAGTGACTGATCATTCGGGCTGCTGGATGCTGGCAGCAACAGCCTCATTGATCAAACCCTGTTTAGGTAAGTATGGCTTCAGGCTGGGTGGCAAGGGTAGAAGAACGCTCGGAATTTCACCAGATTTATCTTCTTCAGTCCTGATTGGCCCCGCATTTATTGTTTTTTTTATCCAGTTTTATTAGCTGTCCGTATTTCACGGATGATTTGCTTGAATTGCGGTCGTTGTCCTTGTTTCACGCTTGTATTGCTTGACGTGTTTTCTTTCGTGTGTCTTATTTTGTCATGTCTGGCTTATTCTCTTTTCATTCTGTTATGGCGTACCGTCATATCTCGCAAGCGTATCATGGTCTCCCT
This sequence comes from Cherax quadricarinatus, assembly GCF_038502225.1. Classification (NCBI taxonomy): domain Eukaryota; kingdom Metazoa; phylum Arthropoda; class Malacostraca; order Decapoda; family Parastacidae; genus Cherax; species Cherax quadricarinatus. The sequence goes on along the minus strand of NC_091306.1, from coordinate 14,560,697 downwards.
GGAATCTTCGCGTTACGTCAGAGTTTTCTCGAAGTCATAGTTGTTCGTCAGGGAGAACTCACTTGTCATAGTCTTCGTCATAAGATGACAAGACCATGTGTTTAGCTCAGGCACGTGAAGGTGGTGGGGTGGTTGATGGCATTACCGTGGACCAGGGCTGCAGCAACACTGCTGCTTACCCGTGATGCAACTCAGTGGCCCCAGTGTTTGTTTTTTTATTATTATGCGCCGAGGGGAGACTTGATTGAGTAATGCCACTCATCACGTGAGTAAACATACCGGCATAACCTTTAACATTTCTTCACATTTCCTCTACAGTATTCTTGGTGATGTTTCTGGAGTTTATTCTGAA
>NC_091306.1:14350345-14555345 GCF_038502225.1 Cherax quadricarinatus | reverse complement strand
ACATATTCGGCACGACATTTTATATATATATATATATATATATATATATATATATATATATATATATATATATATAGATATAGATAGAGAGAGAGAGAGAGAGAGAGAGATTGCACACTTCTGGATGTATATTATCGTGCTCAACAAGGTCGAAAACTGAATTCTAAGCGGCCAGACACGCCCGACCCAGGTGTTGGACTACGGGAGTAACAAAACTCTGGACACCCATCCAGGGTTTGATCGCAGTTTTAGCATGAAAGAACAGAGCTGTAGAGAACTAACTGTCTTCGCTCTCTGGTCAGTGATACTCTTAATACAGGCGTATTAATCAGTGATCCATCACGGCTAGCTAATACATCCATCTGATCTACCAGGGGAATGTCAGGGTGAGTACATTCGTCTGATTTACCAGGGAAATGACAGGGTGAGTACATTCGTCTGATTTACCAGGGGAATGTCATGTTTACACTAATTTGTATTTATAATTATGGAGAGCGCTAAACCCATAGGATTATACAGCGCATGTGGGGGAGGGATGGAAGGTATTCAGGCTCAATTCAGGGAACTGGAGCAGAGATCTAATTCCCTAGATCAAGAGCCCCTCACCAGCGTCAAGGAACCTGCCTAAAGGGGTTGTTAAAACTAAAAATTGGACATCTGAATTAATTTCTCCAAATTGTTTCTCGTCCTAACCAGGTGTACGGAAATCAGCTACGCCGTAGCCACTGCTCCATCTACAACCCAGAGAACTAGTGCTAATTATTTAGTAATTCCTCGTTATTACCTTTCACCGGTAGTTCCTCATTCACTTTGTTTCATTACCCTACATTTTCTCATCCAGCTCTGAGGAGCTGGATGAGATTTTCGCCTTATAATCGGTGACACACACGTAACAACATGTACCGTATATGCCACCTTTATATTAACAATGTATCTCTTAAATCTTCTGTGCCATATTATGTAATAATATATATATATATATTGTGTGTGTGTGTGTGTGTGTGTGTGTGTGTGTGTGTGTGTGTTCATATTCATATTCTCTTCAAAGTCTTCGCTTTTCGGGGTTTCTTGAGTCAGGAATGTGTGTATGCTTTCAAGTCTTAGTTGAAACCACGTCTCCCTTTCTAAATTTGTCTGAGTCCTGGTGATTATACTGTCACTCTTATGAGTCTGATGATTATACTGTCATTCTTATGATATTGATGATATTGATCCTGGTGATCATACTGTCACTCTTGGATATAAATTGCAGTATTGCTTTTTCGTTCCTGTTTTAAAGTTTGTCTTGTAAACTTTGTGAAAGAACAGTCACTCAACAACAACAAAATTCCCAGTTATCATTATTATTATTACCTTTTACAAGAATATCTTGTATGTCGCCAGCAACAACAGCCTGACTGACCAGACAGCCAACCACAAATTGTGGATACGAAGGCTATGTTGTAGAGCAGCTTTATCAGGTTCTGCAAGAGAGCGAAACATCGCAGTTTACGCTGGACCTGTGTGTGTTCTTCAGGGGGTTGTCTCAGTGTGAAACCTGAGCGAGAGTGATGTCAGAGGCTGGCAAGAGCAGTACAGGGCTGTGCAAAAAAAATCAGATAGATGTATATACTTTTTTTACGGTGTGTGGGGGTGGGTGTTGACACGGAGGACAAGTGCGTGTCTGGAGCCACGGAGGTTTACCCCTGCCTCTCTCTCTCTCTCTCTCTCTCTCTCTTTTACACAGGGTTTGACAAGGTTAAGGATCCCTAGCTTTATTGACAAGCTATTTACAGGTTAAGGATTCCTAACTTTATTGGCAAGCTAAGAGCTGTTACCTACATCAGCTCATTTGAAAGCATTTTTGTTGTTATGAGACATAAAAGTAGGGAATAGGATGAAATTGGAGCCATCTGTGGGCCAGCATTTTCATTTGATCAACTTACTTTATCTCGTTGACATCATTATGCTGTACGAATGTGTTCCATACTCGAGTCATCCTGGGTATATATGATCTCAGATGGAGTGATGTTCTGAAGAAGGGTACAGCCAGAGTGAAGTTGCTGCTTTCTGCCCGTCTTGTGGCATAAAAGCTTGTTTCACGCTGTCCTCGAAGTGGATCCAAGTGCGGTACTTTGACAATATTGGCCTTGTACATAACAGTAAGGCCACCCACATCCCTCCTATGTTGAAGGCTCTGCTGAAATGACAGATCTATCCAGGATGAGTCCAGGCGAGAGATGAGACGTCTTGCTCTGTTCTCTACTCTGTCAAGCAGTCGCAGATGAGAGGGGGGGGGGGCAGGCAAACCAAGAAAGTGGAGCATACTCAAGGTGTGAGCGTACTTGTGCCTCGTACAGAATCTTGCAACCCCTACTGTCAAGTAGATGCGAGATACGGCGAAGTGATGTAAGCTTCCTGGCTGCCTTGTTTGCAAGATTTACAACATGGTTCTTCATGGTTCGTTTGGAGTCAAATTTCACCCCAAGGATATCAATTTCTTCTCCAGGTGCCAACACCCTCCCATTCATCCTTACTACTGCACCAGCATTACCATCATGGTGCCTAGAGACGATCATCATTTGCGTTTTCTCAGGTGCAAATGTTACTTGCCATCTATTTCCCCAAGCTGATATAGCTCTCAGCTGGTGATTGATGTAGCTTAGAGCAGCTGGCATTTCTTCTCTTGGATAAGTGAATGTCAGTGTACAGTCGTCTGCATATGCATGTGATTCTGGGATGAGATGAAGAAGGTCGTTGAAGTAGACATTCCATAACAATGGTCCCAGCACGCTTCCTTGTGGAACACTTGCCCCAATAGGATGTCTTGCTGATTCCGTTCCATTGAGAACTACACTTTGAGATCTACCATGAAGGTAATCACTGAGGAGACATAGCGTAGAGCCTGCAATTCCCAGTGCTTGAAGTTTTGCTAAGAGGCCCTGGTGCCACACCCGGTCGAAAGCGCCAGCAATGTCCAGTGCTACCACACAGCTGACTTTGGATTCATCCAGTGACTGGTGCCACTTAGTGGAGAGGTTTAACAACAGATCAGCAGCAGAGTAACTCTCTCTCTCTCTCTCTCTCTCTCTCTCTCTCTCTCTCTCTCTCTCTCTCTCTCTCTCTCTCTCTCTCTCTCTCTCTCTCTCTCTCTCTCTCTCTCTCTTCCTGAGCCCAGGCCACGAGGTGCTGCTACCCATCCTCTGGGGTAACATTTTCCTGCATGTGAAAATGAAAATCTTTGTTTCCGTCAGGCACCTTGTACAGTTGTTGCAAGAGCCACGAGATATATTTTGCACTGAATGGAAAGCTTCTGGTCATGCTGAGCGTTTCTGTCTGTCTGTGTCTGTGTCTGCCTCTCTCTGTGTCAGGTAACCTCCATGCTTCAAAACTCGCAACTCGCTACAAGTTGGTCTTCTGGATGGTGGAATGCTGAATGGTAGTTGGTGGATTTGTGAGTGGTAGTTTTAAATATGTTTTAAATTGATATATACTTTTGATGTACCTGTTATGGGTTTCGAGAGTTTACCCTCGAAGCCCGGCCTCGGGCCAGACTGGTCTGGTGCTTGCCTGATCAAACGGGCTGTTGCTGCTGGTGGCCTGCTGGCTCACATATCCGTCAAAACCTAGTTTATCTGGCACCTTAATGTGCTTGTCCAGTTTCCTCTTGACTTCTACATTTGTCTTCTGGTAAGATGTTAAACCGTCTGGGACAACGGATGTTGATACAGTGGTCCCTTATTGTGCCCTCGGCGTCCCAGTTTTTCAACGGGTTTATTCTACACATTCTCCTATAGCTCTCCTTCCAAGATATTATGACAATGTGCAGATGTGGGACTAGGTCCTCAAGTATCTTCCACGCAAAAATTATCATGCATTCTCTCTCTGCTCTAGTGAGTATATTTTGTTTTATAATTTTGACGCTTTCCTAATAATTTAAATTCATACAAATTAAAAATAATAACATACCCATGTACAGATTTATTTGAAACTGGGATAAACTATTTTGGGATAACACGGATACCAGTGTAAATAACTTGGACGTATTGGATACCAGTGTAAATAACTTGGACGTATTGGATACCAGTGTAAATAACTTGGACGTATTGGATACCAGTGTAAATAACTTGGACGTATTGGATACCAGTGTAAATAACTTGGACGTATTGGATACCAGTTTAAATAACTTGGACGTATTGGATACCAGTGTAAATAACTTGAGCTCTAAATTTATACCAGTTTAACGCATTTTCTTTTTTTTTATTGTGGCAGCCGGAGTAAGACAATACTGCAGAGCTTTTTCTTCTAGATGTGTGTAATGTAGAGTGTAGGTTGTGTGTTGCCCGGGGTGCTAACAGTGAATGTTAGCCTCATACCCACCTTACGCCCACTTCACGCCCACGGTGACTCAATAGCGCCCACAACAGGCCGGGCAGGATGGAGAAAGACGAACTGTCAGCTATGAAAAGAGAGATTAATGACGAGGAGGAGGGGAAAACTGGCACAGAGAAAGGGGGCAGTGAGGGAGGATCGGTGGGTGTAAGAGAGTAAGGGCACGAGAGAGGGATAGACTGTCAAAGGGAGTGGGGGGGAGGAGGAAAGGTAGATGTATATGTGTAGGTGTGTTAGTTACCATTTTGTCCTAGGCACATGTCGATTAGACACTAGGCCTGTGTGTTAGTTACCATTTGTGTGTGTGTGTGTGTACTCACCTATTTGTGGTTGCAGGGGTCGAGTCATAGCTCCTGGCCCCGCCTCTTCACTGATTGCTACTAGGTCCTCTCTCTCCCTGCTCCATGAGCTTTATCATACCTCGCCTTAAAACTATGTATGGTTCCCGCCTCCACTACTTCCCTTTCTAGGCTATTCCACGGCTTGACTACTCTATGACTGAAGAAATACTTCCTAACATCCCTTTGATTCATCTGAGTCTTCAACTTCCAATCTGTGTCCCATCTCTGGAACATCCTGTCTTTGTCCACCTTGTCTATTCTGCGCAGTATTTTGTATGTCGTTATCATGTCTCCCCTGACCCTCCTGGCCTCCAGTGTCGTCAGGCCAATTTCCCTCAACCTTTCTTCGTAGGACAATCCCCGTAGCTCTGGGACTAGTCTTGTTGCAAACCTTTGCACTTTCTCTAATTTCTTGACGTGCTTGACTAGGTGTGGATTCCAAACTGGTGCTGCATACTCCAGTATGAGCCTGACGTAAATGGTATACAGAGTCTTGAAAGACTCCTTACTGAGGTATCGGAACGCTATCCGTAGGTTTGCCAGGCGCCCGTATGCTGCAGCAGTTATCTGATTGATGTGCGCCTCAGGAGATATGCTCGGTGTTATACTCACCCCCAGATCTTTTTCCTTGAGTGAGGTTTGCAGACTTTGGCCATCTAAACTATATTGTGTCTGCGGTCTTCTTTGCCCTTCCCCAATCTTCATGACTTTGCATTTGGCGGGGTTAAACTCAAGGAGCCAGTTGCTGGACCAGGCTTGTAGCCTGTCCAGGTCTCTTTGTAGTCCTGCCTGATCCTCATCCGATTTGATTCTTCTCATTAACTTAACATCGTCCGCAAACAAGGACACTTCTGAGTCTATCCCATCCGTTATGTCATTCACATATACCAAGAACAGCACAGGTCCAAGGACTGACCCCTGTGGAACCCCGCTTGTCACAGACGCCCACTTTGACACCTCGTCACGTACCATGACTCGTTGTTGCCTCCCTGTAAGGTATTCTCTTATCCATTGCAGTGCCTTTCCTGTTATGTGTGCCTGATCCTCTAGCTTTTGCAGTAACCTCTTGTGAGGAACTGTGTCGAAGGCCTTCTTGCAGTCCAAAAAAATGCAGTCGATCCACCCCTCTCTCTCTTGTCTTACTTCTGTCACCTTGTCATAAAAAACTAATAGGTTTGTGACACAGGATTTTCCCTCCCTGAAACCATGCTGGTTGTCAATTATACACTTGTTTCTTTCCAGGTGCTCCACCACTCTCCTCCTGATGATCTTCTCCATGACCTTGCATACTATACACGTTAGTGATACAGGTCTGTAGTTTAGTGCTTCATGTCTGTCTCCCTTTTTAAAAATTGGGACTACATTTGCCATCTTCCATACCTCGGGGAGTTGCCCAGTTTCAAATGATGTGTTGAAGATCTTTGTCAATGGTACACACAATGTCTCTGCTCCCTCTTTAAGGACCCACGGAGAGATGTCTGGTCCCACCGCCTTTGAGGTGTCAAGTTCGCATAGCAGCTTCTTCACCTCCTCCTTGGTTATATGTACCTCATCCAGCACTTGCTGGTGCACCCCCCTGCTCTGATTTCCTGGAGTTCTACTGGTTTCCACTGTAAATACTTCTTTAAATCTTGTGTTGAGCTCCTGACATACCTCTCGGTCGTTTCTTGTGAATTCCCCATCACTCTTCCTCAGTCTGATTACCTGGTCCTTGACTGTTGTTTTCCTCCTGATGTGGCTGTACAACAGCTTCAGGTCAGTCTTGACTTTCGTTGCTATGTCATTTTCGTATTGCCGCTGAGCCTCCCTTCTTATCTGTGCATATTCGTTTCTGGCTCTTCGGCTAATCTCTTTATTTTCCTGAGTTCTCTGTCTTCTGTACCTTTTCCATTCTCTAGTACACCTAGTTTTTGCCTCCCTACACCTTTGGGTGAACCAAGGACTCGTTCTGTTCTTCCCATTATTTCTGTTTCCCTTGGGAACAAACCTCTCCTCTGCCTCCTTGCATTTTGTTGCCACATAGTCCATCATTTCTTGTACTGGTTTTCCTGTCAGTTCCCTCTCCCACTGAATGTCTTAAAGGAAGTTCCTCAAGCCTGAGTAGTTCCCCCTTTTGTAGTTTGGTTTTTCCCACCCTATTCCTGCTGCTCTCTCCACTTGGAGCTCAACTATGTAGTCGAAGCACAGAACCACATGATCACTAGCTCCCAGGGGCCTTTCATACATGATATCCTCGATGTCAGTACTACTCAAGGTGAATACAAGGTTCAGTCTTGCTGGTTCATCCTCTCCTCTCTCTCTGGTAGTGTCTCTAACATGTTGATGCATGAGGTTTTCCAGTACCACATCCATCATCTTGGCCCTCCATGTTTCGGGACCCCCATGGGGCTCCAGGTTTTCCCAGTCAATCTCCTTGTGATTGAAATCACCCATAACTAGTAACTTTGCTCCCCCCATGTGTGCTCTCCTGGTCACCTCGGCTAGTGTGTCGACCATTGCTCTGTTGCTCTCATCGTATTCTTCTCTTGGCCTCCTGCAGTTCTGTGGTGGGTTGTACATTACTGCAATTATCACCTTATGTCCCTCAGACTGGATTGTTCCTACTAAGTAGTCCCTTTCGCCCGTGCCATCCATTCCTTCCATTTTCTCAAACCCCCACTGGTTTTTAATGAGCAGTGCAACTCCTCCCCCTCTCCTCCCTCTGTCTTTCCTGAGGATTTGATATCTGGTTGGAAAGATTGAATCTGTTATTATTCTGGTGAGTTTTGTTTCTGTGAGTGCTATTATGTCTGGGGATGTCTCCTTGATTCTTTCGTGCCACTCCTCATACTTATTTGTTATTCCATCTGCATTTGTATACCACACCTTCAACTTCTTTTCTAAGATTGTGGTCTGGGAGGTGTATTGGGGTTGGGGAAGTGGGAGACCTAATAAGGAACTATGGGTGGTTGCTGTGGGGGTGGAATTTGTAATGCAGTGGGTGGGGGCATTGGATGTGGCATGGGTGTTTTGGTTTAGAGTGTTTGGTTGCACTGGGGTTGACCTGGTTGGGAGGCTTCTATAGGAAGTTGTGAGGGAGGCTGCATTTGATCTTCCTGTGTCTGGGATCTTCTGTCTGTCTTCTCCATCCCCTCTCTTTCCTCCTTTCGCCTTTGTACCATCTCTCTGTTTCTGCCTTTCTGCTTGTGTTCTGTCGCGGTCGAGATACACCTTCCTGTATGCCGGCATGTCCCTTAATCGTGCTTTCTCCTGCAGGATCCTGTTCCGAGTCGATTCTGCCTTGAAGGTCACTTTCACTGGCCGTGTTCTTTTTTTTTACATACCCCCCTATTCTCCGAAAATTTTCCAGCTGGGTCATGTCGTCTTCTCCTATTGCTTTCATGATTCTTTCAATTGCTTTTTTCCCCTTGTTTTCTGGCTTCATATGTTTCCCCTTCAACTTCCTGGAGTCCATACACAAAGACTGACCTCACCCTTTCATTCTCCCACTGCATATCCCTGTGTATCCTCTCATTCAATTTGATTTCCTCCATTGCAGCTTTCCTTTCTTCAGTTTCACTAGCTAATGTACTTGGGCTCAGTGGCCTATCATTTTTCCTTCTCGGCTTTCCCTGGGCTCTGCTGTGGTCTGTTAGGGCCTCCACATATAGCTTAGGTCTTTCATTTACTACATTCTCCACTGATTGAGCTTCTACATGCTGTTTTGCTCCTTCTTTCCCTACAGTCCCCTTATTTGTGACTGAGGTAGCAGTCTCTGTTGTCAATCCCAAAATGTTCTTTAGTTCTTTAGGCTGTTTCAGATTTTTCAGTTCCTCTTCTAAACTCTGTATCCTGGCCTCTGCTGCTTTGACTTGCACCTCCCACTTCCTGCTTTCCATGTCTATCCTCTCTTCCATTCTCATGCTAAGTTCTTCTAGTTTCTTTTCCCATTCATGTTCCCATAGCACCTCTGCTCCCTCTCTCACTACCCATGGGGAAATGTTATCTGGCCCCATTGTGTGTGTGTGTGTGTGTGTTACCATTTTGTCCTAGGCACATGTCGATTAGACACTTGGCCTGTTGTATATAAGAGGTGTGTGTGTGTGTGTGTGTGTGTGTGTGTGTGTGTGTGTGTGTGTGTGTGTGTGTGTGTGTGTGTGTGTGTGTGTGTGATCACCTATTTGTACTCGCCTATTTGTGGTTGAAGGGGCCGATACTCAGCTCCTGGCCCCACTCTTCACTGATCGCTACTAGGTCCTCTCTCTCCCTGCTCCATGAGCTTTATCGTACCTCGTCTTAAAGCCATGTATGGTTCCTACCTCCACTACATCACTTGCCAGACTATTCCACTTCCTGACAACTCTATGACTGAAGAAATACTTCCTAACATCCCTTTGACTCACCTGAGTCTTCAATTTCTAATTGTGACCCCTTGTTTGTGTGTCCTATCTCTGGAACATCCTGTCGCTGTCCACCTTATCTATTCCTCGCAGTATATTTTATGTCATTATCATGTCTCCCCTAACCCTCCTGTCCTCCAGTGTCGTCAGGCCGATTTCTCTTAACCTTTCTTTGTAGGACATTACCCTTAGCTCTGGAACTAGCCTTGTTGCAAACGTTTCTACTTTCTCTAATTTCTTGACGTGCTTGACTAGGTGTGGGTTCCAAACTGGTGCTGCATACTCCAGTATGGGCCTGACGTACACGATGTACAGAGTCTTGAACGATTTCTTACTGAGGTATTGGAACGCTATTCTCAGGTTTGCCAGGCGCCCATATGCTGTAGGAGTTATCTGGTTAATGTGTGCTTCCGGAGACGTGCTCTGTATTATACTCACCCAAGGATCTCTCTCCTTGAGTGAGGTTTGCAGTCTTTGGCCACCTAACCTATACTCTGCGTTCTTCTTTGCCCTTCCTCGATCCTCGAGAATGACAACCCTGCTGATGATGTTGCTTCACATGTCTCTGACATAGATGATTTTGGGGATGAAGTAGAACAAGTCTTTTCTGATGACAATCCACCTTTTTGTTTGCACATAACTTCCAATGCAACCATAGGCCCTATAGTGCAAGCATCTGTTTATAATGCGCCCGTTCATTTCATGGACTCTGGTGCGCAAGTCAATATTATTAGGTCTAGTTTGTTTAAGGATAAGCAGTTACGACATGTCCTTCTCGTAGAACCGACTCATGTGTCCTCCCTTAGTGGAGTATCTGGTTCTCACCTGCGTGTCCGAAGTCGGACTTCCCTAACCTTTTCTATCCAAGGTAGAGACTTCACTGCTTCCTTCCTTGTTGTCGACCAGATTACTTTCCCTGGTGACCTTCTACTGGGATTTGCTTCCATGCGAGACTTACGCATTGTGCTCGACCCTTATCGATGGCATGCCCAAAGACGACTTGATCGTTCCATTCTGGGGTTACCAGCTTGGATCAGAAATCTGTTATACTGCTGCAGAGTATGATGTACGGATTAAGTCCTTACAAGCTAATGCATTCTCCAGTAGCGTACCCAAGCGGTCAGGCACTGGTAATTCTGTCACTCCGGGGTCACCATTTATCATGTGGGAGTTCGAATACGTGGATTAGGTAAAGAAATACTCACGTAGGCTGGTAGTACGTATAATTACAGATAAGGTGGGTTGCGCCCTTACAGCCGTGACCTGCCTCCTTGCTCACTCTCGTAACACTACTGACTGGCCGCCCACGTACCCATATGTGAGAGGGTCTTTGAATAATGCCAGGTCAGCTCAATATGAATAGACTGACTCAGGCAGAGACGGTTGGTCGTGAGTCAACTGGCACAGTGGTTACTGGTAACTGGTTACTACTACTGATACAAGACGTTACATTTGGCGGGGTTAAATTCGAGGAGCCAGTTGCTGGACCACGCGTCCAGCATGTCTTTGTAGTCCTGCCTGATCCTCATCTGATTTAATTCTCCTCATTAACTTCACATCATCTGCAAACACTTCTGAGTCTATCCCATCATGTCATTCCCATATACCAAAAATAACACTGGTCCTAGGACTGACCCCTGTGGAACCCCGCTCGTCACAGAGCTCCCACTGTGATGTCTCATCACGTACCATGACTCGTTGTTGCCTCCCTGACGGATATTCTTTGATCCATATTCAGTGCCCTTCTTGTTATACGTGCCTGATCCTCTAGCTTATACACTAATCTCTTGTGAGGAACTGTGTCGAAGGCCTTCTTGCAGTCCAAGAAAATGCAATCAACCCACCCCTCTCTCTCGTGTCTTATGTTACCTTGTCATAAAACTCCAGAAGGTTTGTGACAGGATTTGCCTTCCATGAATCCGTGCTGGTTGTCGTTTATAGTCTTGTTCCGTTACAGGTGCTCCACCACTCTCCTGTGTACTCACCTAGTTGTACTCACCTAGTTGAGGTTGCAGGGGTCGAGTCCAAGCTCCTGGCCCCGCCTCTTCACTGGTCGCTACTAGGTCACTCTCCCTGAACCATGAGCTTTATCATACCTCTGCTTACACCTATGTATAGATTCTGCCTCCACTACATGGCTTCCCAAACTATTCCACTTCCTCACTACTCTGTGGCTGAAGAAATACTTCCTAACATCCCTGTGATTCATCTGTGTCTTCAACTTCCAACTGTGTCCCCTTGTTGCTGTGTCCCATCTCTGGAACATCCTGGCTTTGTCCACCTTGTCAATTCCTGTCAGTATTTTGTATGTCGTTATCATGTCCCCCCTATCTCCCCTGTCCTCCAGTGTCGTCAGGTTGATTTCCCTTAACCTCTCCTCGTAGGACATACCTCTTAGCTCTGGGACTAGTCTTGTTGCAAACCTTTGCGCTTTCTCTAGTTTCTTTACGTGGTTGGCTAGGTGTGGGTTCCAAACTGGTGCCGCATACTCCAATATGAGCCTAACGTACACAGTATACAGGGTCCTGAACGATTCCTTATTAAGATGTCGGAATGCTACTCTTAGATTTGCTAGGCGCCTGTATGTTGCAGCAGTTATTTGGTTGATGTGCGCTCCAGGAGATGTGCCTGGTGTTATACTCACCCCACGATCTTTTTCCTTGAGTGAGGTTTGTAGTTTCTGGCCCCCTAGACTGTACTCCATCTGCAGTCTTCTTTGCCCTTCCCCAATCTTCATGACTTTGCACTTGGTGGGGTTGAACTCCAGGAGCCAATTGCTGGACCAGGTCTGCAGCCTGTCCAAATCCCTTTGTAGTTCTGCCTGGTCTTCGATCGAATGAATTCTTCTCATCAACTTCACGTCATCTGCAAACATGGACACTTTGGAGTCTATTCCTTCCGTCATGTCGTTCACAAATACCAGAAACAGCACTGGTCCTAGGACTGACCCCTGTGGGACCCCACTGGTCACAGGTGCCCACTCTGACACCTCTCCACGTACCATGACTCGCTGCTGTCTTCCTGACAAGTATTCCCTGATCCATTGTAGTGCCTTCCCTGTTATCCCTGCTTGGTCCTCCAGTTTTTGCACTAATCTCTTGTGTGGAACTGTGTCAAACGCCTTCTTGCAGTCCAAGAAAATGCAGTCCACCCACCCCTCTCTCTCTTGTCTTACTGCTGTCACCATGTCATAGAACTCCAGTAGGTTTGTGACACAGGATTTCCCGTCCCTGAAACCATGTTGGCTGTTGTTGATGAGATCATTCCTTTCTAGATGTTCCACCACTCTTCTCCTGATAATCTTCTCCATGACTTTGCATGCTATACATGTCAGTGACACTGGTCTGTAGTTTAGTGCTTCATGTCTGTCTCCTTTTTTAAAGATTGGGACTACATTTGCTGTCTTCCATGCCTCAGGCAATCTCCCTGTTTCGATAGATGTATTGAATCTTGTTGTTAGGGGTACACATAGCACCTCTGCTCCCTCTCTCAGGACCCGTGGAGAGATGTTAACCGGCCCCATTGCCTTTGAGGTATCTAGCTCACTCAGAAGCCTCTTCACTTCTTCCTCGGTTGTGTGTACTGTGTCCAGCACTTGGTGGTGTGCCCCACCTCTCCATCTTTCTGGAGCCCCTTCTGTCTCCTCTGTGAACACTTCTTTAAATCTCTTGTTGAGTTCCTCACATACTTCATGGTCATTTCTTGTTGTCTCTCCTCCTTCCTTAGCCTGATTACCTGGTCCTTGACTGTTGTTTTCCTCCTGATGTGGCTGTATAACAGCTTCGGGTCAGATTTGGCTTTCACTGCTATGTCGTTTTCATATTGTCGTTGGGTCTCCCTTCTTATCTGTGCATATTTATTTCTGGCTCGACTGCTCTCCTTATCCTTCTGCGTCCTTTGCCTTCTATATTTCTTCCATTCCCTAGCACACTTTGTTTTTGCCTCCCTGCACCTTTGGGTGAACCATGGGCTCATCCTGGCTTTTTAATTAATCCTGTTACCCTTGGGTACAAACCTCTCCTCAGCCTCCTTACACATTGTTGCTACATATTCCATCATCTCATTAACTGGCTTCCCTGCCAGTTCTCTGTCTCACTGAACCCCGTTCAGGAAGTTCCTCATTCCCGTGTAGTCCCCTTTTTTGTAGTTTGGCTTCATTCGTCCTGGCCTTCCTGCTTCCCCCTCCACTTGTATTCGAAGCTTAAAACCACATGATCGCTGGCCCCAAGGGGTCTTTCATATGTGATGTCCTCAATATCTGCACTACTCAAGGTGAATACTAGGTCCAGTCTTGCTGGTTGTGTGTGTGTGTGTGTGTGTGTGTGTGTGTGTGTGTGTGTGTGTGTGTGTGTGTGTGTGTGTGTGTGTAGGCGATGGACGGAAGGAAAAATGGGAAAAGATTTTACGTGTTATTTGCTAGTAGTTCTGGGGATTATCTTCCCCACGGTCTGGTCTTACACCAGGCCTCCCAGCCTAAAAAGGGAAATATTACAAGATTAAGAATGATTAAGCGGCACATATGAAAACAAAGGTATTTGTATAGTGAATGTAAATAGAAGTTTATAAGATATATTACAATCTTGTGTATTCATGAGACAGAAAAGATCAGTAATCCTACCAAAATACTCCCCAAAAACACAAACAGGTTTGCATGTCACACTCAGGTGAGAGGAAGGTAACACCTCCCTGCTGGGTTGCTGTCTGCTAACCTACTACTGAGGAATTTAACTAACTTTTGATCTGATGTATTCATTTTTGTGTTGCTTTCCTGTTGCCAGTGTTGCTAAGAGTGGAGGATGAGCAGGCATGTATATATGTGGTTAACGTTGTAAGCTGATATAAACTACAATGTACATAATTCACGGTAGTTTACTTTATTAGGTTATCCTAGCTTAAATATACATAATGTAGAAGTCAGTAATACCTATGTACTGTACTTAATGTCGCTCCTGGAGGTCACTGCCCCCGCGGTCCGGTCCCAGACCAGGCCTGCTGCATCCCGGTCCCAAATTGGGCCACCGTGAAGCTTAAATAAAAACTTGATGAATGGAAAGAAGAGAAGGGATTGATGGAAGAGGAGAAAAGTGAAGAAAGGAAAGAGGGAACGTCTTGAATTTTGGTTCCAGCAATGTTTTGTCATTCACACACTGCAGACTGGTGGCGCCAGTGGTCCACTGAAGCAAACATTCACTCTCGAGGCTCCAGGACCAGCTCCCTACACTACAGTCGCAAGTCCTTGCAACACTGCAATAAAACAATCACAAACTTCTTAGAGCTTTGGAATAAAAGATCCTCAAACCCTTTAAGAACTACTTACCTATATGGAGTCTACCTGGAGGTTCCGGGGGTCAGCGCTTCCGCTGCCGGGTCCTCCGGTGGATCAGGGGCTGATCAACCAGACTATTACTGCTGGCCGCATGTAGTCCAGCGTACGAGCCACAACCCGGCTGATCTGGTTCTAACTTTAGGTACCTGTCCAGTTCCCTCTTGAAGACAATCAGGGTTCTATTGGTAATCCTCCTCATATATGATGGGAGACTTCTGAACAGTCCTGGACCCTGGACACTTACTGTGTGCTGATGGCACCCTTGCTTTTCATTGGGGTATGTTGCACCATCTGCCCAGTCTGTTTTGCTTTCATAGGGAGTAATTTATGTGTGTAGATTTGGGACCAATCCGTCTAGGATTTTCCAGGTGTAGATTATATCATTTTCGCCTGCATTCCAGGGAGTACACGTTAAAGGACTTCAAACGTTACCAGAAATTAAGATTCTTGACTGAACTCTGGATTAAGATAATGTAACACAACCACGACTCTTGAACATCCTCCCTTCATGCTTAAAAGGGATCACCAACAAAACAGTTCTTGATCAGCCGGGTTGTGGTGCATACGTTGGACTGCGGGCGGCAGGCACTGACAGCTTAATCGATCATGCCAGCAAGCAGAAGCCCTGGTCTAGGGCCGGGCCATGGGAGAGTTGACCTCCGGTAGGAACTCCGAGTAATATTACTGAGAGTCCTATAAAGGATAGGGGCTCTGAGAGAGTACAATGTCTGTCCCCTGAAAACCATTGTATAAAAAATATTCAATTAGTAAAACTATTGTAGATCGGTCTCAATACAGACTCTTCTTGGCATAACTCCTGAGAACTCAGCAAGACGGAAGACAGCAAGTGTCAGTTCCTGAGAATTATCAAGTGAAGGCGTCGCTGAGAGCTGCTGAACCACACCATAACCAGACACCATGGAGGAAGAAGGAAGCGAGGGAGGAAGTAGGAAGATATTCCTACCTGCTTGCTTCCTTCACTCTTCTCCCTTCCATTTTCCCGTTCATGTCATTCTCCTTCCTATCTTTCTCTTTGCTTTCACTTTTATGTCCCCCTACCCTCCTTACATCTCATTCTCTCTTCATCATAACTTTATCCCCTGTTTCTCCCTCTTTCCCCCTCCTTTCTCCCCCACCATGGGCTCGTGCACCGAGGTTGGCAGCCTGCCATTTAGAGAGTTCTCATATGACTCCATAAGGTGTTGAGGCATGTACATATCTCAACACCTTCTGTTTCACGTGTAAGTGCTCCATATTCTATCTACCTTCCTCCCCATAGACCTGTGCTGCTCTCTAGTTTCTGCTTCCTGAACTTAGGTCTTGTATGGCTGAAGGTGCCTCTCCGTCCCCCCTCTCTTTCCTCCTCTCTCACCTCTTCCTACTTTTTCTCCATTCTCTCTCTCTCTCTCTCTCTCTCTCTCTCTCTCTCTCTCTCTCTCTCTCTCTCTCTCTCTCTCTCACACACACACACACACACACACCTACTGAGTACACACATATTAAGCAACGTTTAAGACGTGTATTGTGTCGAGATAACTTGCCCTACATCTGTTGGCACTCAGAGAGAGAGGGGAAGGGTAGTGTTGGGGGTGAATTGTCGGGGTCAGTGGTAGCGATTTGGGGGTCAAGGATAACCCGGAGGCTTTGTAACCCAGGATAATCCGGAGGGTTGGTAACCCAGGATAATCCGGAGGGTTGGTAACCCAGGATAATCCGGAGGGTTGGTAACCCAGGATAATCCGAAGGGTTGTTAACCCAGGATAATCCGGAGGGTTGGTAACCCAGGATAATCCAGAGGGTTGGTAACTCAGGATAAATCGGAGGGTTGGTAACCCAGGATAATCCGGATGGTTGGTAACCCAGGACAATCCGGATGGTTGGTAACCCAGGATAATCCGGAGGGTTGGTAACCTAGGAAAACCGCAAGGGTTGGTAACTCAGGATAATCCGGAGGGTTGGTAACCC
This sequence comes from Cherax quadricarinatus, assembly GCF_038502225.1. NCBI lineage: Eukaryota > Metazoa > Arthropoda > Malacostraca > Decapoda > Parastacidae > Cherax > Cherax quadricarinatus. The sequence goes on along the minus strand of NC_091306.1, from coordinate 14,538,963 downwards.
AGGAAAACCCCGAGGGCTGGTAACCCAGGATAATCCGGAGGGTTGGTAACCCAGGAAAACCCCGAGGGTTGGTAACTCAGGATAATCCGGAGGGTTGGTAATCGAGAAAAACTCGTCGGGTTAGTAACCCAGGATAATAGGGAAGGCTAGTAAGCCAAGATAACCCAAAGATAGTCGTGAAATCCGTGCCATACCTACATTCTGATTTTCTTCCACACCCTCCGTAATTACGCAACCCAGGATAACCCAGTGTGGCTTATTTCCACGAGATACAACAACCCTCCACACAGTAGCTAACATAAAAAATCGCAGATCTAGAGAGTGTACAGAGATCCTTTACTGCACGTATAAGTTCTGTCAAGCACCTTAACTACTGGGAACGCTTGGAAGCACTTGACTTGTACTCGTTGGAACGCAGGAGGGAGAGATATATCATAATCTACACTTGGAAAATCTTGGAAGGAATGGTCCCAAATCTGCACACAGAAATCACTCCCTACGAAAGTAAAAGACTGGGCAGGCGATGCAAAATGCCGCCAATAAAAAGTAGGGGCGCCATTGGTACACTAAGAGAAAACACCATAAGTGTCCGGGGCCCAAAACTGTTCAACAGCCTCCCACCAAGCATTAGGGGAATTGCCAATAAACCCCTGGCTGCCTTCAAGAGAGAGCTGGACAGATACCTAAAGTCGGTGCCGGATCAGCCGGGCTGTGGCTCGTACGTCGGACTGCGTGCGGCCAGCAGTAACAGCCTAGTTGATCAGGCCCTGATCCATCGGGAGGCCTGGTCGTGGACCGGGCCGCGGGGGCGTTGATCCCCGGAATAACCTCCAGGTAACCTCCAGGTAACCTAGTTCCTGCTAGCGTCTGTATGTTTATACCGACAAGGTGGAGTAAACGAGACTTAGATGAGATAGATACCTTTAACGATACGTTTTGCTCATACGGTGGGTTTATCAGGTTAAGTAAACCCCAGAGTGGGCGAAACGTTGGTGATGAGGATATCCACCTAATCAAAAAGATACTACATGCTGAACAAAAGCAGAACTAGGAAACCCCCCTCCTCCCTCCCTCAGGATTTATTCCGGATCTTTCTATTTGATATGAACGTGCTACCACTGGGGAGGAGAGGGGAAAACGGGAGAAAAGTTGGCAGGGGATGACGGAGTGACGTAGAGAGGCAGGGAATGAGGACGGGAGGGGGGGGGGTGTTGGAAGAGGCTGAGGTGGTGAGAGGCAGTGGAGGAGTCAGGGAAGGCAGTGGAGGAGTCAGGGTAGAGATGGGACTGACTGATCGAGGACTCCAAGCGATAATGTCAGACTTGTCAGTGAGAGGGAATAGGAAGTGACAGGCGAGCCGCAGGAGGGAATGTAGATAGATAGAGAGAGAGAGGGAGAGAGGGAGAGAGGGAGGGAGAGAGAGAGAGAGAGAGAGAGAGAGAGAGGCCAATATTGTCAAAATACCACACTTGGATCCACTTCGAGGACAGCGTGAAACAAGCTTTTATGCCACAAGACGGGCAGAAAGCAGCAACTTCACTCTGGCTGTACCCTTCTCCAGAACATCACTCCATCTGAGATCATACATACCCAGGATGACTCGAGTATGGAACACATTCGTACAGGATAATGATGTCAACGAGATAAAGTCAGTTGATCAAATGAAAATGCTGGCCCACAGATGGCTCCAACTTCATCCTGTCCCGTACTTGTATGTCTCATAACAATAAAAATGCTTTCAAATGAGCTGATGTAGGTAACAGCTCTTAGCTTGCCAATAAAGTTAGGAATCCTTAACCTGTAATATAGCTGTCAATAAAGCTAGGGATTTTTAACCTTGTCAAACCCTGTGTAAAAAAAAAAAAAAGAGAGAGAGAGAGAGAGAGAGAGAGAGAGAGAGAGAGAGAGAGAGAGAGAGAGAGAGAGGAGTGTGAGTGTGAGACATATTGCCACTTGAGGTGACCATGTAGTGTATAGTGTCAGGTGACCACCGGGTGTGTTGTGAACACTTCGCCTGATTATCTTGTATACTCTCCCACACCTTATATACTCTCCCACACCTTATATACTCTCCCACACCTTATATGTACTCTCCCCCGCCTTGTATATATTCTCCCACATCTATACTCCTCTCCCACAGATGCTGTGTTCTTACTGGCGTTGTTGCCCACACTGGCATGTCCACATCGGCGTTCTGTTCCACATAACTCGACATTTCATTCTTTTTCACGTGTCAACCCATCTCTTTTCTCACAGCTCTTTTTCCCCCAGCTCTTTCCTCCCCCAGCTCTTTCTTCCCCCAGCTCTTTCCCCACAGTCCTTTTCCCCCACACAACTTTTTCCCCACACCTATTTACCGTCTTCCCATCAATTGGTTTACATGGCTCTGGTCCAGAAAGCACTGAGGAAAACGAAATGGAGATTGAATGTGAACTGGGCGGGAGGGAGGGAGTGAACCGGATGAATGGGGGTCTCTAACTCACTGGTACAGCTTTCTGCTTACAACCGAAGGACCCGGGTTCGATCCCTGGTCGGGGTGGAGGCGTTGGGCATGTTTCCTTACATTTGTTGCCCCCTTTTCATCTAGCTGTGAGTAGGTACCTGGGTGTTAGTTGACAGTTGTGGGTCGCATCCTGGAGAAGAGGACTTCCAAGGAAATAAGCCACACTGCTTGGCTTTCTCGGGTAATCCTGAGTTACTAGCCATTAGGGTTAATAATCTTGGGTCATCCTGGGTTACTTTTCACTGATACAAAGAAGCCACCTGTTGCTTGGAGTCTACCTGGAAGGTGTTCCGGGGGTCAACGCTCCCACGGCCCCCGTCTTTGGCCAGGCCTTCCGGTGGATCAGGGCCTGATTAATCAGGCTGTTACTGCTGGTCGCACTCAATCTAACATAACCACAGCCCGGCTAATCGGACACTGACTTTAGGTATCTATCCAATTCCCTCTTGAAGATAACCAGGGGTCTTTTGGGAGTTTCTCTTATATATGATGAAAGCCTATTGAACAGTCTTGGGCCCAGGACACTTTTCGTGTTTTCTCTTAGTGTACTCATAGCGCCTTGCTTTTAATTGGGAGTATGTTGCACTGTCTACTTTTCTTTTGCTTTTGTACAGAGTGATTTGTGTGCAGATTTGGGACCAGTCCCTCTAGGATTTTCCAGGTGTACATGACGTATCTTTTTCGCCCACATTCCAGAGAGTACAGGACAAGGGGTTTCAAACGTTCCCAGATTACAAAGTTCATGGACCAGCACAACCCGAACAGCATGGTTTTAGAGCAGGACGATCATGCCTGTCACAGCTGCTGAACCATTATGACAGAATTACGGAGGCGTTGGAAGATGACCAAAACGCAGATATGATATACACAGATTTTGCAAAGGCGTTTGACAAATTCGATCGTGAAGTGACAGCGCACAAAATGAAGGCCATGGACATTGCGGGGAAGGTAGGCAGATGGATTTTCGGGTTCCTAACACACACAACACAAAAAGTAGTAGTGAATAGGGCAAAATCTAGCATCAGCGAGGTCAAAAGCTCAGTGCCCCAAGGCACTGTCCTGGCACCTCTGCTGTTTCTCATCCTCATAGCAGACAGATAAAAACACCCGGCACACTTTTGTATCATTTGCAGATGACACTAAAATAAGCATGAAAGTCACTATGGTAGAGGACACTGAAAAAGTACAGGAAGACATAAACAGGGTTTTCCAGTGGGCAGTGGAGAACAACATGACGTTCAATGGTGATAAGTTCCAGCTGCTTACGCATGGAAAGAATGAAGAACTCAAAAGGAGCACTATATACAAAACTCAAGAGGGTCACCAAATAGAAAGTAAGGAACACATAAAAGACCTAGGAATAATTATGTCAGCGCACCTTTCCTCTAAGACCATAACAAGACAAAGATCACGACAGCCAGGAAGATGACGGGGTGGGTATTGAGAACTTTCAAAACAAGGGAAATAATGCTGAAGGTGACACCCTTCAAATTCGCTAGTGCTCCCTCACTTAGAATATTACTCAGTGCTGACGACCCCGTTTATAGCAGGAGAAATATCAGAGATCGTTTACGGTTCACATTGAGCCAGTAAAACATTTAAATTCCTGGGAACTCCTTAGTCTTGAAGTGTACTCACTGGAGCGGAGGAGAGATACATGATAATATGTATGTGGAAAGTACTCGAGGTCCTGGTCCCAAATCTAGTCACTGCCATAACAACATACTGGAGCGAGAGATATGTCAGCAAATGCAAAATAAACCCATTGAAAAGCAGGCGAGCGGTGGAGACAATAAGGGAACACTGTATCAACATCCGGGGTCCCAGACTAGTCAACATCATACAAGAAGATATCAGAAACACGGCTGTAACAAGTGTAGAAGCCTTCAAGAGGAAACTGGACAAGTATCTTCACCAGGTGCCAGATCAACCAGGCTGTAATGGATATGTGGGGCAGCGGGCCTCCAGCAGCAACAACCTGGTTGACCAGGCAAGCACCAGACGAGCCTGGCCCATGGCCGGGCTCGGAGAGTAGAGAAACTCTCGAAACTCTTCAAAGGTACTCTTCAAAGGGGCTGTTAGTGTATAGCAGTATTCCAACCTAGAGAGAACAAGTGACTTAAAGAGGATCATCATTGGTGTGGCATCCCTTGTTTTGAAAGTTCTCATTATCAATCCTATCATTATCCTAGCAGATGTGATAGTGATACTGTTGTAATCCTTAGTTTTTCGCTCTATTGTGTATGTAGAATTTGTTGTGTGCTCCGTCCTAGCTATTATTTCTTAATGTTTTCCACAATGGGGTAACTGAATTTGTCATCACTGAACATAGTTGTTTTCCGTGACCTATTGTACAAGAATGGTATACAATACCGACAAGATGAAATTAAGACACATGTGCAACATCTGGGTATCTTTATTGTAGACGTTTCGCCATCCAGTGGCTTTATCAATACAAATTCCGGGACATAACTTGAAGACAGTAGAACTATATACAAAAGACGAGGTAATCAGTCCCTCAACCTTGGAGTTGGTGCGAAGAGCACCATAGTCGTGGAGATTCTGAAGCAGAAGCAAGGAGCCTGGCGCTTATATACTAACGTCAGGTGGAAAGGGGACGTGTAGCAGATGAGGGCATAGTCACTGGTAAGCGGGATTCCCCAGTAGAAGTAGGTCCTAACCAAAGAGATGGGTTAGCAGTAGTAGTAGTTGTGGTAGTCGTGAAGGTTATGTACATGTCCTCAGAATCAAGATTCCATGATGTTGCAGTGTCTGACAAGTTGTACAAGAATGGTATACAATACCGTCTTCTGTATATAGTTCTACTCTCTTCAAGTTATGTCCTGGAATTTGTATTGATAAAGCCACTGGATGGCGAAACGCCTATAATAAAGATACCCAGATGTTGCACGTGTCTTAATTTCCGTGACCTATTGGAAAACTTGGTTTATGTCCGCTTGGAGATTTGCCGTGTCCTCAATGGATAACACACTTATGCAGATTCTAGCATCGACTTTAAAATGAGACATGATGCTATGGTTTGCATCTCATCTCAGCCTGGTATGAAGATGGTGAAAGGGGTGGGAGCGAGTACTGTGCCTTGTGGAGCAGAATTGAGAATATATGTAAAATAATATATATATATATATATATATATATATATATATATATATATATATATATATATATATATATATAGATATATAAAGACTCATCACACACACACACACACACACACACACACACACACACACACACACACACACACACACACACACACACACACACTCCTATCTACATCACTCCTATCTGAATGTTGTAGTTACTTAAAATTACTCAAATTTACAACATAAAATTACCTTCTTTTCCAGGGACTGACAATTGACTTAATTTCCAGGATTCAGACATTGTTACAACCTAAACATGCACCAATGTAGTCGGCAAGAATGTCATTAGTCGGTGGTGGTGGTTAGTGGCACTGTGAGTAGTGCCAGTGGTCGGTAATAGTGTTGGCTGGCATGGAAAATTGGGTGCTGGGATAGTGTCATGTGGGTAGTGGCACTGGTGTGAGTAGTGGCAGCGGTCAGTGTTAGCGGTGTCCTGGCATGGATCTGGCGTGATGGTTAGTGCCCCTCGCGACACTGCTGCTGTCAAGAGCCCCGCCATGGCTGGGGGGTTCCCCCGCAGCTGCTCTTGGTCCGTCACCCCCGCCACCCCGCCCGTCGCCGCCCTCTCCCCCCCAGACAACCCACTCCCCCTCAACGACGGTGCACATCGCAGTAGATGTTACGACGACCACTTGAGAAAGCGTGCTAGCTTGTCCATGGTGGTGGGTGGGTTGTGGAGCCCTACACGCCCCAACCACCACAACCCACGCCCTGACCGCGCCGCACGGCGCTCCTTGGGCGCAGTGTGGCGTGTATCCTCGTCTAGTCCTGCGCGCCAGCTAGGAGCATGGCTAGGCCGCAGACCTCGGTCCTTCGCTGGCACAGAGGACAACGTGAGTGCCATGTTTAGCAGTGGGCATACCCTGGCACCACCCACGTCACCAGTGCCCTCGCTCTGCTCCTCCTCCCCTGAGCCACCCTCACCCCTGGAGTCGTCAGGGGCACGTAAGGTGAGCGGTGGCTCTATCGGGACGGCACTCTGCCTCAGCAGCAGTCCCTCGGCTGCCTCCCTCTCCACCCTCAACAAGACTGCCGCTCCTCGTCGCCCCACACGCCTTGTCATCAGTGGGCGGGCACGGCCACGCCGCCTCTACCACACTCCCTGTGTCTCTAGGTACCACCACTTCCCAACTACTATTATATAGTTACCAAATTTGTTTACAATATGAAAGTATCAGTATGGTACCAGTATTTACTAGTGTCAGGTATCAGTATGGTACTAGCACCTACTAGTGTCAGATAAATCATGATTTTGTTACTTAGGGTTCATAAGTTCTGTTTCACTTTCCCCAGAGAGTAACGAGCTGAGCTTCGTGTAACAGTGTGACTAACAGGGATCTATTACAACGTTTCAGGCTGTGTAACGTGACGGTGACGCGGCTGCAGGTAACGCAGCCTCTGGGCGGAGACCTCAACTCCGTCACGCTGGCGGTCAAGATGCAATCGTCGAAGCGAACACTCCGCTCGAACGAGATCCCTCTCCCTCCCAGCGGCACTCTCGATATAGAGCTCCAGCTCACCTTCTCCCTACAGGTAAGCTTGGCACTTTCTCTAACTCTCGTCTGTGACACTATCACCCCGTTCGTCTGTGTCACTGTGGCAACAACACGTCTCTCACCTGTCTACTCCTAATTCTTCTTGGAAGCCTCCTGACCATTAACTCTCCCTTATATCAAGGAAACCTGGCCCCAGGCAAGGCTTGGAGAATTCTCAAAGCTATTGGCAGGTATATCACTGGTATGATTTGTAATGGTCCAGTATTCTGACAGATTTGTTTTATTATGCTGTGTGTGTGTGTGTGTGTGTGTGTGTGTGTGTGTGTGTGTGTTTGTGTGTGTGTTTGTGTGTGTGTGTGTGTGTGTGTGTGTGTGTGTGTGTGTGTGTGTTTGTGTGTGTGTGTTTGTGTGTGTGTGTGTGTTACCAGACACTTAGCAGTGACATCCTCATTCTGTATAGTAATGTCTTTATGCACTATATAGTTATTCCCTTCACTATATTGCAACTCTTTCCACTGTACAGTGACTCCCACTATACTATATTAAGTTTTTTTACCTGAATAATATAGTACCCCAAATTATTTTGATTAGTACATTCGTGTATCTTGTATTGCAGTATCATTCATGTATGTTGTATACTGCATTACAGTATGATTCATGTATATTATTTACTGATGAGTAAGACACGTGCAGCATTTGGGTATCTTTATTGTTGAAACGTTTGGCCTATGTAGTAGGCTTCTTCAGTCACATACAGAGACAGCAGGTATAGCAGTGAAATGTAGAGAAATAAGACTTGATGTGGTCAGTCCCTCAGCCTGGAGAAGAGTTCAGCTTCATGGTCTGGAACGATATGAAGCTGAAGCATGAGAATGGAGTATTAAATACTATCGAAAGTGACGTGGAAGCTCTTGAAGACAATTGGAAGGGACGGGATTCACTACTACACCTGCATCCTCTGTATTTGACTGAAGACGCCTACTGTGTAGGTCAAACGTTTCAACAACATATCCAACTGTCGCACGTGTCCAACTCATCAACTCGTTCGGTGTTGTGTACTGTTGTGTACATGTTGTGTACTGTACTGCAGACAAATGATCCTTATCCTTCCACAGTACCCACACTTCCTGAAGCGAGAAGGTAACACACTGCAAATTATGCTCCAGCGACGCAAAAAGTACAAAAACCGTACCTTTCTTGGCTTCAAAACTCTTGCTGTCGGGGTCGTCAACATGTCACAGGTGAGAGAAGCTGTCAGGGTTATCAATATGTCACAGGGAAGAGAAGCTGTCAGGGTTATCAATATGTCACAGGGAAGAGAAGCTGTCAGGGTTATCGATATGTCACAGGGAAGAGAAGCTGTCAGGGTTATCAATATGTCACAGGGAAGAGAAGCTGTCAGGGTTGTCAGCATGTCATGGTGCCCCTGGCCTGGTGGCTAAAGCTCTCGCTTCACACGATGAGGGTCCGGGTCCAATTCCCGGCAAGGGTAGAAACATTGGGCGTCTTTCCATACACCGGTTGTGTATGTTCCCCACCAGTAAAATGGGTACCTGGGTGTTAGTCGACTGGTGTGGGTCACATTCCGGGACAAAATTGACCTAATGTGCCCGAAATGCTCTGCATAACAAGCAGCTTTCTATATAGTAGTGTCATTGATGTCAGCTAGTCCTGTATACCTTGTATACAGGGTCGTCAACATGTCACAAGTGAGAGAAGTCAGTCAGAGGATGGGAGGGTATTAAATAAAAATATGAATTCCAAATTGGGTAGCATAATGTAAAAATAAGAGATTTAAAAACGAGAATGAAAGAGACAGATGAAAATGGAATAATAAGGGGGTCAGGGGAAAACAGATGGATAAAAGATTAGATAAGGATAAGGGATTGGAATTAAGGGAGGTAACAAAAGAAATATGTATGGATTTAGTGTAAAATGTGTTCTAGGACAAGAAGAAAAAATGATTAAAAGAACCTAAATGTTTTTGGTTAAGAGTAAAGGGAAAGAGGAATGTGTGCAGTGAATATGTAATGAAAACTGGAGATAGTGGTTGACAAGGAATAGGTAAGAGAAGATGTAATCCTGAAAATATTGACAAAGAATTGCATGAAATTATTGGATTAAATGAAAGGAATGTGAGAAAAGTAAAGAGGAGAGGTTACAAAATAGAAGGAAGGTAAGCAAATTATAAAAGAGAGGGTAGGAAAAAAAGATGTTCTGGAAGCAAACGAATGATAATTCAGACACTTATTCAGTGCAGTCTGGCAAGTACATTCGTGAGATTAAGATAAAATGTTGTTCGAATTTTTAACCCTGGAGGGTTAGCCACCCAGGATAACCCAAGAAGGGCAGTGCATCATTGACGGACTGTCTGTCTTATTTCCATTGGGGGTCCACAATCTTGTCCCCCAGGATGCAACCCACACCAGTTGACTAATACTCAATTACCTACTTGCAAGGCGAACAGGACAGCGGGTGTAAGGAAACGTGTCAAAATGTTTCCACCCCGCTGGAAATCAAACCTGGGCCTGCCACGTGTGAAGCGAGAGTTTTGCCAGCCACGCCATGGGGCCCTGTTTATATTACTAAGAAAGATTTTTGACTTCACAGTAGGCTGTTCAGTGATTCCTCGATGCTTCTTTGATATGCACATTGCACAAGGAAACATTAATACAGTCCTAAAAATTTTATTGGAGCCCAGTAAGTTTTTCCATATCATAGGACTAAATATTGTACTGATTATAATGATGAGCATTTCATATTTCTTTTAAATATTTGTTTATGGTTTTGTCTAAACGTTCACTTCATAAATTTGTGGAAAATTTTTAAATTGCACAGTGTCCTTCATGGATGCCACTCGAGCATATTCTTGTATGATATGTGAAGGTTTATACAGTGCTAGGATTTATGTCCCTGTCTATGGTGGGATGATTCTATGCTAGAATTTATGTCCCTATCTATGAAAGAGATAAGGATGAGGAAAAAAATTGGAGGGGGGGGGGAAGGTAGAGCTCTGTGCCTTAGGGAACAGAGCTTTTCATTGTGGCAGGCTCTGACTTAATTGTGGCCTGTTCACAAACCTCTCAACACCTTCAAGATCAGTGACCTCTTCAGTGTACAGTGGAACCCCGGATATCGGCCAATGCGGATATCATCCAAATCGGATTTCGGCCGCTTTTTTGGCAGAAATTGTCCTGCCTGCCACTCCGCTGCTGCTTTCGTGAGTCAGTCTGGCTGTGTCTCTGGGTGAGTGAGCAACGTTCCACGCATTCATCCAAACAGTTCGTTATAATCCATTTTTTTTGTGGTTGTTTATTGAGTGCAACTGTGAAATAAGCCACCATGGACCCAAAGAAAGTTCCTAGTGCCAGCCCTTTGGTAAAGAAAGTGAGAAACATGATAGAATTCAGTGACAAAACCTTATCCCACTTCAGGCAAATCTTAGAGATGCCAGAAACAGACCTCTCTGGACAGTTTTTTTTTGTGCAACAGGGGTACAGTGACTCTCAAGCTGGTCCTAGAGGCAGTAAAAGACAATGAAGGGAAGTAACCCTGGATAGGGACTTGATACCTGAAGTCCTTGTGGAAGGGGACTTTCCTTCCAAACAGTAACCCCCCCAACTCCCACTTGCTTCCTTGCTTTCTTCAATACGCCAATAAGATTCTTCAATAAAGGTATGTAATGTTCATTTATCATTAAAATTTGTGCTTTATATTTAATTCTCACTACTTTCTGTATGTAAAACTATAGTTAATCTTTAAAAAATGTATTTTTTTTTAAATATTTTTGAGTGTCTGGAAAGGATTAATTGTATTTACATTAATTCTTATGGGAAATATTTCTTTGGTTTTCGGCCTTTTCCGATTCAGGCCAACCTTTTGGAACGGATTATGGTCGAAATCCTGGGTTCCACTATTACTTTTGACAGAATGATGACTTTAAAAAACTTGTTTGGCTTTATTTTTTAGCTGTCAAAGATCTGACCTTATTTTTCCCATATGGTATTCAGATTACATATCACAGAATTACACCAGCATTGATTTTAGGTATGTACCTCGTGCAATATGTAAGAATTCAGTGTACTGCAAGTAAGGTTACTGATAAATTTGAATTATTAATTTTCTTTCTGAAAATATTTCTATTACTTTTTGTGGAGACAAGAGTAGTATACAGTGAACCCCCGCTGTTTGGCAGCCGCGACTTTCGTGAAATCCGACTTTCGGCAAGTTTTTTCGGCAAAATTTAGCTTCATGGTTCGTGATTGGACTCATGATTTGGCGACCTTCTGGTATGCGTCTGCCAGTCAGCGCACACACAAAGCCAGTCTCCCTCGCTATTCACACTCAGTGTGCCATTGTTTACCAGCATGTGACCATCACCCCGTGGGTTCATACAACACTTTTCATAATAATTCATTGTTTTTGTGCTTGCAACTGCTAAATAAGCCACCATGGGCCCAAAGAAAGCTCCTAGTGCCAGCCCTTTGGTAAAGAAGGTGAGAAACACGATAGAATTCAAGAAAAAACTCATCGCAAAGTATTAAAGTAGAGGAGGAAGAGAGAGGGGAGAATGTGCCTTCTGCAGTGATTCTACAATATGTATGATACTAAAGCAGCAGGTATCGATAAAGGCTATAGCTCCAGCCAGCGATAAAATGTAGAATTAACAGTGTAGCAAGTAAGTTAAGCGAGTAAGCGATAGAAAAACAACATGAGAGTAACTCTCCAATGTTGTTGGATGTGTATAGGACTGCTGAACATACACCGCCCTGCTATCTTCCACCACCCTAAACCTCTGCCAACATCTTCATCAAACTAACTAATTAAACCAACATCTCCTCCAAGGTAAGTGTAACTATAAAAGTGTAAGTATAAAAGTAAATATAAGCATAAATATAAAAAGACACCAATGGAAATATGTCACTCTTGAATTTTTTGGGTTATCCTGGGTACTTGACACATATGCTATGTATGATAATCTATGTATGTAACTATTTGTGTATACCTGAATAAACTTATTTATAAATTAAAATGTAAATATTTCTTATTTATAAATTAAAATGTAAATATTTCTTATTTATAAATTACATACATTGTTTAAGTGTGATGGTGGTGGTGGCCAAAGCCTCCACCACCACCAACACGGCTTCTCTCAGTGGCGGCCCTTAAACCCAACAACAATACTTAAACCATTTACTCCTCTCATACATTATGACATATTTTATTCATTCTAGAGTATATATCATGTTTCTATGTTATTAATATTGTTTATATTGTCACATTAGATGAATTGTGATAGATAAATAAGCCATAGAGATGATGATATTAGCGTCATATTGAAGCATAATAAACTCCTTCCTCTTGCCTGCTACCTACCTCCTACACCAACAAGAATCAATAAAGGTTAAGTGTGATGTTAAATGTTCATTTATCCATTTTATTAGTGCTTTATATTTATTTGTCATTGTTTTCTGTATGTAAATATATATTTAATCTTTAAAATAATTATTTTTTGTTAATACTTTTGGCTGTCTGAAACGGATTAATTGGGTTTCCATTATTTCTTATGGGGAAAATAGATTCGCCAATCGTGAATTTTGCCAGTCGGCAGACTCTCTGGAACGGATTAATCACGAAACTCAGGGGTCCATTGTATTCTTAAAGTACAGTGATACCTCTCGTATCTGAACTATATGGGCCGAGATCGGTTTGGAAACACGGAGTTTCTTGATTCGTGAGGGGGAAAAAATGCGCATCCGTACTGTCATATCGCCATCCATACCCCATCATATCGCCATCAGCGACGGCATTGTAGGTTTAAAAAACAAGTCCAACATTGTTTGGTAGTGGGACCAGACACTCTGGGCTTGAATAACAGCTTCCCAGATCTCACAGACCACAGGACCATAACTTTTCAAATGGGCTGTGAACAGTGGATACTCCAAAAGTGTTTCGGCACCTGCCCTTGCTGTTGAAGTTTTGGTCTTGGAGGCATTGGGTCATCATTGTCGTCATCACTTTTGGAATGTTTCAGGTGCAACACTGATTCTGCAGTCTCTGCATTCATCAGAGATTGCACACTAAGGTCGTCTTCATCATACTCTAGCCAGTCCTGCAGGTTGGTGCCATGAACCATCATACCACTACCACGTTGTTGTAGGTACCACTTCATCACTCACTGATCGAGTTCCAAGCTCTGTGGGTTCGCCATCACTTTTCTTTCAGCACTTTTTCCAGTTTTTGAGAAGCAGAAAACTCACTTGTGTAGGCCATAATCTTATCACAAGCCCTCTTGATATCACAGAGGGTGACGAAGAGCACCGCTCCTAGTGGCAAACCAGTACACTAATGTGCGTGCCAAGTTTGATTCATCCTGCTGTACCCGAACGGCTGTTTGGATGTTTCGGTAATAATTTTAGAAGTTTGCCCTTTCCCTGGACCTGTTCGGATGTTGGCGAGGTTCAGATAATGGCAGGCTGGATATGTAAGGTGTCACTGTATGTACCATAGTATTTTATTTCTTAAGGAGTACAAGAGGCACTGTCAAGAAATTTTAATGAAAATAAGAAAAAATTTTGAAGTGAGTTAAACAAGTTAAGAAAGCCTAGGGAAAGTATGGATTTGTCAGTTAAAAACAGAGTAGGGGAGTTAGTAGATGGGGAGATGGAGGTATTAGGTAGATGGCGAGAATATTTTGAGGGACTTTTAAATGTTAAGGAAGAAAGAGAGGCAGTAATTTCATGCACTGGTCAGGGAGGTACACCATCTTTTAGGAGTGAAGAAGAGCAGAATGTAAGCGTGGGGGAGGTACGTGAGGCATTACGTAGAATGAAAGGGGGTAAAGCAGCTGGAACTGATGGGATCATGACAGAAATGTTAAAAGCAGGGGGGGATATAGTTTTGGAGTAGTTGGTACTTTTGTTTAATAAATGTATGAAAGAGGGGAAGGTACCTAGGGATTGGCGGAGAGCATGTATAGTCCTTTTATATAAAGGGAAAGGGGACAAAAGAGACTAAAAATTATAGAGGAATAAGTTTACTGAGTATACCAGGAAAAGTGTACGGTAGGGTTATAATTGAAAGAATTAGAGGTAAGACAGAATGTAGGATTGCGGATGAGCAAGGAGGTTTCAGAGTGGGTAGGGGATGTGTAGATCAAGTGTTTACATTGAAGCATATATGTGAACAGTATTTAGATAAAGGTAGGGAAAGTTTTTATTGCATTTATGGATTTAGAAAAGGCATATGATAGAGTGGATAGAGGAGCAATGTGGCAGATGTTGCAAGTATATGGAATAGGTGGTAAGTTATTAAATGCTGTAAAGAGTTTTTATGAGGATAGTGAGACTCAGGTTAGGGTGTGTAGAAGAGAGGGAGACTACTTCCCGGTAAAAGTAGGTCTTAGACAGGGATGTGTAATGTCACCATGGTTGTTTAATATATTTATAGATGGGGTTGTAAAGGAAGTAAATGCTAGGGTGTTCGGGAGAGGGGTGGGATTAAATTTTGGGGAATCAAATTCAAAATGGGAATTGACACAGTTACTTTTTGCTGATGATACTGTGCTTATGGGAGATTCTAAAGAAAAATTGCAAAGGTTAGTGGATGAGTTTGGGAATGTGTGTAAAGGTAGAAAGTTGAAAGTGAACATAGAAAAGAGTAAGGTGATGAGGGTATCAAATGATTTAGATAAAGAAAAATTGGATATCAAATTGGGGAGGAGGAGTATGGAAGAAGTGAATGTTTTCAGATACTTGGGAGTTGACGTGTCGGCGGATGGATTTATGAAGGATGAGGTTAATCATAGAATTGATGAGGGAAAAAAGATGAGTGGTTCGTTGAGGTATATGTGGAGTCAAAAAACGTTATCTATGGAGGCAAAGAAGGGAATGTATGAAAGTATAGTAGTACCAACACTCTTATATGGGTGTGAAGCTTGGGTTGTAAATGCAGCAGCGAGGAGACGGTTGGAGGCAGTGGAGATGTCCTGTTTAAGGGCAATGTGTGGTGTAAATATTATGCAGAAAATTCGGAGTGTGGAAATTAGGAAAAGGTGTGCAGTTAATAAAAGTATTAGTCAGAGGGCAGAAGAGGGGTTGTTGAGGTGGTTTGGTCATTTAGAGAGAATGGATCAAAGTAGAATGACATGGAAAGCATATAAATCTATAGGGGAAGGAAGGCGGAGTAGGGGTCGTCCTCGAAAGGGTTGGAGAGAGGGGGTAAAGGAGGTTTTGTGGGCAAGGGGCTTGGACTTCCAGCAAGTGTGCGTAAGCGTGTTAGATAGGAGTGAATGGAGACGAATGGTACTTGGGACCTGACAATCTGTTGGAGTCTGAGCAGGGTAATATTTAGTGAAGGGATTCATGGAAACCGGTTATTTTCATATAGTCGGACTTGAGTCCTGGAAATGGGAAGTACAATGCCTGCACTTTAAAGGAGGGGCTTGGGATATTGGCAGTTTGGAGGGATATGTTGTGTATCTTTATATGTGTATGCTTCTAAACTGTTGTATTCTGAGCACCTCTGCAAAAACAGTGATAATGTGTGAGTGTGGTGAAAGTGTTGAATGATGAAAGTATTTTCTTTTTGGGGATTTTCTTTCTTTTTTGGGTCACCCTGCCTCGGTGGGAGATGGCCGACTTGTTGAAAAAAAAAATTAAATTGGTATAATGAATTACATTTAGACAGGTATCTTAATGGGTAAAATTCTTATCACTCATGCCTTGTCATATGAAGAACAATAGTGATGGGATGATACCAAAATTTTTGTCAGTACCAATGGTTGATTTTAGACTGACACTAATATCAAAATTAGTAGCTATTCACTGATTCCAATAATTTGGCATACCCCTAAAGATTCATTAAAATGTGGCACCAGAGCTCGACAAATTTTAACTGATATGGAGAAAAGGCTCTAATTCAGTTGATTAATTTCTCATAAAAGAACTTATTCAACGTCTGAGTTCTCAGGCTTTTAAGATTTCAGTAATTGTAGAAGCTTGTAGCAGTATGAGAAAATATTCAATTTGAAGTTTTATGGAGTAGCATAAGAACTGTTTTTGTTTCCAGTGAAAGTGACTCGTACAAAATTTTTTTAATTTTTAATAGTTCTTATGAATTATAAAAAAATAAAAACCAAAACAAAATAAAACAAGAAGATGGACAGAGGGATTGAACCATGGTACTGGGATTAGCAGGTCCAGCACTTTACCAGTGAGCTATGAAGCTTTTGCTTCAAGAATTAACAGTATCAACAGAGTTCAAATTAATCTTTTACTCTTTCATACACAACAGGTTTTGCAACGTCCCGTAGATCGGGAACTAGAACTATACAGTGAAGGGAAAGAGAAGGGAACATCTCTAGCACGAGTCACGATGGTCTCCCTCTCCTCCCAACCAGTTGACACGGATGAGCCAACAGAGAGAACAAAGTCTTTCATGGCTGATAATCCAGGTAAGTCGATTTTTTTTTAAATTTATTATTTCTGTTACTTTTGTTTTTCTTTTGGGGCCACCCTGCTTCAGTGGGATACGGCTGGTGCAGTGAAGGAAGAAAGATTTCTGTTACTGATACATTCAGGTAGTGAGAACATGTTGTATTTCAGTGATGATCCAGCCTCTCCTCATTAACGACGGAGTTCTGTTCCTAAGACCACGTCATTAAACGAATTCGTCGCTAAGTGAGGAGCATACTATAATCGTAGTGAGTTTGCGTCATCCATCTTTGATATTGTTTTAATGTCACCTTTGCACTATTTATAACATTTCTAGTATATTTTTAAATGTTTATTCAGTAGTGTACTGTATATTGAAATAAACAGAATAAAGGAAATCAGCTCGAATATACATTATTTAGGTATGAATACTGATCGGAGAGCCCGTCGTAAGTCCGAGGCATCGGTAAACAAGTACATTGCTAAGTGAGGAGAGGCTGTATTTTATGTTTTGTAAAGAATTTTTAACATATTTTCCAAACTGTTTTGCAACATTGCAGACTGTTAGTAGTACCATACTGTATTTATCAAACTACATATTTATTAACACAACATTTTCTGTAGTTAATAACTAGTGTGTGTAAAATTTAAGTAAATTTAGAGATAATTTAAGACATAAATAGTTTCAAGCCATGACTGTCACACCAGTAATTTTAAATGAAGGCGAGACTATTATACATACTGTATGGAGCATCAGAATGCTTAGGAGCCAATTTCAGGACTAGTGGTAATTGCAGTTGTTAAGGTGGAATTTTTCTATTAACCCTTTCAGGGTCCGTGCCGTAGATCTGCGGCTTTACGTTGAGGGTCCAAACCGTAGATCTATGCCATGAGCTCAGCTCACTCTGATAAGCTGTGAGTGGTAAATTTGGGCCTAGATATGAGAGAATACATCTATGTGGTATGTGTGCACCACATAAAACAAATCCTGCAACACACAGTGCATAATGAGAGAAAGAAAACTGAGACCGTAATTTTCGATTAAAACAGCAATTTTCAATGTTTTTTTATATGTTTTTTACAGTTGTATTTGCAATTTCTTGGTCTCATTTGATAGAATGGAAGATGTATTACAGAAATAGAGATGATTTTGATCGGTTTTAGTGCTGAAAATGGCTTGAAACTGAGCTCAAAGTAGTGGAAATGTTAAATTTTTGCCAATGTTCAAGAGTAAACAAATAACTTCACGTGTCTAATACACACCAGCTGGTGGGTCTAATATACGTTCACAAATGTGCTGATATTATTTATACAATTATTACAATATTGCATGACAGTAAATCTTCTATTTTTTGGTTTGAATAAAAATTCATTATGTGGATTAAAAATCAAAATGGAATTCATTTGTAAATCCTGAAAACATAACTAATGAACAGAGAAAATGTTAGTTTAGTGCCAGGAATGCCTGCATTGTTTATTCTGGACCCTATTTTGAAATTGGAATATTGTTAACTTTGCACTAAATTGGCCAAATTACCAATTTCCAATCACTTTATTTTGTAGTTGAAACAGTTGAGTTGGCAATTTTTTGTGCTCAATCGATAGAATAGAAGTAATACCAGTGAAATAGCTAAGAATTTCGTCAACTGGAATAAGGTAATTGGCCTAAAATGGGAGTCAAAGTCGGCAAAATCGCCAATGCGTAAGTACCGCTGACACATCAAAATTCGCGAGAGCATAATTTCGTCAGTTTTCCATCAAATTTCATACTTTTTGTTTTATTACCTTCAGAAAAAGATTCTCTACCATATCATAAAAATAAAATTATTTTTTTAAAATTCTTGGACACTGGTGCACACTTTGAAATTTGGCTGCTGGACCCTGAAAGGGTTAAGAAATTAATTTTAAATCTTTTGAGTTCGATGCAAGTTGTTGACTAGATTCAAAGCTTATAATGACGTTCAACAATGACAATGTGATTTTGAAAAAAAATGCTCTGTAGATCATGAGGCAGTTGCAAAATATATTGATTAGTTTGCAGACTTAAATTGTCCTAGTGCTCAAAACCCAATAGCTAAACAGATTTATAGTGCAGAAAAATTGCTTTGTGTTGTTTCTTGGAAATTGCTACTGTAGTTTCATCTGATGAGACTGCATCAAAGGCTGTTAAGACTATGGAAATGCCTAGGCTATGATGGCTTTGTGGGCCAGCTGGCAGACAACAGCAACAGCTTGGTTAACCATGCAAGCACCAGACAAGCCTGGCTCAGGGCTGGGCTCCAAGAGTAAAAAAAACTCTTGAAACTCATCAAAGGTATACTAGAGATGTGTTATTGGACAACTTCTCCACTCACTCACATGCTAAACTTTTCATCAAGCAGTATAATGTTTACAGTGTATGTTTACATCTCAAATTGTACATCACTTAATACAACTAATGGGCAAAAGAATTTTAAGCTCAGTAAAATAAAAATACAGTGGAACCTCTACTTACGAGTGCATCCATGTGCGAGTTTTTCCAGATACGAGCAGCTGCTCGGTCGATTTTTTGCTTCCAGACGCAAGCAAAATTTCCAGATGCGAGCAGGCCTCAAGAGAGGTTAATTGACTGGTGAGGGGGCTCTTGCTCTTGATCTAGGGAATTGGATCTAAGTTGTTTGTTGGACTATCTTATTGAAACTTGGGCAATGTATGATGAAAAGATACTTCTTAACGTACATCAAAAATGAAAGAAATCGGACTATAAATAACAGAGTTCACTTCTCAGCCATTAGCCTCCCCTTACCGGTATATTTTCATATTCAATTCAAATTCAAATTCAAAGTTTATTCTCTATAAGGATTACAATGCTGAGTTTACAGAAATTTGGTTATTGTGTGGTTTACATGTAGTAAAATAGTGATTACATAGTGTACCACTAGAACACTTAGCATGGCTAGGCATTTCGGGCAGACTTAGTTTTATTCTTAATTGTAAAATATTACAAATTATGAGGTAAGTTGGTATTATGGCTAAGTGACTAAATACTAGTTTGTGAGTTTAGCAATGTAAATGCTTTTGTTTTGGCACAGTACATAGTTTCAGTATTGGAGTATCACAGGATTCATTATTTTAATATTGAGATTAATATTTCTGTTTATGGTCAAATGAGTCAGTGAGTGTAAGTGTGAACCACCAGGTGGTATTTGTGTAGTTAGTTGACAGGGTGTATCAGGGAGATAAGATGTTTTCTAATGGTAGTTTTGAAGGTGATGAATGTGTCTGCAGTTCTAGAGTTCTCAGGTAGGGTATTCCAGATTTTAGGGCCTTTGACATACATTGAATTTTTGTAAAGGTTTAGTCGGACACGGGGAATGTCGTAGAGATGTTTGTGTCTGGTGTTATGCCTGTGGGTTCTGTCACAACTATCAAGAAAGCATTTTAGGTCAAGGTTGATATTAGAGTTTAAGGCCCTGTAGATGTAGATTGCACAGTAGTAAGTGTGGATGTACTGAACAGGGAGTAAGTTTAGGTCTATGAAGAGTGGGGGGGTGTGTTGCCAGGGATGGGATTTAGTGATTATTCTTACTGCAGCTTTTTGTTGGGTTATTATTGGCTTTAGGTATGTTGCTGCAGTTGATCCCCAAGCACAAATAGCATAGGTGAGGTATGGATAAATAAGTGAGTGGTATAGTGTGAGAAGGGCATTTTGCGGCACGTAGTATCGTATCTTGGAGAGGATCCCAACCGTTTTGGATACTTATTTGGTTATATGCTGGATATGGGTGCTGAAATTCAGGTTGTTGTCAAGGTATAAGCCTAGGAATTTGCCCCCATTATTTCTGGTAATTAGAGTGTTGTCAATCTTAATGTTAATTTGTGCATCTCCTGCTCTGCTACCAAACATAATATAGTAGGTTTTGTCAGTGTTAAGCGTAAGTTTATTGGCTGTAATCCAAGTCGATATTTTGATCAGCTCCTCATTCACAGTGGTGTTGAGGGTGGCAAGATTAGGGTGAGAGATGACATAAGTCGTGTCGTCAGCAAAGAGAATGGGTTCCAGGTGTTGGGATACGTTTAGAAGGTCATTGATGTATATGAGGAAGAGCAGGGGACCAAGGACACTTCCCTGCGGAACTCCAGTATCAAGTGGCCGTGTTGCTGATGCTGTGTCTTTAATGGTGACATACTGATACCTATTAGTAATGTAAGATTTGAAATAAGCAAGCACATGGCCTCTTATACCGTAATGATCAAGTTTGTGGAGTAGGATGTCGTGGTCTACTGTGTCAAAAGCTTTTCTTAGGTCAATAAAAATTCCTAGTGGATATTCCTTATTTTCCAATGCTGTGTAAAGCAGATCTAGCATTTTTATGATTGCATCATTAGTGCTTTTATTTTTCCTGAATCCAAATTGGCAGGGGTTGAGTATGTTTTGAGCCGTTATAAATGAATACAGTCTC
Source organism: Cherax quadricarinatus (assembly GCF_038502225.1). Classification (NCBI taxonomy): domain Eukaryota; kingdom Metazoa; phylum Arthropoda; class Malacostraca; order Decapoda; family Parastacidae; genus Cherax; species Cherax quadricarinatus. Next base: position 14,517,921 of record NC_091306.1, on the reverse strand, counting down.
CTGTGCACGAGTTTCTCAAAGATTTTGGATAGCAGTGGTAAGTTAGATATTGGCCTATAGTTGTTTAAGTCTGTAGGGTCACCACCTTTATGTATTGGTGTAACCCTTGCCATCTTGAGTAGTTTCGGGAAGGTGCTAGTCTCTAGTGACTTGTTAAAGAGTAATGAAATAGCATGCGAAAGGACATGGGCCGCTCGCTTGTACAGTAATGGTGGGACATGAGACAGATTCCCCGAGTTATTTTTAAGTGACTTTATAATCTCGGTGACTTCCGTGGGCTCAGTTGGTGCAAGATAGAAGGAATTAGGGAAATTCCCATCTAGGTAGTCCTCGGCATGGGCATTGGTATGTGGGATTTTACTGGCGAGATTAGATCCTATGGTTGAGAAGAAGTCGTTTATCTTGTTAGCTGTGTCAGTGGGATGTAGTGGTGTTTCATTAGGTTTAGTTAGGACAATATTCTTGGTTTTTCTCAGTTTCTGGGTCCCTAGAATCTGAGAGAGTGTTTTCCAGGTCTTTTTTATATCTCCTCTAGTGTCTGTGAATCTACTGGAGTAGTATAGTAGTATAATGGTTTTTATGGTTGTATTCTCGTTTTATTTGGTCTCATGTGATAGAATGGAAGATATACTACAACAATAAATATGATTTTAATTGGTTTCACGATGAAAAGTACCTTGAAATTGAGCTCAAAATAGTACAAATGTTCGATTCTTTGGCGACGTCAGTGGCAGACATCATGAGGTAGCAGTGGCAGACAACATGAGGCAGCAGTGGCAGACAACATGAAGCAGCAGTGGCAGACAACATGAAGCAGTAGTGGCAGACAACATGAAGCAGCAGTGGCAGACAACATGAAGCAGCAGTGGCAGACAACATGAAGCAGCAGTGGCAGACAACATGAAGCAGCAGTGGCAGACAACAAGAAGCAGCAGTGGCAAACATCATGAGATAGCAATGGCAGACATCATGAAGCAGCAGTGGCAGACAACATGAAGCAGCAGTGGCAGACAACATGAAGCAGCAGTGGCAGACATCATGAGATAGCAGTGGCAGACAACATGAAGCAGCAGTGGCAGACAACATGAGGTAGCAGTGGCAGACACCATGAAGCAGCAGTGGCAGACATCATGAGGTAGCAGTGGCAGACAACATGAAGTAGCAGTGGCAAAGTGTAGCATTAAGAGTGTAGCAATTAAGTGAAGCACTAAGAGTGTAACACTTATAAGTCACTCTATCTGATTTTTTTTGGTTATCCTAGGTTCTCTACACATGTAGTCAGGAGCAGGAATGGCCGCTGTGGTGGCCCTATAAACCCCAACAACAATGGCTGCTGTCACCACCACTAGCCACATACCTAATGACATGTAGTATTTTATTCATTCTAGTGTATATATCATGCTTCTATGTTATTAATATTGTTTATTATGTCATATTACATGAATTGTGATAGATAAATAAGCTGTAGAGTTGATATTAGAAAAATTATTAAAGTATTTTCTCGTGCCTGGAATTCCACTGGAACAAATTAATTCCATTGCAGTTAATTTAAATGAGGAAAATTGACTCTACAAATGAGCAAATCCAGTTGCGAGCAAGGTTTAAACTCATAAGTAGAGGTTCCACTGTACAGCATGAGGATGATTTCGTGAAGTATCTATTGAATATTCACAACCAAGGCTAGGAGGTACAGTCAAACCTCGGTTTTCGTATACCCTAGTTTTCGTACAATTCGGTTTTCAACGACTTATTCGTCAAAATTTTGTCCCAGTTTTTGTACAACCACTTGGTTTTAGTACAGTTGAAAATAGTCTGTACCACACTTGTCCGCCTGCCCACATGACTAGGGCACTCATTTCCTGGAATCGAGTGTCCACACGAAGCATCCCATGCATTTGTGACTCAGTCTGCCTTTGTTTCTTGTTGAGTGAGCATCACCCAGTGCATTCATATGAAACATTTCGTAATAATTCATGGCTGTTTGTGCTTGTTTATTGAGTGCAACTACTAAATAAGCCACCATGGGGCCAAAGAAAATTCCAAGTGCCAGCCCTTTGATAAAGAAGGTGAGAAACACGATAGAATTCAAGAAAGAACTCGTAGCAAAGTACGAAAGTGGTGTACGAGTGGCCGATCTTGCCAGGATGTACAGGAAGTCTACATCAACGATCAGTTCCATCCTAGCGAAGAAAAAAGAAATCAAGGAAGCTGATGTTGCGAAAGGGGTAAATGTGCTAGAGAAACAGAGATCGCAAACAATCAAAGATGTTGAGTAGTTGCTGTTGGGGTGGATCAACGAAGAACAGTTAGCAGGAGATAGTGTTTTGGAGGCCATAATTTGCTAAAAGGCAAGGCAGTTGCATGCAGATCTCGCAAAGAAAATGCCCAGACAGATTTTTTTGTGCGACAGGGGTCCAGTGACTTTCAAACTGATCCTATCGCCAGTAAAAGATTAAGAAGGGAAGTAACCCCGGATAGGGCGTTGATATCTGAATTCCTTATGGACGGGTATTCTCCTTCCAAGCAATAACCACTCCTCCTCCCTCTCCCCTCCTTGCCATCTTCCATACACCAACAAGAGTCTTCAATAAAGGTAAAAGTGATGTTAAATGTTCATTTATCCATTTCATTACTCATTTACAGTGTACCCCTGGTTTTCATAATTAATCCGTTCCAGAGATGGTGACTGAACCCGAATCTGGTGAATTCCAAATTTATTTTCCCCATAAGAAATAATGGAAATCCAATTAATCCGTTCCCGACACCCAAAAATATTAAAAAAAAAATAATTTTTTTACATAAAATATATATTTCCCTACACAGAAAACAATGAGACATGTAGAATAAAACATTACTAAAATGACACTTACTTTTATTGAAGACTTATTGATGAGTAATGAGATGGGAGGAGGGGAGAGGATGGAGGTATGCTATTGTTTGGAAGGGGAATCCCCCTCCATAAAGACTTCAGGTACTAAGTCCTTTTCTGGGGTTACTTCCCTTCTTTGTTTTTTTTTAACCCTTTCAGGGTCCCCAGGCCCTCTCCCAGATTTGTTCTCAGGGTCGCCCAAATTTAAAAAAAAAAAATTATTTTTTCTTACGAAAAGATAGAGAATATTTTCTCGATCATAATGACACCAAAAGTATGAAATTTGATGGAAAACTTACGGAATTATGCTCACGCGAAGTTAGTGGTCTCAACAATGTTTACGCATCAGTGATTTTGTCTGTTTTGAGCCCTATTTTTGGCCAATTCCAGTGTACTAGTTGACAAAAATCATAACTATTTCACTAGAACTCCAGTTTTTCTATCGAATGAGTACAAGAAACCACCCATTTACCAATTTCAACTATCCAATACAGTGGTCAAAATTTAGCAATTTTGCCAATTTCACACAAATTTCAAAAGATGCCAATTTCCAAATAGGGTCCAGAATAAACAAGAAGACATTCCTGGCACTAAAATAACATTTCCTCTGTTCATTAGTCACGTCCCCACGCCCCTCTTACATTCTTTTGCTTTCCACTTTGAATTTTTATTCTCACCAAAAATAGAAGATTTACTGTTATGCAGAACATAAGTACATAAGAACATAAGAAAGAAGGAATACTGCAGCTGGCCTACTGGCCCATGCGAGGCAGGTCCAAGTCTCCTACCGGCTTAAGCCAATGCCCCAACCTAGTCAGGGCAGGTCACATTCACTTAAGGAAGGAACACGACAACTGACCTAGTAGCACAAGCTAATCAGGTTCAACTCACCCACACCCACTCATGTATTTATCTAACCTATTTTAAAGCTACACAACGTTTTAGCCTCAATAACTGTACTTGGGAGTTTGTTCCACTCATCCACAACTCTATTACCAAACCAGTGCTTTCCTATATCCTTCCTGAATCTGAATTTTTCCAACTTAAAACCATTGCTACGAGTCCAGTCTAGGCTAGATATTTTCAGCGCGTTATTTACATCCCCTTTATTTACTCCTGTCTTCCATTTATACACCTCAATCATATCCCCTCTAATTCTACGCCTTTCTAGAGAGTGCAGATTCAGGGACCTCAGTCTATCCTCATAGGGAAGATTTCTGATACATGGGATCAACTTTGTCATCCTCCTTTGTATGTTTTCTAGAGCATTTATATCCATTCTGTAATACGGTGACCAAAACTGTGCAGCATAATCTATATGAGGTCTAACCAAGGATATATAGAGTTGAAGAACAACCTGAGGACTCCTGTTATTTATGCTTCTTGATATGAAGCCAAGGATTCTGTTACCTTGATTGCGAACATGTATGCACTTTTGTCTTGGTTTCAGATTACTACTAACCAGAACTCCTAAATCTTTATCGCAATCTGGGACAGTAACTGTGGTGGTAGTGCGGGACAGTAGTTGTGGTGGTAGTGTGGGACAGTAGTTGTGGTGGTAGTGCAGGACAGTAGTTGTGGTGGTAGTGCAGGACAGTAGTTGTGATGGTAGTGCGGGACAGTAGTTGTGGTGGTAGTGCGGGACAGTAGTTGTGGTGGTAGTGCGGGACAGTAGTTGTGGTGGTAGTGCGAAACAGTAGTTGTGGTGGTAGTGCGGGACAGTAGTTGTGGTGGCAGTGCGGGACAGTAACTGTGGTGGTAGTGCGGGACAGTAGTTGTGGTGGTAGTGCGGGACAGTAGTTGTGGTGGTACTGGTGATGGTGGGCAAGGAAATGTGGAGGAAAAAACAAGTGGATGAAGAAAAAAGGAGTATCAGAAGATGGTGAAGGAAGGAGGAGGGAGAATCAGGTGGAGAGAGAGGAGGGTGTGGGAGATGGTGATGAAAATATGAGGGAGTATCAGATGAAGAAAGAAGGAGGTAAATGTAAGATAATGATAAAGGAACTAGGCAAGGACATATATGATAAAGTGAAGAAATGGTAATGAGGAAGGAAAAAGGAGCAGAGGAAAAGAAGGAGGGAAGAAGGAAAGTACAGAAGAAAGTTATGATACTGATGGCTATAACTCTGCAGTTCACTATGCAGACATGAATTCCCTATTTTGGGTCGTGGAGGAGCTATCTTATGGAGAAGAGTCACATATCTTGGGGTGGAGAAAAGCTTATCAGACTACCATATTAGTGTAGAAATGGTATAAATAATACCAGCACACTTGTGAAAAAATATTAGATTCACCAGTTGACGTGTATTGGACGCGTGGCATAATTTGTTTACTTTTGAACTTTGGTAAAAATCAAACATTTCTGCTACTTTGAGCTCAATTTCAAGGTACTTTTCATTGTAAAACCAGTCAAAATCATCTCAATTTCTATAATATGTCTTCCATTCTATAAAATGAGACCAGGAAAACTAGAATGCAACAATAAATACCATACGAAAATACAGTGCAAAGTCGCTGTTTTAATCCAGAAACACGGTCAAAGTTTTTTTTTTCTCATTACGCACTGTGTGCGTAGTGAAGAAGAGCAGGATGTGAGTGTGGGGGAGGTGCATGAGGCATTTTGTAGAATGAAAGGGGGGTAAAACAGCTGGAAGTGACAGGATCATGACAGAAATGTTAAAAGCAGGGGATTATATAGTGTTGGAGTGGTTGGTATTTTTGTTTAATAAATGTATGAAAGAGGGAAAGGTACCTAGGGATTGGCAGAGAGTATGTATAGTTCCTTTATATAAAGGGAAGAGGGACAGAAGAGATTGTAAAAATTATAGAGGAATAAGTTTACTGAGTATTCCAGGAAAAGTGTACGGTAGGGTTATTATAGAAAGAATTAGAGGTAAGACAGAATGTAGGATTGCGGATGAGCAAGGAGGTTTTAGAGTGGGTAGGGGATGTGAAGATCAAGTGTTTACATTGAAGCATATATGTGAACAGTATTTAGATAAAGGTAGGGAAGTTTTCATTGCATTTATGGATTTAGAAAAGGCATATGATAGAGTGGATAGGGGAGCAATGTGGCAGATGTTGCAAGTACATGTACAGTGGACCCCCGCATAACGATGGCATCACATAGCGATTTTTCCGCATACCGATTACTTTTATCGCAAAATTTTTGCCGCGCATACCGATTAAAAACCCGCTTACCGATTTTCGTCCGAGACGCGTCCAATGTGCCCTCAGCCAGCCTCACATGTGCCGGCCGTCCCATTGTTTACCAGCCAGCCTCCGCGGTAACATCCAAGCATACACTCGGAATATTTCGTATTATTACAGTGTTTTCGGTGCTGTTTCTGGAAAATAAGTGACCATGGGCCCCAAGAAAGCTTCTAGTGCCAACCCTGTGGTAAAAAGGGTGAGAATTAGTATGGAAATTAAGAAAGATTTTGAAGGGTTTGGGGCTAACCCTGAGAAGCCTATGCCAGTTGTGGAATCCATTGTGCCTACTTCAAAGATTAAGGAAATGTGTGCACAGTGGGTTGAACTGCAAACCTTTATAGATGAAAATCACCCTGACACAGCTGTTGCAAGCCGTGCTGGTGACTATTTCAATGACAATGTTGTGGCCCATTTTAGACAAATCGTAAAGGAACGGGAGGTACAGAGCTCTATGGACAGATTTGTTGTGCGACAGAGGTCCAGTGACTCTCAAGCTGGTCCTAGTGGCATTAAAAGAAGAAGGGAAGTAACCCCGGAAAAGGACTTGCTACCTCAAGTCGTAATGGAAGGGGATTCCCCTTCTAAACAGTAAGAAGATAATGCTCTCCCCTCCTCCCATCCCATCAATCATCACCAGATCTTCAATAAAAGTAAGTGTCATGTAATTGTGCATGCCTTTTTCAGTTTGTGTGTATTAAAATTAACATTTCATGTGGTAAAAAAAATTTTTTTTCATACTTTTGGGCGTCTTGCACGGATTAATTTTATTTCCATTATTTCTTATGGGGAAAATTCATTCGCATAACGATTATTTCGCATAACAATTATCCCTCTTGCACGGATTAAAATCGTTAACCGGGGGTCCACTGTATATGGAATAGATAGTAAGTTACTAAATGCTGTAAAGAGTTTTTATGAGGCTCAGGTTAGTGTGTGTAGAAGAGAGGGAGATTATTTCCCATCAAAAGTAGGTCTTAGACCGGGATGTGAAATGTCACCATGGTTGTTTAATAAATATATTTATAGATGGGGTTGTAAAAGAAGTAAATGCTAGGGTGTTGGGGAGAGGGGTGGGATTACATTATGGGGAATCAAATACAAAATGGGAGTTCACACAGTTACTTTTTGCTGATGATACTGTGCTTTTGGGAGATTCTAAAGACAAGCTGCAAAGGTTAGTGAATGAGTTTGAGAGGGTGTGTAAAGGTAGAAAGTTGAAAGTGAACATAGAAAAGAGTAAGGTGATGAGGGTATCAAATGATTTAGATAAAGAAAATTTTGATATTAAATTGGAGAGAAGGAGTATGGAAGAAGTGAATGTTTTCAGATATTTGGGAGTTGACGTGTCAGCGGACGGATTTATGAAGGATAAGGTTAACCATAGAATTGATGAAGGAAAAAAGGGGAGTGGTATGTTGAGGTATATGTGGAGACAAAAAAACGTTATCTATGGAGGCAAAGAAGGGAATGTATGAAAGTATAGTGGTACCAACACACTTATATGGGTGTGAAGCTTGGGTTGTAAATGCTGCAGTGAGGAGGCGGTTGGAGGCAGTGGAGATGTCCTGTCTAAGGGCAATGAGTGCTGTAAATATTATGCAGAGAATTCGGAGTGTGGAAATTAGACGGTGTGAAGTTAATAAAAGTATTAGCCAGAGGGCTGAAGAGGGGTTGTTGAGGTGGTTTGGTCATTTAGAGAGAATGGGTCAAAGTAGAATGACATGGAGAATGTATAAATCTGTAGGGAAAGGAAGGTAGGGTAAGGGTCTTCCTCGAAAAGGTTGGAGGGAGGGGGTAAAGGAGGTTTTGTGGGCAAGGGGCTTGGACTTCCAGCAAGTGTGCATGAGCATGTTAGAGAGGAGTGAATGGAGACAAAGGGTATTTGGGACCTGACGAGCTGTTGGAGTGTGAGCAGGGTAATATTTAGTGAAAGGATTCATGGAAACCGGTTATGGAAATGGAAAGTACAATGCCTGCACTTTAAAAGAGGGGTTTTAGGATATTGGTAGTTTGGAGGGATTTGTTATATATCTTTATATATGCTTCTAAACTGTTGTATTTTGGGCACCTCTGCAAAAACAGTGATTATGTATGAGTGAGGTGAAATTGTTGAATTATGAAAGTATTTTCTTTTTGGGGATTTTCTTTCTTTTTGGGTCACCCTGCCATGGTGGGAGACAATTGACTTGTTGAAAAAAAAAATATAAAAAAATTCTACTACATACATCTATGATGAAAAAGTTGTTTTAACATGTTTGTATTTAAAGTACAAAGAAACATAATAATAATAATAATAATAATAATAATATAATATCTTTATTTACTACAAGTACATGTACAAGGTATATAGTCCTAGCTGACATCAATGACATACTACTATATAGAAAGCTGCTTGTTATGCTGAGCATTTCGGGCAAATTAGGTTAGTTTTGTCCCAGGATGCGACCCACACCAGTCAATTAACACCCACGTACCCATTTTATACTGATGGGTGAACATGGATGGCAGGTGTCTTATGGAAATGCATTCTTAATGTTTTCCAGCCATACCGGAGGAGATGCGAATTCTGGACCTCGGTGTGTGAGCTGAGTGCGCTAGCAAATCTTATTGTAATTACGTACTCTTGAATCCTTTCAGTGGCCATCGTGTAGAAATACACATGTCATTTAGGCCAGGGTCTCTCACATAGTTGAATATCATGAGCTTGGCTTACTCAGATAAGCTGTGAGTGGTAAATTTTAGTCTAAATATGAGAGAATGGGGTCTGTGTGGTGAGTGCACAGTATAAAATAAATGCTGCCCCATACAGTGCATGATGGGAAAAGCAAAACTCCAGCAACTTTGTGGTGTTTTCTCGGATTTTTTTTTATGATTGTATTGACAGTTATTTGGTATTATTTGATAGAAAAAGATTATTTTGGTTGGGTTTTGGACTGAAAGTAGCTCGAAATTGAGCTCAAACCAGAAATAGTATTTGATTTTTGCCGACTTTCCTGAGGATGGGTAAGGCCTCCCTACATCCCCTGGTCTCCTTTATGGATTATTAATATGTGTGAGTCAATTACTGAGACACCATAAACCATGAGCAATCATTCCTGGTTATATTTTATTATATGATAAGTAGAGTAAATCTTCTAATATTGTGTGATTATGAATTCAACATGGAAGGCAAGTGTAATATAGAAGAGGCCTGGAGATATGAATAATGAAGAGGGAAAATGTTGTTTTAGTGCTAGGAATTTCTACATTGTTTATTTTGGACTCTATTTTTAAATTGGTATTTTTTTAATTTTGTATAAAATTGTGCACTTTATAGGTAGTAGTAATGCAGGTGAACCCTGCTTTACAGTGTTTTGCTTTATGGCATTTCATTAATGCAGCAGTTTTCAATTATACCCATTATTCATTTATTTAGATTTCCTACAATATATTCACCAATCACAATAAGCTAAGGACGAAAATATTTTAAGGTAAGTAATGTGTATACTGTATATGCATTTTTTTAGGCCTAACTTTATTACTCACTTAACATATGATAGTGTTATCAGGCTTTTATATGCCTTTGAAAGTGAAAAAAGGCTATGTTGCACTTTACAGTGATTTTCACTTATACAGCAGGTTAGGTTCCAGGTTGCTGCTGTATAAGTAGGGCCCTCCTGTAGTTGAATGGGCATTTTTCTTGTGTTCATTCAATAGAATGGAATGCATACTAGCAAAATATTTTAAGAATTTGGCCAAATGGAGCAATGGAATTGGCTTAAATTACAGTGGACCCTCGAATTTCGTCATTAATCTGTTCCAGAGAGTCTGACAAAAGGCAAAATCATTTTCCTCATAAGAAATAATGTAAATCCAATTAATCCGTTCCAGACACTCAAAAGTATTAACAAAATTTTTTTTTTTTTACATTAACTAGATTTGCATACAGAAAACAATGAGACATCAAGTATAAAACAATAATAACATCGCACTTACCTTTATTGAAGACTCTTGTTGATGTATGGAAGACAGGAGGAGGGGAGAGGGTTAGGGTGATGTTCCTCCACAAATGTTTGCATCTCACTCCATTTTGCACAAATGTCTTTAATATTTGAAGAAGGCACCATCTTCCCTCTCTCTTCCTCCTCCTCTGAAGCAATTTCCTCAGCATAAGAAAGCAGGAACACTGCAGCAGACCTGTTGGCCCATACTAGGCACGTCAAAGAAGAATTCTTCAAAACTTGTCCAATCTTTGGACGAAGACCTACTTAGATTAGTGGATGGTTCCATTATGACCCCGCTTCCTCCTGCTTTGTCTCACCTGACTACAGTATATAAGCCACTGCTACGGTCTTGTGCTGTACTTTCTACAAGATTGATATACTGAACACATCAACTCCAGGCTGAGGGACTGATTGACTCAAGAAATCGTAATGACACGATTGCAAACAAACCATACCCCTGGCCGGGATTGAACCCGCGGTCATAGAGTCTCAAAACTCCAGCCCGTCGCGTTAGCCACTAGACCAGCTAGCCACAATAAGATTCATCCAACTAGGTATATTTCTACACCATAGGAAGGTTAGCACAGGCACCACTGTGACCACAAATGCAAGTTTTTACAGACGAATCTCCAGCTAGCGTGGCCGTGATGAACTCTAGCTCAAGTCCCTTCACTGCTGTCAACATGACTCAAGAAATTGTAATGACACGATTGCAAACAAACCATACCCCCGGCCGGGATTGAACCTGCGGTCAATTGAACCCGCTGTAAAAACTTGCATTTGTGGTCACAGTGGTGCCTGTGCTAACCTTCCTATGGTGTAGAAATATACCTAGTTGGATGAATCTTATTGTGGCTAGCTGGTCTAGTGGCTAACGCGACGGGCTGGAGTTTTGAGACTCTATGACCGCGGGTTCAATCCCGGCCAGGGGTATGGTTTGGGAGGGACTGATTACTTGAACTCCTCCTCTCCTTATATTGTCCTGCTTTGTATAAGACTGATGAAGCCACTGTGTGGCGAAACGTTTCTTCAGTAAAGATTCCCATATGTTGCATGAGTGTCTTAATTCTTCAACTTGTCGGTTTTCAAAACCATTCATCACAACTAGGCACGTCCTCCACAAACCATTCCACTAACAGAATATTTGCCCAACCAAGTTTTCAGTGCTTTTCAAGCAATAAGCTTTGATAACTCTATTCACTCATGCGCAAGTCCCACTCAAATCAAATTGTGTATGTGAGGAACTACCCTGGCTGGTGTGTTTAGGGAAGTACTCTGACTGGTGTTTTTTTTCTTGAATTCTATTGTGTTTCTCGCCTTCTTTACCAAAGGGCTGACACTAGAAGCTTTCTTTGGGCACATGGTGGCCTATTTAGCAGTTTCAAGCACAAAAAAAAATGGAATACGATGGACCCTCGTTTTTTGTAATTAATCCGTTCCAGAAAGTGTGACTTTTATCGAAATTGATGATTTGCGAAACCATTTTCCCCATAAGAAATAATATAAATACAGTTAATCCGTTCCAGACACCCAGAAGTATTAAAACAAAATTTTTCTTTACATGAAATATAGATGTACATACACAAAACAATGGGACATGATGAATGAAATATTAACAGCATAACACTTACCCTTATTGGCAATTCTTCTTAATGTATGGAAGACTGGAAGAAGGGAGAGATTGGATTATTTACTGTTTGGAAGGGGAATCCCCTTCCATAAAGACTTAAGGTGCCAAGTGCTTTTCTGAGGTTACTTCTCTTCTTTGTTTTTTAATGCCACTAGAACCAGCTTGAGAGTCACTGGAGCCTTGTTGCTAAAAAAAACTGTGCAGAGAGCTCTGTTTCTGGCATCTCTTTAACCCCTTTGTAGGTTGCCAGGCCCTCTCAGATACTTGTTCTCAGGGTCATCAAAATTAAAAAAAAAAAAAATATGTTTTTTCTTATGAAAAGATAGAGAATATTTTCCTGATCATAATCACACCAAAAGTATGAAATTTGATGGAAAACTTATGGAATTATGCTCTTGCGAAGTTAGCGGTCTCGACAATGTTTACGCATCGGCGATTTTGCCCACTTTGAGCCCTATTTTCGGCCAATTTCAGTGTACTAGTCGACAAAAATCATAACTATTTCGCTAGAACTTCATTTTTTCTATCGAATGAGTACAAGAAGCCACCCATTTACCGATTTCAACTGTCCAATAAAGTGGTCAGAATTTAGCAATTTTGTCAATTTCACACAAATTTCAAAAGATGCCAATTTCCAAATATGGTCCAGAATAAACAAGAAAGACATTCCTGGCACTAAAATAACATTTCCTCTGTTCATTAGTCACATCCCCACGCCCCTCTTACATTTCTTTTGCTTTCCACTTTGAATTTTTATTCTCACCATAAATAGAAGATTTACTGTTATGCAGACTACTGTATTAGTGTAGAAATGGTATAAATAATACCAGCACACTTGTGAAAGAATATTAGATTCACCAGTTGATGTGTATTGGACGCGTGGCATGATTTGTTTACTTTTGAACTTTGGCAAAAATCAAACATTTCTGCTACTTTGAGCTCAGTTTCAAGGTACTTTTCATTGTGAAACCTATCAAAATCATCTCAATTTCTGTAATATGTCTTCCATTCTATAAAATAAGACCAGAAAAACTAGAATACAACCATAAATACCATACAAAAATACAGTGCAAAATCGCTGTTTTAAACAAAAAGCACGGTCAAGGTTTTTTTTTTCTCATTACGCACTGTATACTGCGCACACTAACCACATAGACCCATTCTTTCATATGTAGGCCTACCAGCTTTCTCTTGCTAGATTTGAGGGCGCTAGAATTTATGCGTACTAGTACATCAAAAACCCTGGCACGTAAGCCGTACTAGTACGGCCGAAACCCCGAAAGGGTTAAAACTTCCCTAAAATGGGCCAAGACTTTGTCACTGTACATGTTGCTAACATGGCTTGCAACAGCTTTGTCAGGGTTATGTTTCTCCATAAATCTTTCCATCCTACTCCACATTTAAAAAAATCTCCTTAATTTCTGAAGAAGGCAACTTCTTCCTCCTCTTAAGCAGTATTCTGAGCTGCGGTCTGTTGCTGTTCCAGCTGAAGCTCTTGCAGCTCGTCAGTGGTTAGCTCTTTGTTGTGGTCCTCCACCAACTCTTCCACATCCTCCAAACTCACATCCAACCCCATGGAACTCCCCAATGCCACAATAGATTCCACAACTGCCCTAGGCTTGTCAATGCCAGCCCCAAACCCTTCAAAATTCCTCTTGTGGACACAATCTGGCCACAGTTTTCTCCAAGCAGAGTTCAAAGTCCTGGTAGTCACTCCCTCCCAAGCCTTACATATAAGGCTTATGCAATGAAGGATACTGAAGTGATCTTTCCAAAACTCTCTTAGGGTCAAGTGAGTGTCTGAGGTCACATTAAAGTACCTTTGAAACATTGCTTTGGTGTAGAGTTTTTTAGAGTTTGAAATGATCTGCTGGTCCATGGGCTGGAGGAGAGGAGTGGTATTAGGAGGCAAGAACTTCACTGTGATGAACCTAAATTCCTCCAGAATTAGGTCATCCAAGTTTTTAGGATGGGCAGGTGCATTGTCCATTAGCAGAAGGCACTTGAGATCCAGTTTATTTTCCAGGAGGTAATTCTTCACACTGGGGCCAAACACTTCATTGAATCACTTGAGGAAAATTTCCTTCGTGACCCATGCCTTATTATTAGCTCTCCAAAACACACACAATTTACTCTTCATAACATTGTTTTTCTTGAACACTCTGGAATTTTCAAAATGGTACACTAGTAACGGCTTCACTTTGAAATCCCCGCTAGCATTACTACAAAACATGAGAGTTGGCCTGTCTTTCATAGGCTTGTGTCCTGGCAGTGCCTTTTCCTCCTGAGTAATGTAGGTCCTCTTTGGCATTTTCTTCCAAAAGAGGCCTGTTTCATCACAATTGAACACTTGTTGGGGTTTTAATTGTTCAGTCTGTATGTACTCCTTGAATTCACTTATGAATTTTGTAGCTGCATTTTTGTCAGAACTGGCAGCCTCGCCATGCCTTATCACACTGTGTATGTCACTACGGTTCTTAAATCTCTCAAACCAGCCTTTGCTGGCCTTAAATTCACAAATATCAGTACTCGTTGCAGGCAATTTCTTCACGAGATCGTCATGCAACTGCCTAGCCTTTTCACAAATAAGCGACTGCATAAGACTATCTCCTGCTAATTGTTTCTCACTGATCCACACCAATAATAACTTCTCAACATCTTTGAGTACTGGAGATCTCATTTTTGTTAGCATATTTACCCCCTTTGCAACAACAGTTTTCTTGATTTCCTTTTTCTTGGCCACGATGGAAGCTATGGTTGTATGGAGTTTCTTTTACATCCTGGCCAGTTCTGCCACACGTATGCCATTTTCATATTGTTCAATGATGTTTTTCTTGAATTCAGTCGGATTTCTCGCCTTCTTTACCAAAGGCATGGCACTAGGAGCTTTCTTTGGAGCCATGGTAGCTTATTTAGCAGTTGCAGACACTAAATGAATGGAATATTATGAAATATTTTGTATGAACACATGAGGGGATGGGCATTCATTGGTAAACACTGGCACACTGGCTGGGAATGGAGCGTGAGGTGGCTTGGGGCCGTGAGTACATGTCCAAGACAAACGACTATTTGCAAGTCAATGTTTTGACAAAAAAATGTTATGATTTCCGAAAATTACGACTTTTGAGCCTTACAAAAGAGGGTCCACTGTATTACGAAATGTATCATATGAATACATGGGGTGATGGTCATTTGCCAGTAAACAATGTCACACTGACTGAGAATGGTGTGTGGGGTGCCTTTGTGTGGCGCGGACACTGGGAGGCCACTCATATGTGTTCTGGACAACCGACGATTGGCGAGGAAAATTACGAACTGCGAGGCTATATTTTGATGGAAAAAGTTGCCAGAAGGTGAAATTTACGAAGCACAAGGCTTACAAAACTCGAGGGTCCACTGTATTAATTAAAATGGGAGCAATAGCTGATGTGTAAATTGCAGCAAGACCTCTAACTTTACACCTGTGTAATTCCACAAGTTTTCCATCAACTTTCATACTTTTGGTGTCATTACCTTGAAAGGAAAAGATTCACCACCATTTCAGAAGAAAAAAAAAAAAATGGATACTGAGAGCAGTATTAATTTTGGGGGTCTGGATAGTGAAAGAGTTAAAAGTCAGAAAGATGCAATGTATAATTAGATGTTGCACTGCATACTAATGAAGTGAAGTTCTCCCTTTGTAACACACATACAGTATAGTACTATATCTACAATATTAGAGAATTCTTGAATGTAGTATTACCTATATACATATAATGTTACACTGTTGCATCTATTAGGGTAAGTTGTAAGCAAGCTAGCATAAAGAATGCAATATCTGAGGCATAGCATTCTAATAAATATAATATTAATGAGGCATAACTTTGTGCAGCTTTATTGCATGCATGCAAAGCATCCATGAATATGTAGAAATAATTGAAAGTTAGATATACTAAATGAATATGTACATAAAAATTGGGTGACACTCCAGCTCTGGCCTCCCTCTTGGTCCTGCTTTCGCGAGGGCTCTCTCAGGGTCTGCCTCAAGGGGGGTCTTCTCCACTGCTGTGTCCTGATAACCCCATTGTATGTCTTCCATCACTCACTCGGATACCAGGTCTTACAGGTTCTGTATATGGTTGGTAAACTTGGTAGCCAGAGTGATTTGAGTAATCCAGTGGT
This sequence comes from Cherax quadricarinatus, assembly GCF_038502225.1. Classification (NCBI taxonomy): domain Eukaryota; kingdom Metazoa; phylum Arthropoda; class Malacostraca; order Decapoda; family Parastacidae; genus Cherax; species Cherax quadricarinatus. The sequence goes on along the minus strand of NC_091306.1, from coordinate 14,502,065 downwards.
TCTGGGTGATATATATAATAATAATCTTTTTGAGTGCTCTTTACTTTCTGCAGTTTAGGAGATTTTGCATGAACAAATAAATTTTCTGCATGTGATTGATACATGAGCTAATACCTTCTGAAATTGTTTAAATGTACATGTATGTAAGACTGTGTGTATAAGTTTTTAACTTACTGATTACAGGTGTTTTAGTTACTTTATTACCATTTTGCTTTTGCTTAAATCCTGCCACTTGACATGAAGCATTTGATTGAATTCACCTGAGTTTTGTTAAGTAGTTATAAGTTAATTTTAAGGCTGCCCAAAATTCTCTCCATATCAAGGTTTTTTTAAAGTAGTTTATATGAATTTTCCATATGTCATCTGTTATACTCTACTGTATTTTCCAAAGCTGTCATTTATCACGTGGGGTGGGACATTGAAGAGTGGCTAGCATAGCAAACTGCTCATCAAGTAGTCTCAAGTTTGTCTCTTATAGAGGAGGGCATTTTGTATTTCTTTTTCAATTTAGGCTACTTTTGAGCTATAAACAAAATACCTCTGACTTCTCTTAACCCTTTCGCTGTCACGACTCCCAAAATTAAAAGTAGTGACAGTGTTGAAATTCAAAAAATATATCCTCTGAAATAGTACTGAATCTTTTTCTGAAGTTAAAGACACCAAAAATGTGAAATTTGATGAAAATCTTAAGGAATATGTATGTGTAAAGTTGGCAGTTTGGGTGCAATTTATGCATTGACCCAATTCCTAGATATTTCATTAGTATGCCTTCCATTCTGTTGATTAAGTGTGAGAAACTGCCCATTCAACTGTAAGAACTACCCTATAAAGTGCACAGAAATTTACAGTTTGCCCAATTTTAAACTTAAATTTACAGAATCTAAAATAAATACTGTAGGCATTCTAGCCACTAAAGCAACCCTCTTTCTGTTCATTAATCACGTCTCCAGGTCTCTCTTGTAATAACACTTGCCCTCCATTTTGAATTCATTATCACACACAAAAAAAAATCAGTTTTATCCTATTTCTTTAATAAGAATATATAACCGAGAATGATTGGTCATGACTTAGGCCTTACCAATAATTGAAGCAGACCTAGTAAAAACCCATACAGCAGGGGAAGGAAGAAGGCTCTCAAGAAAATGATTAAAAATGAAATATTTCTGCCTCTTTGAGACCTATTTCAAGCTAATTCCTGTTTGAACCCTACCCAGTATGTCTTTGATTCTGTGAAGTGATACAAAGAAGCAGCCAGTAAAATTATAAAAACCACCCTAGAAGACACCTCAGAGTTGCTGTTTTACACCAAACACAAGGGCAGAGATTTGATATTCCCATCATACACTGTGTGGGGCAGGATTTTTTTTTTTATGCTGCATGGATCCCTTCTTTCATGTCTAAGCCAAAATTTTCCACACAGACAGCATATTTGAGGGCACTGTGCATAGGATCTAGATCTGTACTAACAACACTGGCATCAGCAACGTAGATCTATTATTTATTATCACACTGGCCGATTCCCACCAAGGCAGGGTGGCCCGAAAAAGAAAAACTTTCACCATCATTCACTCCATCACTGTCTTGCCAGAAGAGTGCTTTACACTACAGTTTTTAAACTGCAACATTAACACCCCTCCTTCAGAGTGCAGGCACTGTACTTCCCATCTCCAGGACTCAAGTCCGGCCTGCCGGTTTCCCTGAACCCCTTCATAAATGTTACTTTGCTCACACTCCAACAGCACGTCAAGTATTAAAAATCATTTGTCTCCATTCACTCCTATCAAACACGCTCACGCATGCCTGCTGGAAGTCCAAGCCCCTCGCACACAAAACCTCCTTTACCCCCTCCCTCCAACCTTTCCTAGGCCGACCCCTACCCCGCCTTCCTTCCACTACAGACTGATACACTCTTGAAGTCATTCTGTTTCGCTCCATTCTCTCTACATGTCCGAACCACCTCAACAACCCTTCCTCAGCCCTCTGGACAACAGTTTTGGTAATCCCGCACCTCCTCCTAACTCCCAAACTACGAATTCTCTGCATTATATTCACACCACACATTGCCCTCAGACATGACATCTCCACTGCCTCCAGCCTTCTCCTCGCTGCAACATTCATCACCCATGCATCACACCCATATAAGAGCGTTGGTAAAACTATACTCTCATACATTTCCCTCTTTGCCTCCAAGGACAAAGTTCTTTGTCTCCACAGACTCCTAAGTGCACCACTCACTCTTTTCCCCTCATCAATTCTATGATTCACCTCATCTTTCATAGACCCATCCGCTGACACGTCCACTCCCAAATATCTGAATACATTCACCTCCTCCATACTCTCTCCCTCCAATCTGATATTCAATCTTTCATCACCTAATCTTTTTGTTATCCTCATAACCTTACTCTTTCCTGTATTCACCTTTAATTTTCTTCTTTTGCACACCCTACCAAATTCATCCACCAATCTCTGCAACTTCTCTTCAGAATCTCCCAAGAGCACAGTGTCATCAGCAAAGAGCAGCTGTGACAACTCCCACTTTGTGTGTGATTCTTTATCTTTTAACTCCACGCCTCTTGCCAAGACCCTCGCATTTACTTCTCTTACAACCCCATCTATAAATATATTAAACAACCACGGTGACATCACACATCCTTGTCTAAGGCCTACTTTTACTGGGAAATAATTTCCCTCTTTCCTACATACTCTAACTTGAGCCTCACTATCCTCATAAAAACTCTTCACTGCTTTCAGTAACCTACCTCCTACACCATACACTTGCAACATCTGCCACATTGCCCCCCTATCCACCCTGTCATACGCCTTTTCCAAATCCATAAATGCCACAAAGACCTCTTTAGCCTTATCTAAATACTGTTCACTTATATGTTTCACTGTAAACACCTGGTCCACACATCCCCTACCTTTCCTAAAGTCTCCTTGTTCATCTGCTATCCTATTCTCCATCTTACTCTTAATTCTTTCAATAATAACTCTACCATACACTTTACCAGGTATACTCAGCAGACTTATCCCCCTATAATTTTTGCACTCTCTTTTATCCCCTTTGCCTTTATACAAAGGAACTATGCATGCTCTCTGCCAATCCCTAGGTACCTTACCCTCTTCCATACATTTATTAAATAATTGCACCAACCACTCCAAAACTATATCCCCACCTGCTTTTAACATTTCTATCTTTATCCCATCAATCCCGGCTGCCTTACCCCCTTTCATTTTACCTACTGCCTCACGAACTTCCCCCACACTCACAACTGGCTCTTCCTCACTCCTACAAGATGTTATTCCTCCTTGTCCTATACACGAAATCACAGCTTCCCTATCTTCATCAACATTTAACAATTCCTTAAAATATTCCCTCCATCTTCCCAATACCTCTAACTCTCCATTTAATAACTCTCCTCTCCTATTTTTAACTGACAAATCCATTTGTTCTCTAGGCTTTCTTAACTTGTTAATCTCACTCCAAAACTTTTTCTTATTTTCAACAAAATTTGTTGATAACATCTCACCCACTCTCTCATTTGCTCTCTTTTTAAATTGCTTCACCACTCTCTTAACCTCTCTCTTTTTCTCCATATACTCTTCCCTCCTTGCATCACTTCTACTTTGTAAAAACTTCTCATATGCTAACTTTTTCTCCCTTACTACTCTCTTTACATCATCATTCCACCAATCGCTCCTCTTCCCTCCCGCACCCACTTTCCTGTAGCCACAAACTTCTGCTGAACACTCTAACACTACATTTTTAAACCTACCCCATACCTCTTCGACCCCATTGCCTATGCTCTCATTAGCCCATCTATCCTCCAATAGCTGTTTATATCTTACCCTAACTGCCTCCTCTTTTAGTTTATAAACCTTCACCTCTCTCTTCCCTGATGCTTCTATTCTCCTTGTATCCCATCTACCTTTTACTCTCAGTGTAGCTACAACTAGAAAGTGATCTGATATATCTGTGGCCCCTCTATAAACATGTACATCCTGAAGTCTACTCAACAGTCTTTTATCTACCAATACATAATCCAACAAACTACTGTCATTTTGCCCTACATCATATCTTGTATACTTATTTATCCTCTTTTTCTTAAAATATGTATTACCTATAACTAAACCCCTTTCTATACAAAGTTCAATCAAAGGGCTCCCATTATCATTTACACCTGGCACCCCAAACTTACCTACCACTCCCTCTCTTAAAAGTTTCTCCTACTTTAGCATTCAGGTCCCCTACCACAATTACTCTCTCACTTGGTTCAGAGGCTCCTATACATTCACTTAACATCTCCCAAAATCTCTCTCTCTCCTCTACATTCCTCTCTTCTCCAGGTGCATACATGCTTATTATGACCCACTTTTCGCATCCAACCTTTACTTTAATCCACATAATTCTTGAATTTACACATTCATATTCTCTTTTCTCCTTCCATAACTGATCATTTAACATTACTGCTACCCCTTCCTTTGCTCTAACTCTCTCAGATACTCCAGATTTAATCCCATTTATTTCCTCCCACTGAAACTCCCCTACCCCCTTCAGCTTTGTTTCGCTTAGGGCCAGGACATCCAACTTCTTTTCATTCATAACATCAGCAATCATCTGTTTCTTGTCATCCGCACTACATCCACGCACATTTAAGCATCCCAGTTTTATAAAGTTTTTCTTCTTCTCTTTTTTAGTAAATGTCTACAGGAGAAGGGGTTACTAGCCCATTGCTCCCGGCATTTTAGTCGCCTCATACGACACGCATGGCTTACGGAGGAAAGATTCTTTTCCACTTCCCCATGGACAATAGAAGAAATAAAGAAGAACAAGAGCTATTTAGAAAAAGGAGAAAAACCTAGATGTATGTATATATATATGCATGTGCGTGTCTGTGAAGTGTGACCAAAGTGTAAGTAGGAGTAGCAAGATATCCCTGTTATCTAGCGTGTTTATGAGACAGAAAAAGAAACCAGCAATCCTACCATCATGCAAAACAGTTACAGGTTTCTGTTTCACAGTCATCTGGCAGGACGGTAGTACTTCCCTGGGTGGTTGCTGTCTACCAACCTACTACCTACAATGTAGATCTACGTTCATGAATATCACAGCGAATGAATGACTATCTTTAAATTGTTCCAAGAGCCATTGGCCCCTCAGCCTCAGTCTGTGTTAGAGACTCCAGTAATTATTATTTTTTATTAACACACCGGCTGTTTTGCACTGAGGCAGGATGAGATATAGAAGGATATATACGCAAATAACCCGCACATAGAAGAGAGGAGCTTATGACGACGTTTCGGTCCGACTTGGATCATTTACAAAGTCACACTAACGAAAAGGAGAGCAGGAAGGGTATATATAGGCAGGAGGTGGTGGTGGTAGTAGTAGTAGTAGTAGTAGTAGTGGAGGTGGAAGGAAGTAGTAGTGGGGAGGTGGTAAGAGTAGGAGGGGCCAGTCAAATACTAAGAAAGAGGAGCACTGCAAGGGAGCTAGGTGCCCACAGAGGGTAAGAGCAAGAACACCGAGGGTGGGAAAAACAAACAAATAAATAAAAGAAACAAATACATAGGGCAGAAGAAAGACAACCCAAAGGAGAAAAAGGAAGGAGGCAAAGGGGAAGAGGGAGAAGAAGAAAAAGGAGGAATCAGGTTAGATCACGAGTGTTCTGAAGTTTGGAGCATTTTACAATGTAGTGGGAGAGGAAGGCATCTACAGAGACGAAGCCAGGACTAAGATTCATACAAGGAAAATTGTGTACGTATTAGGGAGGATTCAACCAGACGGCGACTGTTAAAGTTGGAAGTAGGGAAGACAGTTTTAGCAGAAGACCAATCAATAGGATGGCCGTGATCTCTGACGTGACAGAAAAGAGCATTGTTAGTGTCGGACTGAAATGTCGTCGTAAGCTCCTCTCTTTTATGTGCGGGTTATTTGCGTATTGTTCCAGTCGCAGTATTGTGCCTTTTTGTTATTTAGGAAGGATATAGGAAAGCACTGGTTTGGTAATAGAGTTGTGGATGAGTGCAACAAACTCCCGAGTACTGTCATAGAAGCTAAAACGTTGTGTAGTTTTAAAAATAGGTTAGATAAATACATGAGTGGGTGTGGATGGGTGTGAGCTGGACCTGACTAGCTTGTGCTAGTGGGTCTGATGCCATGCCCCTTCCTTAAATGGATGTTACCTGACTAGGTAGGTCATTGGCCTAAGCCAGGGGGGTGACATGGACCTGGTTCGCATGTGCCAGTAGGCTTGCTGCAGTGTTCCTTCTTTCTTATATTCTTAAGAAAAAGAAGAAATGAAAGTTTGTCTTCTTTTTACATTTAGTAATTTATATAGAAAGGGTTACTATCCCCTTGCTCTCAGCATTTTAGTTGCCTCTTACGACACACGTGGCTGACAGAGGAAGTATTCTTTTCCGCTTCCCAATAGAGATAAAAGAAAATAAATAAGAACAAGAACTATTAAGAAAATGGAAGAAAAGTCAAATGAGTGTGTATATGAATATGTAGTGTGACCTAAGTTTAAGTACATAGAAGTACCAAGATGTATCTGTTATTTTGCTTGTTTATGAGATAAAGACAAGATACCAGCAAACCTACCATTGTGGAAAACAGACTTACGAGTGCCCCAACATACTAGTTTTTCGAGATATGAGCTGTCATTCGGTTGATTTTTTGCTCTGAGTTACAAGCCAAAATCCGAGTTACGAGTGAGCTTTCCCCTCCAGGGAGGTTCCTTGATGCTGGTGAGAGGCTCTTGATCTAGGGAATTGGATCTGTGCTCCAGTTCTTTAAATTAAGCCTGAATACCTTCCATCCCCTCTCCCCCACAGGCGCTGTATAATCCTACGGATTTAGCGCTAATGCCGTCACTAGTTGGCACAGCAAATGCCAAAACATCTGCTGAGCAGTGCATGTGTTTACCTCACCATGAAAGCATTTCTCTTGTGTTTTGCTTGCATTTTGTGCAGTTATTTTGCCAAGTTTCTTTTTTCTAACCATGGGTCCTAAGAAAGTAAGTGCAAAGGACAGTGCTGAGAAGAAAAAGAGGATGATATCCATGGAATTAAAGCATGAAATCATAGATAAACACAAGCGAGGTGTGCAGGTTGTGGGTTGTAGCATTAAGAATGTAGCAAGCAAACCAGTGAAAAGTGAAGTGAAAATAAAATTAAAAACAAATTGTAGCTGTTAAGTTCAGTGATAAAATGTAGCATTAAGAGTGTAGCAAGCAAGTTAAGTGATTAGCGATAGAAAAAGGACAGAACGAAATGAACTCCTCCAATGTTGTTGTTATTGGGGTTTATAGGCGACTGACAGCATATGCCACTTTGCCAGCATCTCTTCTCCAAGGTAAATATGTACGTACACTTTATAAAACCAGTTTATTTCTTTACATTCTCTACTATGTTTTATTATGTTTTTATACAATATTTCTTATTTATAAATACATTGTTTCAATGTTTTCCTTATGAAACTAGGGATCTAGTGCAGTTAGCCTGACAAACATTCTGTTTTCTCTTATAATAAGAGCATGGGAAGATATGGTCAGAGCAGAAGTGGGAATGGCTACCACTAATCACATAATAACATATTTTATTCATTCTAGAGTATATATGCATCATGTTTCTGTATTATTTACACCTACCATCCGACTTACGACCGAGTTTGGTTCCGAGAAACCGGTCGTAAGTCAAAATGGATGCAAGTCGAACTTTACTACTGAATATCAACATAACATTTTTGTAATTACTTTATTTTATTGTTTTATTTTGGTATTTCATGTTTTACTTTACTTTTTATGCTATTAGTACTGTATTTTATACTGTAAGGTTTAGGATAAACACTGTGTACAACAAAAACACTTGTTTATTTCCCAGAAATTTGGCATAAAAAACACGGTCGTAAGTCGAGTCGACATATGTCAAGCAGGTCGTAAGTCGGATGGCAAGTGTATATTGTTCATTATGTCATATTAGATCAGTTGTGATAGAAAAATAACCCATAGAGTTGATATTAGCATTATATTAAAGTATTTTGTCCTGCTTCCCGAGAGCAGGACTGCCGCTGGAATGGATTAATAGCATTTCAGTTAATTTAAATGAGGAAAATTGATTTGATACACGAGCAAATTGAGTTACGAGCTAGGTCACGGAACGGATTAAACTCGTAAGTTGAGGTTCCACTGTACCTCCCTGGGTGGTTGCTGTCTACCAACCGACTACAGTACCTATTATTATTATTAATTCAAAATAAAATTTTTATTTCTTATACGTACTGTGCAAAGATAATCTGGTTGACATGTAATAAAACATTGTTAAACACAAAAGAAAGCCACTACTACTATTAATATTATTATTACCATCATTATTATACTAAACCCTCTCTCTTAACACAATTTCTCAATGAAAAGTGCAACCAAAAATTTCCATAGTATGCAAAAATCTTTGCCCTCTGTTATGCCCAGTAAATTTAAAAATAATAAGTAACACGAAATCTGGATAGCAAATGCCATGGATTTTCAAAATCAGTTAGCCAGACCATGAGTTTTGTCATCGTGTCTCCCACTATTCTTGCTAAGTGAGAGAAAATTTTGTTAACTAGACAGCATTTTATCTTGATTAATGTTTTCCAAAATTTACATAGCTTACGAATGCTTAAATTATACAAAACACCTACATAATTTATTCAAAACACCAGTATAATTTATACAAAATGGTTATATGTACATACATACATACACAGTTGAGAATACTTTATCCAAAATGCTTGGGACTGCAACTTTAAATGAATGTTTCTCTGAACCATTTATCTGCACTTGCAGTTGTGAAGATAAATGGTTCTCTGAACCATTTATCTACATGACCCAGTAATGAATCGTGTAAACTGTTTTGCATAAAATGATGAATAAACAACAGAAATAATCATTAATAATCAAAATTGTTGGCGCTTAGCATCGGTAGGTTAAGGTAAACCAGGTGATGGAGTTGAATGGACTGCGGGTATTATCATAAGTTTATTTAGGTACATTTACAAAAAATACAGTTCCACAAATAATCAAACATAGTAACATACAGTCGAACCTCAGTACTCGAACTTAATTCATTCCAGAAGGCTGTTTGAGTGCCGATCTGTTCGAGTACCAAACAAACTTTTTCCAGTCAATTTTCTTTTTTTGTTCATTAATCTTCTTATTCCCTGTGGTGACTTATTTATACAAATAATAAAAAAAAAATGCCAAAAAATGCGAAGAAACATAAAATAGTCTACAGCGAAATTCTGGCAGGTTGTGTTTATTTGGTTGAGTGCCAAGTATGTGGTTGACTAATGAGCAATTTTTTTTTTGTACCGAACAAAGCGTTCGAATACCGAATTGTTTGAGTAGGGAGCTGTTCGAGTACTGAGATTTCACTGTATGTGTAAATTACCTAGGATAACCCAAAATAGTCAGACAAAGTGACTTATTTCCGCTGGGGTCCTTGACTTATTTTCACTGGGGTCCTTGACTTACTTCCACTGGGGTCCTTGACTTATTTCCATTGAGGTCCTTGACTTATTTCCATTGGGATAATTGACTTATTTCCACTGGGGTCCTTGACTTATTTCCATTGGGGTCCTTGACTTATTTCCATTGGGGTCCTTGATATGCTAATTTGCTTGTTTACCATCAAACCTCCTGGTAATAATATTTTTACTCGCCTCAAATGATCCTGATATTAGAGGAACATTATCATTTATGAAAAGCAAAGGTAAAATTGCAGTATGTTAACCCTTAAACTGTCCAAACATAGATATACGTTGATGTGCGGCAGGCTCCGAATGTAGATCTTATGTTTTTTTTTTTACATGCTTTCAAATGGGGAAAATCAAGGTCGGAGCGCTACGCACGTGAATGCAGATCTACGTTTGGACAGTTTAACCCTTTGACTGTCGCAGGCCCCTTTCTGAAACTGTCATTCTATGTCGATAAATTTTTGGAAAAAAAAAAAAAAATTCTTATGAAATGATAGAGAATCTTTTCCCGATGGTAATGACACCAAAGTACGAAATTTGGTCAAAAACTCACGGAATTACGCTGCTGCAAAGTTAGCGGTCTCGGCGACATATACGCATCGGCGATTTTGCCGACTTTGAGCCCTGTTTTTGGCCAATTCCGTTGTTCCAGTTGACCAAACTCATAGCTATTTCTTTAGAAGTCCATTTTTTCTATCTGTTGAGTACAAGAAACCACCCATTTACCGATTTGAACAACCCAATAAAGCGGTCAGAAATTGGCAATTTGGCCAATTTCACACAAATTAAAAATGATGCCAATTTCAAAGTAGGGTCCAGAATAAGCAATGTAGACATTCTTGGCACTAAAATAACACATCCTCTGTTCATTAGTTACGTCTCTAGGCCCCTCTTATATTACTATTGCTTTCTATTTTGATTTTTAATTGTACAAAAAATACAAAATTTACTGTTATGCAGACTACTGCATTATTGTAAAAATGGTACAAATAATATCAGTGCACTAGTGAAAGAATATTAGATTTCCCAGTTGAAGTGTATTGGACGTGTGGTGTGATTTGCTTACTCCTGAACATTGGTAAAAATCGAACATTTTTGCTACTTTGAGCTCAATTTCAAGGTCGTTTTCATCGTAAAAGTAATCAAAATCATCTCTATTTCTGTAATATGTTTTCCGTTTTATCATCTGAGGCCATGAAAACGAGAATACAACAATAAATACTATACGAAAATGCACCTCAAAGTCGGTATTTTAATCCAAAAAAACGGTCTTTTTTTTTTTCTCATTACGCACTGCGTGCTGCAGGATTTTTTTTATGTGGTTCACACTGACCACACAGACCCATTCTCTCACATGTGGGCCTACCAGCTTTCTCCCGCTTGATTTGAAGCCGCTAGAATTTACGCATATAAATACGTCAGAAACAGTGGTGCGTAAGACGTATATATATGACCGAAACAGTCAAGGGGTTAAGGGTTAAAAGGGGTTCAAGTAATGATGCATACCAATTTACGGTAGTAATACACAAAAGCCGCCATTTGCACCCTGTAGGTTTGTCTGGGTCATGTTGAAGTACGAATGTACTCTCGTTAAATAGTAAAAATCAGTAAACTTAAAAACATAAAAAAAAAAATTTTTTTAAAACACGTGAAAAAAATCACAAATCAGTATGTAGTCTTAGCCATAGACACATCCACTTGCACACAATGAGGCACGGAGGAGGAGGAGAACAAGGCCAATCAGATCCATTTCACATATTGAGTGTTACTCACATGAATGATAGTATCACGCAAATGATCAATTGCAGCTAAATTGAGTGACACTGAAAGACATAAAAATACTGCCATGCTCAAAATAATTGAAGAACCAATACAAAGACAAACAATGCTTCAGTTTGAAAATGTAAGCGATGATATAAGAAGAACAGAGGGAAATATATCTTTGTTCATTGCTGAACATTGTTCATTATGAGTAGTTGATCATTTAAGTTAACTCTGCAAAGAACATTTTGCTGACCTTGTAAACTCAGGATTGGGATTTAGCAGATCTAGAACAATTGCCTGTATACTAGTATGTTTTTTAGTGCTGTTTCACGTAAATTTATCATGTTTACCTCATTCTAGGCTTTGTGATCAGCAGATGCTTTATCACCACTAATCTTTAAATATTTAATGCCCTGCCTTTTCTTCAATTTTTGTAACCAGCCTGCTGAATACAGCCATACTATACTGGTAGTGGGTTTGTATCAACCATCTTTAGATATTTTTTTTTAATGTCACCTTTGTACCATTTATAACATTTCTGGTGCAATGTTTTCTGAATGCCACATACAAGGCTATAAACTATTCCACACTGATAAGAGTCAACAGAAAGGATGGTGGAGTGGTGATGTATACCTTTGCTATACCTTTAAAGAGTTCGAGAGTTTACTCTCAGAGCCTGGCCATGGGTCAAGCTCATTTGGTGCTTGCCTGATCAACCAGGCTGTTGCTCCTGGAGGCCCACTGCCCCACATATCCATCACAGCCTGGTTGATCTGGCACCTGGTGAAGATACTTGTCCAGTTTCCTTTTGAAGGCTTCTACACTTGTTCCAGCCATGTTTCTGATATCTTTTGGTAAGGTGTTGAATAGTCTGGGAACCCAGATGTTGATACAGTGTTCCCTTATTGTCCCCACCACATCCCTGCTCCTCACTGGGTTTATTTTACACTTCCTCCCATATCTCCCACTCCAGTAGTATGTTGTTATGGCAGTGTGCAGATTTGGGACCAGGCCCTCGAGTACTTTCCAGGTGTAGATTATCATGTATCTCTCTCTCTCCTCTGCTCCAATGAGTACATGTTCAAGACTTGAAGGCATTCCCAGTAATTTAGGTGCTGTCTTGCTTGGTGTGAGCCATAAACAATCTCTGTATTTGTTCCAGCTCTGACATTTCTCCTGCTTTGAACGGGGCTGTCAGCGCTGAGCAATATTCTAAATGAGGGAGCACTAGTGATTTGAAGAGTGTCATTATTTCCCTTGTTTTGAAAGTTCTCAATACCCACCCATCTTCCAGGCTGTCATGATCTTTGTCTTGTTATGTTCCTTAAAAGAATGGACAGCTGACATAATTATTCCTAGGTCTTTTATGTGTTCTTTTCGTTCTACTGTATTTGGTCACCGCCTTTGAATTTTGTATATAGTGTTTCTTTTGATTTCTTCATTCTTTCCATACCTAAGCAGCTGGAACTTATCACCAATGAACGTCATGTTGTTCTCCACTGCCCACTGGAAAACCCTGCTTATGTCTTCCTGTAATTTTTCAGTGTCCTCTACTCTAGTGACTTTCATGCTTATTTTAGTGTCATCTGCAAATGATGATACAAAAGTGTGATGGGTGTTTTTATCTGTATGCTATGAGGATGAAGAACAGTGGAGGTGCCAAGACAGTACCTTGGGGCACTGAGCTTTTGACCTCGCTGATGCTGGATCTTGCCCTGTTCACTACTACTTTTTGCGGTCTGCATGTTAGGAACCCAAAACTCCATCTGCCTACCTTCCCTGTAATGCCCATGGCCCTCATTTTGTGTGCTATCACTCCAAGATCGCATTTGTCAAACGCCTTTACAAGATCTGTGTAAATAACATCTGTGTTTTGGTCGTCTTCTAATGCCTCTGTAATTCTGTCCTAATGGTTCAGTAGCTGTGACAGGCATGATCGTCCTAATCGAAAACCATGCTGGTTCGGGTTATGCTGATTGTGCTGGTCCATGAAATTTGTTATCTGCCATATTGTCTCTCTTTCAAAGATTTTCATGATGTGAGAAATTAGGACTACTGGTCTGTAATTTTTCGCTAGTGCTCTACTACCTCCCTTATGCAACAGAGCTATGTCTGCACACTTTAAGGCCTCCAGTATTTCACCTAGATCTAAACTCTTTCTCCATAGAATGCTGAGTGTTCGTGCTAATGGTACTTTACACTTCTTTATAAACAGAGCATTCCATGAATCTGGTCCAGGTGCTGAGTGGGTGGGCATGTTGCCCATTTGTATGTATGATAATTTATGTAACTGTATTTATGTATACCTGTACCTAAAGAAACTTATTAGCATTCCATTAAACAGCATATGCTCATTCTGACTCTGATGAATCCACTCCATTAACCCTTTCAGGGTCCGTCCCGTAGATCTACGGCTGGTCGGTGAGTGTCCAAACCGTAGATCTACGCCAAAATTCTAGCGCCGTCAAATTTAGCGCGAAAGCGCTCATAGGCCTACATATGAGAGAATGGGTCTGCGCGGTGGGTGTGCGCCGTAAACAAAAAATCTAGGCGCCTGCATAGCATTGTGGGAACGCCGGCTCAGTCACCCTTGTTCACCATGTCTCGTCGCAAGTCAGCTCTGACTCCCCGGAAAATTGGGACTCTCCTCTTCCTGTCTGATAGTTCTGACACTGATGGAAGTGGAAATGAAGACGAATTCTACGGCTTTGATGAGTTAGTGACCGAAAATAATGACCAGGATATCGATAATAGTGCAGAAAACCCCGACGATCCTCGACCTTCTACCTCTGGTGTGGGCACTCGTGACTCACGGTCGGTTGTTCCTAAACGTAAGAGAAAACTAATATTTTCCCGTGGCCTGGCCTCTGACTTCAGTAATGACGATGATTCTGACGTGGATTGTGATTTTATTGCGCTTGACGATCATTCGAGTAGTGATAGTGAGGAAACATATTCACCAGTGAAGCGTCGGTATGTGCGCCGCCGCATGCGCTCGGGTAGTGTACCCTATGCTATGCCCAGGGGACGGAGTACATCCCGTAGTACATCCCGGAGTACATCCCGTGGCCCTACACCCGTTTTAGGTAGTGATAGTGAGGATGATGTGGCTACACTTGGCATGGATGGGCCACAGACATCAGTGGATGGTGTTAGTGGGGCTGGTGGTGGTAGTGGCACCGCCATGCGTGACTCGCTGTGCCACGCGGGAACCCACGCTGCTGACTCGTCAGTTCAAGGACAAAGAGGAGCGTCACCCACCAGCCCGCCACAACCACCCGTACAACCAGCCTATGATGTCCAGTATCCACCAGCAAACCGTATCTGGGATTGGCAGCAAAATCCCAATTTTGTTCCCAGCCCTCACCACTTTGATGACTCGCAAAGTGGAATTCTACCTACCTGTCCCCTTGGAACCACGGCCAATGAACTGGAATTCTTTGAATTATTCTTTGACCAGCCATTGATGGAAACTATTGTCAGGGAAAGTAATAAGTATTTTCAGTACACCATGGCAAATACGATCTTATCACCACAGTCAAGACTACACAGGTGGAAAGAGACGACTGTTGCAGAAATGTATTTGCTTTTTGCAACAATAATGCTTATGCCTCACGTCTATAAGCATAATATAAAAGCATACTGGTCCACAGATCGGCTAATTTGTACCCCATCCTTCAGTGAAATAATACCAGTGAACAGGTTTATCTTACTCTTACGTATGTTGCACTTCTCTGACAAAACCAGGCCTGACAGAAGTGACAGGTTATACAAGATTAGAAATGTTTTCATGTATCTCAAACAAAAGTTCAGGATATACTTTTATCCATTCAAGAATCTTGTAATTGACGAGTCTTTGATTTTGTTCAAAGGTAGACTGTCATTCAAGCAGTATATACCGAGCAAGAGGAACCGCTTTGGTATAAAATTGTTTGTACTCTGTGATTGTGACAGTGGCCTGGTGTTGGATATTGTTGTATACACGGGTAGTAAAACATTGAAAGATACCAAGATGTTATTGGGTATATCAGGTGACGTAGTGAGAAACATGATGGCACCTTATCTTGGTAAGGGCCATACATTATATACCGATAACTGGTACACAAGCCCATTACTCAGTGATTTCATGCGAGTGAACAAGACAGATGTGTGTGGCACAGTGCGTTCTAATCGTAAACATATGCCCAGGCTCAACGCAGGTGTTCGTGGTGATGACGTGCAGGTGTTTACTGCCAATGACATCATGGCATTACGGTGGCATGACAAACGAGATGTCACATTGTTGACAACCATTCACCGTAATGAAATGCAAGACAGTGGCAAAGTTGATCGAGTGACTAATGAACGTATTCGAAAACCAGTGACAGTGATTGATTATACACAAAACATGCGCTTGGTTGACAAGTGTGACATGCAGATTGGTTTTGTTGACTGTGTTCGTAAGAGTTACAAGTGGTACATGAAACTTTTCTTCCATCTCATGGACATTTCAATGCTGAATGCATATAATATGTACCAAATAAAGACTGGTAACAGACCACCGTATGGTGAATTTTGTTTGTCTGTTGTCAGACAACTCATAATGAAGTACCAGGTAACAACACCTGCAATACAACATGGTCCTCGAATTCATCACAATATACCCAAGCGTTTGAGAAGAGAAGGTGATCATTTCATAATACAGCTTCCTTCAACTCAAAAGAAATTTGCTCAGAAGAGATGCATTGTCTGTGCACAAACAAAACGACGGCAACAAAGACGCAAAGACACTCGGTTTATGTGTGAGGAATGTAAGGTGCCTCTGTGCATGGTGCCTTGTTTCAAGGAGTTCCACAAGCTCCAGCAGTTCTAAAACCATATCCAGTGATTGTAAATATGTAAATATATGATAGAACATTAGTATTATACAATATTTGTGCATGTTTATTGTAATAAACAACAGTGGTAAACAATAATATGATAATAACTTTAGTGCGGTTATTGTGTTCAATACAGTGAGTTTATATATATAAATTATATACAGTATTGGTCTCTCAGGCCCCAAATGTTAGTAGGAATAGAAAAAAATTGGAAAAGAAAAGAAAAAACAACTAAAACAACAAAATAATATAATACGCGTATGTGGAATTCGTCGATGTTGCCGCCACCACATCATTTTCTACAAACTTCTTGGCACTGTATCTCGGTAAGTACTGATCAGATTCTAATTTTTTTTGTTTTATTACCTTCACAAAAATATGCTCTTTAATTCTGTAAGAAAAAATAATTTTTTTTTTTTTCAAAATTTCTTGGACACTGGTGCGTGACTTCAGATTTTGGCCTTGGACCCTGAAAGGGTTAATACATGATCGAGATCTTCACTTTTCTCTATGCAATGTTTTTCTATTTTTCATTAAATTCGTTCATCACTTTCAGCATAGAACTTCAACAATTTATCCTTCTGTTTCATTAGGTGGTAGATTGTAGTTGTTCTAACATCAAACTTCTCAACCAGATGCTTCACACTTAAACCTCTTTCAAGTTTTTCCAACAACTTAACTTTCTGTGATATAGATAAACATAAATGCTTCCTCTTTTTCTTTTCATCATTACCCATAGGCATTTTTGGTATTTTCAACAATATCTTCACATCACAGAGCATAGAACATGCCGTAATCAGTAATTCCTGCTGACAACAAACTGATTGATCCATTTATGGTACATCTTGTCAACACTTGAAAAATGTATGGATTTTGGAGGTTTTTGAATTTTGGAATTTCAGATGAAAGATTCTTTATTGTATATATGCACACAGTAGTACCCCTGTATCTGCAGGTTCGGTTTCTGCGGTTTCAGTTTTCTGCAGTTTACTGCGGGCAAAAAATATTCAGTGGAAAATTCCAGAAATAAATGATTCATAATATCTTTATTTCTACAAGTACATGTACAAGGTATACAGGCCTAGCTGACATCAGTGACATACTATTATGTAGACAGCCCCTTGTTATACAGAGCATTTTTGGCAAATTAGGTAAATTTTGTACCCAGGATATGACCCACACCAGTTGACTAACATCCAGGTACCCATTTTATTAATGGGTGAACAGGGACAGCAGGTGTCTTATGGCAACACGTCCTAATGTTTTCCAGCTATCAGGGGATCGATCCCTGGACTTCAGTGTGTGAGCTGAGTATGCTAGTGATCAAGCTACGGGACAACTTTCAAATTGCACATCATTCTGAGTAGCATGGTGAAACCTTCCCTCCCTGTTCCTCAGTACATGACTCGTCTCTCTTTGTCCTCTGTACCCATGCTGGCCCACTTTATTATACAGTGTGAGGTGTGTGTGTGTGTGTGTGTGTGTGTGTGTGCATGTGTGCATCTCAGTGTATGTACACTGTGAGATATATGTGTGTGTGTATATACACTGTGAGGTGTGTGTGTGCCTCAGTTTATACATGCTGTGAGGTGTGTGTATCTCAGGGGTATGTAGTCCACATGGCATGGGCTGATATAAAAAAAAATTGAAGAATTGAAAAATTAGTTAAGCTTACAGAAAAATACTTCAACAATCTGGCAATGTTTTGGTGTAAGTTTCTACAATGAATTATAGTCACTGCAACATTTCTTTTGATGATGCCACAGTTATTATATCCCTGCTCATGAAGTGAATTTTCAGCTTTTTTTTTATCCCCTGATATATTAAAATCACCATTTGGCATCATTACAAAGTGGGAGGAGCTATGGCAGACCAAGGAGAAGCCAGCAATGATGATGCAGTCGCCATGACAGAAAGAAGTGTTTCGATCATGGCGCTATAAAATGTTTTATATTTACACTATTATTGACAGTTGTATTTATTAATCTATCACTGTCTTCCAAAATGATATTAGGCTTACAGTAAATACCATACAAACATAATACAGATGCCCAAATGAAAAAACTGACATCTGAGGAGTGGTCAGCTAAGGCAGTTAACCCACATTATAATTTTACACTCTCTGGTCCACTAACACTATAGAAAGCATGTGTATCACTGAGGTAACTGTAGAAGAACATTTCTTTTGTATGCCGAGACTCATAAATAGCATGATTTTCTCTCTCTCAAAAAAAAAAAAAAAATGGCTCTATATCTTGGAAATAAGTTATTGACCTATTTATTGAAAACCACCCATTAATAATAAATGTATTAAAAGCATTCAACAATGACAGAACCTACTATATTATGTTTGGTAGCAGAGCAGGTGCTGCACAACTAAACATTAAGATTGACAGCACCCTAATTGCCAGACATAATGAGGGCAAATTCCTAGGCCTATACCTCGACAACAACCTGAATTTCAGCACCCATATTCAACACATATCAAAAAAAGTATCCGAAACAGTTGGGATCCTCTCCAAGATACGATACTACATGCCGCAAAATGCCCTTCTCACACTATACCATTCACTCATTTATCCATACATCACCTATGAAATTTGTGTTTGGGGATCAACTGCAGCAATACACCTAAAGCCAATAATAACTCAACAAAAAGCCGCAGTAAGAATAATCACTAAATCCCATCCCTGGCAACACCCCCCCACTCTTCATAGATCTAAACTTACTCCCTGTTCAGAATATCCACACTTAATACTGTGCAATCTACATATATAGGACCTTAAATTCCAATATTAACCTTGACCTAAAATGCTTTCTTGATAGTTGTGACAGGGCCCACAAGCATAACACCAGACACAAACATCTCTACGACATTCCCCGTGTCCGACTAAATCTATACAAAAATTCAATGTATGTCAAAGGCCCTAAAATCTGGAACACCCTACCTGAAAACTCTAGAACTGCAGACACATTCATCACCTTCAAAACTACCATTAGAAAACATCTTATCTCCCTGATACACCCCATCAACTAACTACATAAAAACCACCTGGTGGTTCACACGTACACTCACTCACTCACCCATTTGACTATAAGCACAGAAATACGTATCTTAATCTTAAAATAATGATTTCTAACTAGTCACAAGTTTGCCTGTGATACTCCAATATAGAAACTATGTATTGTGCCAGAACAAAAGCATTCACACTGCTAAGCTCACAAACTAGTATTTAGTCACTTAGTATTTAGTCACTTAGTATGTATTCAGTCAACTTACTCCACAATTTGTAATAATTTAGGGTTAAGAATTAATCTAAGTTTGCCCGAAATGCCTAGCCTTGCTAGGTGTTCTAGTGTCCCCCTCTGTAATTAGTATGTATTTTATTACATGTAAACCACACAATAACCAAAATCTGTAAACCCCGCATTGTATTCCTTATAGAGAATAAACTTTGATTTGAATATTTTTGCAGTAGCACAAATTTTTGGCCAAGGGGGGGGGGGTTATAAAGGGCAGATATGTACTTTACGAAACATCAAAAACTTACCAACTTTATTTTTGGGGGGATGAAAATAAGGTATATTATGGTATTAAATTTCATGATAAATTTAGTTCATCATTGTTTTATCAGTTGGGAGTGCCAAAAACACTTTTGACAGTGCCAGTAAGTGAGGTCTTGCTGCCAAATCCAATTGTCAGTATATATTTTTTTTATTCGTTTTATTGGCCAATCTTTATGAAACTTTTATATGATAATATGACATGTATGCTTATTAAAACTAAACAAAATTGGACAAAAACAAATTGACCTGTTCCAGGCAGGCTATATACTCCTAAATTTACTCACATCCAGTTAGTCTCTAGCATTCTCAATGTCCACATTCGTTGCTGCGTTATTTCGGTGTTCTGAAAATAACCCTTAATTTTGCTAAATAATGGCCTCAAAGCACAAAAGTAGTAATCCTGGCAGGTCTTCAAAGCCTAAGAGAAGTGTAATTTATCCATTAAGGTTTATCATAGGTATGTATGTAAATGGAAAAATGACTTACACAGGGTTCCCTACTATCCGCAGTCTCGGGCATTTGTGGTAGGTCTTGGAACATATCATCCATGGATACGGGGGCACCACTGTACTATTTCCTTTCCCTCTCTCTCAGCATAAATGGTGGGGATATTTTCTCTTTTCATTTGAATATTCTAACACTTATGGCCAATAGAATGGAATGAATAATGATCATGAATTGTGGAATGTGAAAAATTGACTTTTAATACTTTTACTTAAATGTAATTATGATTTCTGTAATATGACAGAAAATTGGTCGTGACAGTAACAAGTTTATAATGAAAGCACTAGGATAAATTTGTTTGTTTGTAACAGTGTGTTTATACTATAACTCAGTTCTTCATGTAAACTACTGATAAATCTCTCTCTCTCTCTCTCTCTCTCTCTCTCTCTCTCTCTCTCTCTCTCTCTCTCTCTCTCTATCTCTCTCTCTCTCTCTCTCTCTCTCTCTCTCTCTCTCTCTCTCTTTCTTTCTCTCTTCTCTCTTCTCTCTTTCTCTCTTTCTCTCTTTCTCTCTTTCTCTCTTTCTCTCTTTCTCTCTCTCAACCCCCTTCCTATTTGTTTCCCACTGTCCTGTATTTTGTCTTTTTTTTTTTCTTCCCTCTTTTCCTCTCTTCTCTTCCTCATATTCCTCTTTCCTACCACTTACTCTCCCTTCCACACACACCCTCTGTCTCTTTTCCTCATCCTTTTTTTTGTGGGCTAAAGGCCATCACAAAATTATGCAATATATGATCCATTGACTCGTTTGAAAGCCGTAACATTCAATGTTAATATCTGAACAACGGCTATCACTCTAGGTATCATGTTTACCATTGATTGGTAGTGTTCATGATTATTCTAAAGTTCTTGTGTATTCCTGAACTTTATGCATTTACTATATATGTATATCATTACAGTTCAATGAAACTTTAACATTTTTATGGTAAACAATATTTTCTTGCATCCTCAGATCGTTCAGTGGACCTCGTAGAAGTCTACAGTGATGATGACGAGGATTACAGCTCGCAAGATGAGGGTAGCGATTCTGAGCCTATTCTAGAAGATGGCTCAAGAAGGACTCATCATCACTTGAGATCCAGCACGCGTTCCAAAAGTTTACCCCCTAATGCCCGGGTAAGTTGGTAATGCCATTCGTGTAGCTCTGAATACTGGCTAACCATTCTCTTTAAAGACACTCACTTTTATAATGTTAAAGGTAGGAGGTTCATAGATAGCAGCTTTTTATTCTTTACCTAACTGTGTTTCTTGAACCAGTCCCATGAGAAAAAGGGGATAAAATTCTTCCCTCATAGTCATACATGTCATTTGATGATGACTAATGTGTCAAAATTTTTATTAATGCTGTACAGTGGTACCTTGACTTAAGAGTTTAATTCGTTCCGTGGCCCAGCTCATAACTCAATTTGCTCGTACAGTATATCAAATCAATTTTCCTCATTGAAATTAATTGAAATGCCATTAATCCATTCCAGCGGAATTCCTGGCTCTCGGGAGGCAGGAGAAAATACTTCAATATAATGCTAATATCAACTCTGTGGCTTATTTATCTATCACATTGATCTAATATGACATAAATAAACAATATAAATAACATATATAAATAACATGATATATACAGTAGAGCCCCACTTTTCAGTGTTCCACCTTACGGCATTCCGCTAATATGGCGATCTCAAATTATGACCAAAACTTTTTATACGGCAAGTGGTCTTTGAAATACGGCATGCACCACCTGGTTTGTTTACGTTCTCCATGAGCACATCTCTCTGTTATGTAATAATAATCACTCTTGGGCACATTAAATGTCTAATTTTACATCAATATAGACATTTTCATTAATCCATCTATGATATTTTCTTCAAAATTATATAAGAAATATGTTACATAGCATATAAACATGCTGTTTACAGTGGACCCTTGGCTAACGAATGCATCGCATAAAGTTAAATCCGCCCAATGAAGCGTTTGAGCGTAAAAATTTTGGCCTGGCTAACGACAAAAAACTTGCCCAGCGTGATTCGTCCCCAAATCTGTCCGTCCAGCCTGAGCACCTCAGCTGCCCTGCTGTCGTTGTTTACAAGCCAGGGTGGCCGGTTTCATGCATACATTCGATACATTTTGTATTATTCCATTGTTTATAGTGCTTGTAACTGCTAAATAAGCCACCATGGGCCCAAAGAAAGCTTCTAGTGCCAGTCCTGTGGTAAAAAGGGTGAGAAATACTATCAAAATACTATCGTACCACGGTCGCTGCTGCTGCACCACCATCAGCTGTACTACTTGAAGATGTGGAGAGACTGTTGTTGGTGTGGCTTAACGAGAAACAATTACCGAGAAACAACCCCAGAGGGTTAGCCACCCAGGATAACCCAAGGAAGTCAGTGAGTCCTTAATCTTGTCCCCCAGGATGTGACCCACATCAGTCGACTAACACCAAGGTGAACAGGAAAAAATGCCTGGAACTAGTGCTCATATTGGTGAATTTAAGGCCAGCAAAGGTTGGTTTGAGAGATTTAAGAATCGTAGTGGCATACAGTGTGATAAGGCATGGTGAAGCTGAAAAATTCCAACTCCAACAAGTGTTCAATTGTGACGAAACAGGCCTGTTCTGGAAGAAAATGCCAAACAGGACCTACATTACTCAGGAGGAAAAGGCACTCCCAGGACACAAGCCTACGAAAGACAGGCTAACTTTCTTGTTTTGTTGTAATGCTAGTGGGGATTGCAAAGTGAAGCCTTTACTCATGTACCACTCTGAAAATCCCAGAGTGTTCAAGAAAAACAGTGTCTCATCACTCATCAGTACTCTTCAATGAAGGTAAGTGTCATTTTAACATTTATTTATATAGTTATTGTGCATGTCTCATTGTTTTCTTTGTAGGGAAATATATATTTCATGAAAAAAAAAAACTATTTTTTTAATACTTTTGGCTGTCTGGAATGGATTACGTAATTGGATTTCCATTATTTCTTATGGGGAAAATTAATTTGGCTAACGATAATTTCATCTAACGATGTGCTCTCAGGAACGGATTAATATTGTTAGCTGAGGGTCCACTGTATATGCCATGGAGGTGTGGTTGCCAGGTGGTGGGAAAACATTACGTAATACTAATAATCACTCTTGGGCACATTAAATGTCTTATTTTACGTTAATATAGACATTTTCATTAATTCGTCTAGTATTATGTTTTCTTCAAAATTATATAAAAAACACGTTACATAACATATAAACATTGTATGTTTATATACTATGGAGGTGTGGTAGCCAGGAGGGAAAACATTACGTCACTCCCCTTGTACATAACGCTGTTGTTTACAATTCTCAGCTTGAGTTATTCATTACTTCTCCCTTTGTGTATGATGGTATCCAAAGGTAGTTGTTTGAAACGATTAAACTCGGTGAACATGGTATGTTGATGGTAATAATATGGCTCTGGGCCACATTAAATATCGTGTAGCTATGTAGGTAGGTGTAGGTATGTAGCCCAGGCGGACTACATACGTACGCTGTTATTATAACTGATAATTATACGTATATATACCTGTACATACATATATTTATAGATGGGGTTGTAAAAGAAGTAAATGCTAGGGTGTTCGGGAGAGGGGTGGGATTAAATTATGGGGAATCAAATTCAAAATGGGAATTGACACAGTTACTTTTTGCTGATGATACTGTGCTTATGGGAGATTCTAAAGAAAAATTGCAAAGGTTAGTGGATGAGTTTGAGAATGTGTGTAAAGGTAGAAAGTTGAAAGTGAACATAGAAAAGAGTAAGGTGATGAGGGTATCAAATGATTTAGATAAAGAAAAATTGGATATCAAATTGGGGAGGAGGAGTATGGAAGAAGTGAATGTTTTCAGATACTTAGGAGTTGACGTGTCGGCGGATGGTTTTATGAAGGATGAGGTTAATCATAGAATTGATGAGGGAAAAAAGGTGAGTGGTGCATTGAGGTATATGTGGAGGCAAAAAAATGTTATCTATGGAGGCAAAGAAGGGAATGTATGAAAGTATAGTAGTACCAACACCCTTACATGGATGTGAAGCTTGGGTGGTAAATGCAGCAGCGAGGAGACGGTTGGAGGCAGTGGAGATGTCCTGTCTAAGGGCAATGTGTGGTGTAAATATTATGCAGAAAATTCGGAGTGTGGAAATTAGGAGAAGGTGTGGAGTTAATAAAAGCATTAGTCAGAGGGCAGAAGAGGGGTTGTTGAGGTGGTTTGGTCATTTAGAGAGAATGGATCAAAGTAGAATGACATGGAAAGCGTATAAATCTATAGGGGAAGGAAAGAGGGGTAGGGGTTATCCTCGAAAGGGTTGGAAAGAGGGGGTAAAGGAGGTTTTGTGGGTGAGGGGCTTGGACTTCCAGCAAGCGTGCATGAGCGTGTTAGATAGGAGTGAATGGAGACGAATGATACTTGGGACCTGACGATCTGTTGGAGTGTGAGCAGGATAATATTTAGTGAAGGGATTCAGGGAAACCGGTTATTTTCATATAGTCGGACTTGAGTCCTGGAAATGGGAAGTACAATGCCTGCACTTTAAAGGAGGGGTTTGGGATATTGGCAGTTTGGAGGGATATGTTGTGTATCTCTATACGTATATGCTTCTAAACTGTTGTATTCTGAGCACCTCTGCAAAAGCAGTGATAATGTGTGAGTGTGGTGAAAGTGTTGAATGATGATGAAAGTATTTTCTTTTTGGGGATTTTCTTTCTTTTTTTTGGGTCACCCTGCCTCGGTGGGAGACGACCGACTTGTTGAAAAAAAAAAAAAAATACCTGTACCTAAGTAAACTTACTGTGCTGGCATGCAGGTACACATTAAAATCACTAAGAGTGTCTTATTAGTCTTGAAGATGCCATATTAATAATAATAATAACACAATACTGTAATAATCACTAAGGAGCATTAAATATCATATAAAACGTTAATATAGACATTTTGCTTAATCCATCTAAGTATGCCTCACAGTAGAATAAATTAACATAAGTATGAGATAGCAGATGAACAAGGAGGCTTTAGGAAAGGTAGGGGGTGTGTGGACCAGGTGTTTACAGTGAAACATATAAGTGAACAGTATTTAGATAAGGCTAAATTGGTCTTTGTGGCATTTATGGATTTGGAAAAGGCATATGACAGGGTGGATAGGGGGGCAATGTGGCAGATGTTGCAGGTGTATGGTGTAGGAGGTAGGTTATTGAAAGCAGTGAAGAGTTTTTACGAGGATAGTGAGGCTCAAGTTAGAGTATGTAGGAAAGAGGGAAATTATTTCCCAGTAAAAGTAGGCCTTAGACAAGGATGTGTGATGTCACCGTGGTTGTTTAATATATTTATAGATGGGGTTGTAAGAGAAGTAAATGCGAGGGTCTTGGCAAGAGGTGTGGAGTTAAAAGATAAAGAATCACACATAAAGTGGGAGTTGTCACAGTTGCTCTTTGCTGATGACACTGCTCTTGGGAGATTCTGAAGAGAAGTTGCAGAGATTGGTGGATGAATTTGGTAGGGTGTGCAAAAGAAGAAAATTGAAAGTGAATACAGGAAAGAGTAAGGTTATGAGGATAACAAAAAGATTAGGTGATGAAAGACTTGATATCAGATTGGAGGGAGAGAGTATGGAGGAGGTGAATGTATTCAGATATTTGGGAGTGGACGTGTCAGCGGATGGGTCTATGAAAGATGAGGTGAATCATAGAATTGATGAGGGGAAAAGGGTGAGTGGTGCACTTAGGAGTCTGTGGAGACAAAGAACTTTGTCCTTGGAGGCAAAGAGGGGAATGTATGAGAGTATAGTTTTACCAACGCTTTTATATGGGTGTGAAGCATGGGTGATGAATGTTGCAGCGAGGAGAAGGCTGGAGGCAGTGGAGATGTCATGTCTGAGGGCAATGTGTGGTGTAAATATAATGCAGAGAATTCATAGTTTGGAAGTTAGGAGGAGGTGCGGGATTACCAAAACTGTTGTCCAGAGGGCTGAGGAAGGGTTGTTGAGGTGGTTCGGACATGTGGAGAGAATGGAGCGAAACAGAATAACTTCAAGAGTGTATCAGTCTGTAGTGGAAGGAAGGCGGGGTAGGGGTCGGCCTAGGAAAGGTTGGAGGGAGGGGGTAAAGGAGGTTTTGTGTGCGAGGGGCTTGGACTTCCAGCAGGCATGCGTGAGCGTGTTTGATAGGAGTGAATGGAGACGAATGGTTTTTAATACTTGACGTGCTGCTGGAGTGTGAGCAAAGTAACATTTATGAAGGGGTTCAGGGAAACCGGCAGGCCGGACTTGAGTCCTGGAGATGGGAAGTTCAGTGCCTGCACTCTGAAGGAGGGGTGTTAATGTTGCAGTTTAAAAACTGGAGTGTAAAGCACCCTTCTGGCAAGACAGTGATGGAGTGAATGATGGTGAAAGTTTTTCTTTTTCGGGCCACCCTGCCTTGGTGGGAATCGGCCAGTGTGATAATAAATAAAAAATAAATAATAAATATGAGATGTGGTAGCCAGGTGACTTGTAGGACTTGTGGTAGCCAGGTGACTTGTAGGACTTGTGGTAGCCAGGTGACTTGTAGGACTTGTGGTAGCCAGGCAGCTTATAGGACTTGTGGTAGCCAGGCGACTTGTAGTCCAACATCAGAGACAATGCGTACACTATAATATTTCTGGGGGTAACTAGAAAATTATTCCTTTCGTATGCCTTCACTCAGGGTGTCATTTCTTCTAAAAATGGTGTTACATGAGAATGGGAGTGTTTCTCTTTATTTATTCTACTTTATCAACGTGGAGACAACTTGTACACAATATAAAGTGACCAAAACCAGATGTGTTCGTCTGGTTTGTTTACATTATGTGCGGGTGGGGTAGGGTGGTGAGGGCTGCCCTTCCTGGCTACCCATACTTCCTAACTTGACTTCATACAAATAAAACTCACCTCACCCTACATTAAGACTACAGATATTTTAAGGTAATTAATGAGTGTACTATATATGCATTTTATTGCTCTAGGAAGCTTAATGTTGTAGTAAGTATAAGTGCCAGTGGCCAGGCAGGATGCCATACCTCCCACACGACTTTCTACAAATAAATACTTTTCACCTCTCACCCTACATTAAGACCATTAAGATTAGAAATATTTTAAGGTAAGTAATGCGTCTACTGTATATGCATTTTATCGCTCTAGGGAGCTTTAAGTATGTGTGGGTGGGGTGGTCAGGAGGGCTACCACACCTGACTTCTTAGAGTAAATACAGTACTACTCACCATTTGCCCTACATTAAGACTACAAATATTTTGAGGTAAATAATGAGTGTACTGTGTGTGTATTTTACTTTTTAATGCCTAGTTCTATTGCTAGCTTAATATATGTTAGTGTATACTTGTTATCTGGTATATATATGCATTTATAAATGGAAAAGATGGAGTTCTGATTTCTGGCGAAGTCTGCTTTCCGGCAGTAGCCTGGAACCTAACCTGCCAAATAAGTGGGGCCCTACTGTACTCTAGAATGAATAAACTGTTATTATGTGATGAGTGGTGGTGGCCACTCCTGTGGTAAAAATAATTATCGCTCTGACCACATCTTCCCATTCTTGCTCTTCTGAGGTCTTTTTATAAGAGAAAACAGTGTTTGTGAGGCTAACTGCACTAGATCACTAGTTTCATGAGGAAAACACTGAAACAAAAATGATTTTCTTGGATTTTTTTTTTTTTTTTTGTTCCTCAAATCGGGAGACTGGCATATGTTTTGGGTGAATATCTCAGAAGTAAATCAGCGTAAGTGCCTTGTGCCTTCTCGCAGAGAAGGCACAAAGTACATACTACGCTTGTACTGCCTCACCAAGTCGACTACAGCACACCTCACTCCTGTTTTCCTATGATTTCATGCTTTAATTCAATGGACATCATAATCTTCTGCTTCTCAACACTCTCCTTTGCACTTACTTTCTTAATACCCATGGTTAGAAAAAAGAAATTTGGCAAAATCACTGCACAAAATGCAAGCACAACACAAGAGAGATACTTCCACGGCGAGGTAATCGTGTGCACTGTTGTGGCATTTGCTGTGCCAACTAGTGGCAGCGTATCTGAAGCTCACTTGTAACTCGGATTTTGGCTTGCAATTCAAAGCAAAAAATCGACCGAGCAACGGCTCGTAACTCAGAAAAGTCATAAGTTGGGGCACTCGTAAGTCAAAGTACCACTGTATTCACACAAAAAAATCATTAAACACATATTTGAGTCACACATCATCAGATGTGCCAAAACAAGGGACTGATTACCTCATCTCCAGAATTTAAATGACCAGAAGTTTTGCTCTTCAAGCTTTTTCAGCTGTACATACGTAAATTTGTGACAGCCTGTTCAATGAAACCATCGATAAATAGATTCATGACTTTACTTAATGATAATGGCCCTCCAAGAAGCAGCCATTAGCATTTGATGCCAGTGGCTCTATAACTGGCTGCAGCAGAGTTACTGCAAGCTTATTGGTCAGACTCAGTGATCTGAGTGGGAAGCAATTGAGAAAATGAAAAGAGAGAAAAGAAAAAGTGAAAGAGAAAGTAAGAGTGAATTTAGGGAGAGAGAGAAAAGAGGGAAAGAGTAAGAAGGAGGGGGGGAAGAGAGGGAAAGGAGGAAAAGGAGGAGGAGGGAGAAGTAAGAGAGGGAAAAAGGAAGGATAATTAATTAATGATATAAAAAATATGGAAAGTATATATAGGTATATGTTTTTGAGTTTCTATCATTTTACATACTTTTGTTCCAGCAACGAAACCTAAAACAGAGGTTTATTGCATTGCTCAAAAGATTCAAAGTTCCAGAGGCTCTACAGGCATTTGATCAGGATCAAGAATTGGATCCCAGAACAGGTATTTAAAAATCAGTATACAGCTATTGTTTAATTGTATTGGGCATGAAAAGTCATCAGAATTTTGTTGGATTATTGCCTTATTTTTTCCGCTGGAGGTAAAAATCTTGCACGGACTCTTTATTGCATGTGTCTTCCATTAAACACCATGTATGGCATGATCATTTTGTAAATAGTTATGTTTTTTTGCTATACACTATTAGGATAGTTGTGCCTGAGTATAATTATTATTAATTTGTTTGTCTAGAGGAAAATTGCCCAATGTGGATTTTAATCATATGATGATCTGCTGCTCAGTGGCTTGTTAAGTATCTGTTAAAGTTGGTTTGAGAATCAAAATTGATTTGTGAAATGTGATTTTGTAGAAGAGAAAATGTAATATTAAGTGTTGCATATCAGTAGGGTATTTTACTAATGCTCTCCAGTGCATCTGCAGACTGAATTTTCCTTAAGAAATAATTTGTTTAGATGTCTTCTTTTGTTAGTGAGCATTATACTACTGTACTCGTTGATTTATACTCTACTGTACTCATTGATTTGTACTGTCCTGTACTCATTGATGTGTACTCTCCAATTTGTGTTTGTCAGCGTGAAGTCTTGGCTCCTAGCTATGGTATTTAACTGCTACAGTCAAGAGGCATTTCATTATCTTACTCAAAACTATTAATTATTCACTTATTCTATTTTACCACTGTACACTTAATTGATTAAATACAGTAATTTGTTTGAGGATTGGTGACTGTATATCATATTCTTTTGTTAACCTAACATAGTCAACATATAATCACTCTTGCAACTAAGTTTGAGAACATTGTTCAGCAAGCCTAGTTAAAATTTACTGCATTGTTTAAATGGTAAGGAAATTAAAAATCTGTTGATGCATAATCATGCTTTTATAGAATTTTATGCCTTCAGTAAGAATGAACAGAATGATCAAGAGACTTTTTTACATGAGGTAGCTGGACTCTAGGCCTGAAGGTAGGAACTACGGCACTTGCACTCTGAAGGAAAGGTGGGTAGGGATGCAGCAGTTCAAATGGTCATTTCAGGTGTGATATCTGCACATTTCTGGCAAGATAGCTATTGAAGGAATGTTGGTGATTTTTTTTTTTTTTGAGAGGGGAGTGGTCCTCCTTTCCTTGGTGGTAGATGACTGATGTGGTAAAATAAAATAAAATTTGTGAACTTATATACCCTTAGAAAAGTGTTTAGATAATTAACCCACAGTTTTGTCTCACTTTAGATCTTTATAAATATTACTTAGTCAATTTTTTTTCCTGAAGCATGATAAGCTTTATTCCTAAAATGTTTAAGTTGGTTGATTATATTTACACTTATTGACTATTTGTTAATATGTAGTAGTTGATAATACTACAACATATACAACTGAGTATTTTGAAAGAAATATTTAGGCTAATATTACTGAACATTAATTTTTAGGTGGTGAAGTGGATGAAGCAGAAATTGAAGATTTGTTTGATGAGTTGGAGGATCTCAGCGACTCTGGACCAGAAGTTGACACAATCTCCATCACTTCAACACCAAAACCTTCACTCCGGCCATACTTCTCCTCTTCTAGATCTCTACTTAATGAAGGTCTCAGTGTGCCAGGTTAGGGTGTCCTAGTAGGATTTGGGTGGGATTAAGCCTTAAGCCTAGATACTATTCATTTTAATTTAAAAATTGGCATTAATCTCTTGGGAGGGTTAAGTATATTAAATATTGAGATGATCTAAATTTTGGGTTATTACTTAGCTTTGAGATTGAGATGTTAAAGTAGATCTGAATTTGGCTTGGGTTTTTCATATTAATTTTACTTTTTTCTCCTTGCCCTTGGCATGTATGCACAGTATATATTTATTTTTTATTTTATTTTTTTTAAGTACAGTATTTTAAATTCTTTAAGATGCAGTTGGTATAGACTGTATTTTACTTAAGTTATAATCTTGAATTATTCCTGATATTGACACCTGGAGTATACCTAGACATCTTTCTTTCTTTCTTTCAACACACCGGCCGTATCCCACCGAGGCGGGGTGGCCCAAAAGGAAAAACGAAAGTTTCTCCTTTTACATTTAGTAATATATACAGGAGAAGAGGTTACTAGCCCCTTGCTCCCGGCATTTTAGTTGCCTCTTACAACACGCATGGCTTACGGAGGAAGAATTCTGTTCCACTTCCCCATGGAGATAAGAGGAAATAAACAAGAATAAGAACTAGAAAGAAAATAGAAGAAAACCCAGAGGGGTGTGTATATATGTGCTTGTACATGTATGTGTAGTGTGACCTAAGTGTAAGTAGAAGTAGCAAGACGTACCTGAAATCTTGCATGTTCATGAGACAGAAAAAAGGACACCAGCAATCCTACCATCATGTAAAACAATTACAGGCTTTCGTTTTACACTCACTTGGCAGGACGGTAGTACCTCCCTGGGCGGTTGCTGTCTACCAACCTACTACCTTGAATACCTAGACATATTGCCATTTAAAATTAAAAATAACTTAAAAATAGTAAGGTAGTAAAAGAGATACAAATGCAGTATAACATGATCCTTCATTGATGTGTTGCCAGTGCATTGGGCTTCATTGTTGTCAATAGACAATCATGGTATACTGAATTTGGAGGGAGGGAGGAAGGGAGGATAGAGCATGGGTGTATTCAGAGGGGGTATGGATGTATTCAGAGGGAGTAGGGATGTATTCAGAGGGGGGTATGGATGTATTCAGAGAGTATGGAGTATGGATATATTCAGAGAGTATGGAGTATGGATATATTCAGAGAGTATGGAGTATGGCTATATTCAGAGAGTATGGAATATGGATATATTCATATATTTGGGAGTGGACATGTCAGCAGATGGGTCTATGAAGGACAAGGTGAACCATAGAATATATGAGGAAAAAAAAGCTAGGCGTGTTGAGGGATCTGTGGAAAGAAAGAAGTTTATCTTAGGAGGTAGAAATGGGAATGTACCAGAGTATTGTGGCACCAACACTTTAGTGTGGATATGAGGCATGGAATTCAAACATTGCAAAAGGAGGGAGGCTAGTCAGTGTAGCTGTTATGTTTGTGAGCAGTGTATGGTGTGAATATTATACAGAGGTTTTTGAATATAGAAATTAAAAGACAGTGAAGAGGAGGGGCTGCAGAGGTGCTTTGGGCACTGAGGGATGATGGAGAGGGATTGGATGACAAAAGAGGTTGTATCAATCTGGGTATGGAAGACAGGAGGGGCTTGAACATCCAGCAGGTTTATGTGAGCATGTTAGATATTAGTGAATGGAAACAAGTAGTTTTTTAATAGAGGTGCTGTTGGAGTGTGAGAATGGTAACATTTCTGAAGGGATTCAGGGAAACCGGTTAGCTGGACTTAAGTTCTGAAGGTAGGAAATCCACTATCCGCATTCCAAAGAAAGGGTGAGTGCAGTTTGGGATATTAACATGCTTCTGGCAGGAGAGCAGTTGAATGACGGTGAATGAGTTGCTTCATTTTTGGGTCACCCTACCTTGATGGGAGATGGCGATTGTGTTAAAAAAATAATGTTTTTAAATGAAGGTTGTTTTTATGAAGAAAATTGATTATTAGAGGAGTTTTTGTTAAATTGCATTAGAAGTTTTTTAAAATTTAAAGTTATCCACAGTACTGTTTATAGGTAACCTAGGGTGAAAATACAGTATTTAGAGTAATGAATTGCATAGTATAATATGGCATTTGCAAAAGCAGCCAAATTTTTTATATCTGGTTATTTCTTGTCATGGTTAACCTGAAGACAAGGACTCTTCAGATCATTAATCCAAACAAACCTAAGAATTTCAAATAGTGTGGCAAATTTCCAGTGGGATCCTTAGATCTCTTTCCCTAAGATACCACTCATTAAAGTTGATTAACTCTTGGGTGCCTATTTATAAACTGCTAGATAAGCAGGGTTAGTAGGTATCAAGATGCTTGCTCATGTCTTTTCCTTTCTAGGACTCAAACCTAGGTCTTTTTGATTGTTAAGCAAACACTACCACTGAGGTACTTCTGAAATTCTCTTGAACATTCATTAATTTTATGAGACTGGATAAATACTATCTTGTAAGAGCTGAAGAATGAGGTGTGGTAGTAATCAGAAAATAGGTAATTCCCAATCCAAAAGTTTGTCATTTTAAACTCTGGGTTTCTGAAGTACTGTACTCAATTTGAGATGATGGGAAATAAGTATGACTGCTACAGGATCAAACTATTTAAGTTGTTGTTTAAGGCATGTCTGATATTCATGTTTTAAAAAAGAAGCCTCTTAAAAATCAATGAAAATTTTAGATTTAAGATACCATCACAGACTCGTGCTCTAAATATTAAAATGCTGAAAAATATGTGTAAAGAAATGGACCCTGAAAATCTCAAGAAATGCAGATATATAGAAATTCTCATATGTGACTAGACTTTATAGATTACCATCGTAAATTTTGTAAATTTAAAATAAAATTTATGGACTCTTAGAATTTATAGATTTATTATGAATATTGGCAGTCTTTGGCTCTTGTTCTTAATGAAGCATGCCTAGAAGGTAAGCACTGTCATAGTGGGGCCACCTGGTGTAGTCATTGCCAACTTTTTAATGAATATACAGCTATTATGCTTACTAATTGTCCTTAACAATATAATTTTTGTTTATCCTCAGAGGATGATTTTTTCTTGAACATTCAAGTGCAGTATATTGTTAAATGTCTTGTTTATACTGTGTAACATTCATTCCTACACATAATTTATAGAGTTAAAAATATCATTGTCCAGCATAAGGTATCTGTACCAGTACTTACAACAAAATCCTTCTCTGGGGTAAATTAAAGCATATTAATTTCTTTTTTATATTAATAATCCATACAAATATTGTACAACTTCACTTCTTAGTAAATTTCAGCTTATTCTTGTCTAGTATATGCAAACTATTTGCATGTCAAGGGTGTGTGTGTGTGTGTGTGTGTGTGTGTGTGTGTATGTGTTTTGGATAATGGTGTGATGCATTCAATTCATAAAACTGTTTTTTATTTCTATCATAAATTTTCACTCTTACACAGATTTGTGAGAAGAAAGACATGTATACATCACGATCTGCACTATAGGAACAGTTTTGTCATTTGGATTTATATTGTCAGTTAGTTTGCTATTAATATTTTAAATATCAAAATTGATAGAGTATATTTTATTTGTTTGTCAAAGCATACAAAGCCACTTCTCACAGATTGCAGTTGAAGTTTTACTCCTGAGTGTTCCTAAGTAAGCTTAAAGCCTGAAAAAGAAAAGCTATTTTTCTTGCATTATCTACAGTTCAGTATGTGAGGGACAATAAAGCACCAGATCATACAAGGCACACAATTAATATCTGAATTTGACCAAGAAATTTTTGGGGTTTATTTCATTAATTTCAGCTTTAAAAAAAGAGCAATTAAATTATCCACTTTCACTTCTAGTTTATTATTAATATGAGAGTACCAGTATGTTGACTATTATCAATATGACTGAATGCAGACATTTTACGGAAAAGATATCTTGAAAGTGGACGACTTTGGGAGGGTATGTAAAAAAAGTGAAATTAGAAGTGAACATAGGAAAGAGAATAATAATAATAAAGTCTGGATAATGATAGATTGGATATCAGGTTAGAGGGATGGAGGATAGAGGAAGTGAAAGTATTTAGATATTTGGGAGTGGACATGACAGCAGATGGGTCTCTGAAAGATGAGGTAAATCATAGAATAGCTGAGGAGAAACCGGTAAGTTGTGTGTTCAGACATCTTTGGAAAGTAGCTCATCTGTGGAGGAAAAAAAAAAAGGGAATGTACCAGTGTATAGTGGTACCAACATTTTTATATTGGTGTGTAAGGAGGCTAGTCAGTGCATATCATGTTTGAGAACAATGTGTGTTGTGAATACAGTGTTATGCAGAGTATTTGGAGGATAGAAAGTAAAAGACTGTGTGTTGTTAACAAAGGTATAATTCAGATGGCTGAGGAAGGGTTCTTGAGCAGAAAAAGATAACTAAGAGGATGTATAAATCTGGGGTGAAAGAAAGGATGGATAAGGGTCATCTCAGGAAGGTTTAAAGGAAGGGAATAAACATTTTGAATACTAGGGGCTTGAGCATCCAGCAGCCATGTGTGAGATCAGAGTTAGTGGAGGCAAGTGGTTTTTACAACCTGATGTGCTGTTGGAGTGTGAGCAGTGTAACATTTACTAGGGAAATAAGGGGAAACTGGTTAGCCAAACTTGAGTCCTGGAGGTGTGAGTTACAGTGCCTGCAATGTAACTCCCTCCTCCAGGTGGGGATGTTGTAGTTCAGAGGGTTATTGGAAATGTGATGTCTGTGCACTTCTGGCAAGACATCTATTGAATGAATGATGGTGAATATATTTCTTGTTTTTGGGTCACCCTACCTTGGTGTGAGAAGGTAAGTTTGTAAAAAAAAAAAAAAGATAAAATATTCATTAATGATCAGGCATTTCTGTTACTTCTGTTGATTCAAACTAACTGCTCACATGTCCAGAGTACAGTATAATTGTCTACTAGTTGATGGTTCTGGTGATTGGTGCTTCTACTGCTCAACCTTTAATCAGGCTACCTGGGTGATGGCCTCTTCAGCTAGGCTGTAGGCATTTACATCTTGCACTCCAATGGAAGTACTGCAGCTTAACTGATTAAAGACTACATTAAGAAGCTTATAAATCACAAATACACCGGTTTTATTAGGGCTCTGTGTGTTCCATTCTTTCAAGTTGCAGTCCTCTCGCAGTTGCAACTTTATAATCTATTCATATATGTTTTTGCTAAGGATACAGTTTATTAGTAAATACTCTCTTTAAAAAATGCTCAGTTTTTATAACAGCTGCAGATCACTGATATGTTTTCAAATTAAACTTGCTTAAGCAATAGTATAGTATTTATAGACAGTGTGTGTGATTTAATTTAGCTGCTCTTTCTACATCATCTTATCCATAATTATTTTAATTATTCAGACTGATCTATGTAGTATTGCCCATTTGATAGATTTTCTTTCATCCTCATTTCAAATTTTTTTTCATGCAGTAATAACTTTTTTTTTTTAAATAGTTATTGTTTGGTCATTTGTTTTGCTTAGTCTTTACAGTGTAATTCTATATTATTTATTGATACTAGTTACTTCAATTTTTTTTTCTTTTTTTTTACACTAAGCTAGGATTGAAGATAACATTAATTGTGTGCCTCAGCTCATGTTGAACCTTAACTGTTTCTTAGCAAATCAATGGAATTGTAGATTTGTCCTAGTTTTTGTTTTGCCTTTTTTATGTTATAAATTTTTTACCAGTTTCCTATTGCAGTATAAGCAGAAGTGGCTAATTTTCTTGTCAATACAGGGGGTACTTACCTACGATTGAAGGTACCAGGTGCGTTACGTCCTCGTGGTATTAAAGGTGGTCATGGGCTGTTCTGTTTGGCTGATTATGTTGCTATGTGTTGCTTGGAGGGATCAGTTATTTTGAGCTTATTAATTAGTGCAAACGAGTCCTGTGGTCTAGTTTTTAAAAGAGTCTTTACGTGGATCCCTAAATCAAAATTAGGTAACCATTTAGAGAAAGCTTTAAAGGTAATACATGTACAATATTTGTATTTATAATGAGCTCAAAATAATGAGTTTATTTAAAATCTTGGTTGATATAAATATAGCTTGATTGTTACATTAATATCATTGCCTATATCTTCCTTTAAATTGGTTGACCCTTTGATGACTTAACGTATTAATTGTATACTTGCCTGCTGTATTTTTTCTTTCTTTTGCATCATATATTTTTAGACTATGAATTGAGAAGAAAATAAAATATACAGTATAACGAAATTTAATGTAACATACATTATATTAAATGCTTTGATAACTGACAAAACTAATTAAAAAATTGTCAGCCTCTTTTAGCATATTGCTGTTGAGATTTTTTTTTAATCCATTATTTTTTCAAGTTAATGTTTTTGAACTAGAATTTATAAGCTATATGCTATGTATATGCTTTCTACTATTCCACCATTCTATAGCAAATATGAAGCTTAAAGCTTTGCTGTATAGTTTCTAAGTCAAAGTCACCCCAACTCATAAATAATATTCTTCATAAAATGACTCCTGAGTCTCACAGAATCTAGAGTAAGGAAAAAAGTGCATTTCTTCTACACTTCAATGTTGAGTCTATTATGTATGTTTATTTTGATGTCTTCCCTTTAGTAAAACTGCCTTAGAGAGGATGGCTTCATCTTGAACCATCCTTAAACTAATTTTGAGAGGGTAGCTTCATTTAAGATCATCTGTAAATTGACTTTAAAGGGGTGACTTCATATAGAATCATCCTTAATCTTACTTAAGAGAAAAGCTTCATGTAGAATGAGCGCAGGAAAGAGAAAAAAAGCGGGGTGGGTTTTGGATTTATTGCATCAATATTTTTAGATTATTTCTCTTGGAGAGAGCAGGAGGGTAGGACTGAGGCTAATTGAGCTCTGAAATTAATATTTTATTTTATAATTTACTACTGTTAAAAAGCTTTATTTCATTAAAAAAATATTTAAGTTATTTCTCTCTAAAACAAGTTTTGTTTTGTTATTTCATTAAAATTCTAGCTTCTCTGGTATTGCCTTTTATGATTTATTTTTATAATATGGATGAGGGCAAGAGATAAGAGAGAGAGGTTTATCCACTATGGGTTTTGTGTAATTGCTGGGGTGTATTGCTACTGTCAGCTTCATCTACCTCTCCGTATCTTAAACCCTCCATTCGAAGAAGGTTGTTTTTGTCATATCCCACTGAGTGGCTTCCTTTGGTCAACTACTGTATCTGTTGAGGGTCCCAAGATCTAAAGAGTCATTGGACAGATTATTATAAGATAAAGACATCAGGATATTTAACCCCTGTCAAATACACACATGGTAACACAAAGGTCATTTGAAATTACCACAGTATAAATACAAGTTTCCTAGGTAGTAGGTTGGTAAACAGTAGCTGTCCAGAGAGGTACTACCGTCCTGCCAAGTGAGTGTACAACGAAAACCTGTAATTGTTTTACATGATGGTAGGATTGCTGGTGTCTTTTGTCTGTCTCATAAACATGCAAGATTTCAGGTACATCTTGTTACTTCTACTTATACTTAGGTCACACTACACATACATGTACAAGCATATATATACACACCCCTCTAGGTATTCTTCTATTTTCTTTCTAGTTCTTGTTCTTGTTTATTTCCTCTTATCTCCATGGTGAAGTGGAACAGAATTCTTCCTCCGTAAGCCATGCGTGTTGCAAGAGGCGACTAAAATGCCGGGAGCAAAGGGCTAGTAACCCCTTCTCCCATATAAATTACTAAATTTAAGAGAAACTTTCGTTTTTCTTTTTGGGCCACCCTGCCTTGGTGGGATACGGCCGGTGTGTTGAAAGAAAGAAAGAAGAAATACAGTGGACCCCCGGTTTACGATATTATTTCATTCCAGAAGTATGTTCAGGTGCCATTACTGAACGGATTTGTTCCCATAAGGAATATTGTGAATTAGATTAGTCCATTTCAGACCCTCAAACATACACGTACAAACGCATTTACATAAATACACTTACATAATTGGTCGCATTGGGAGCTGATCATAAAGTGGGGGTCCACTGTACAAGTTTAGCATCAGACCATAATCCTCAGCATGTGACCACAGCACAAGCCATAGTCTAACATCTAACCACATTGCCAGCCTCAAAATACAATTTTGAACCAAAAAAAAGTTTAGAGAATATTTTTTTTTTATGCAGAGGAGTATTTATTTATTTTTATTTATTTAACAGTTACTACAGTGTTAATGATAATTATTAGAGAGTAGTATACAAATATGATTAATATAAGCAGAATATTTGTTTACATCCTCTGTGAGCTCTGTCTCTCTCTCTCTTGATTATGTCTGGAAGCTCCAAAGTTTTGAATGTTTGAAAGTTATTGCATATTTTATATATGTATACTCTTTTTGTGTTACAATGACATCTAAGTATAGTTGTGATAAAAAGAGGAGTCATAAGTGTCTTACTTTAAGTGCAGAGTTAGAAATAATTAAACTCGGTGAGCAAGGTATGTCTGTGGCTAAGATGGGACTGAGATACTACTGATAATTGTACTTATGTGTACCTATACCTAAATAAACCTATATAATATATTTAGTTGGATTAGGCTAAATTAAATTGTGCTTATTATAATAAGGTTGGGTAAGTTTTTTAAGGTTCTTTTGGTACAAAATTATTAATTTTTACACTAGCATAAATGAAAAAATATACAGTGGACCCTTGGTTATCGGCTGTTCAGGATATCGGCCATCTCGGTTATTGCCTGGTTTTTTGGCTGGAATTTTATTCCGGTTATTGGCCGTTATTTTGCTTATCGACTGTATTGGACGCGCCCACCCGCCAGCCACTCGCAAGTTCGTGAGTCAGTCTGGCTGTGTCTCTGGGCAAGTGAGTAAACTTCTGCTCATTCATTCAAACAATTTGCTATAATCCATTGTTTATTGTGGTTATTGATTGAGTGCAACTGCAAAATAAGGAACCATGGGCCCAAAGAAAGTTCCTAGTAAAGTTCCTTCGGTAAAGAAAGTGAGAAACATGATGGAATTTAAGAAAGAAGTTGTTGAAAATTATGAGAATGGTGTTCGAGTGCTAGAACTTGCCTGTAAGTATGGGAAATCCAAATAAACAATCACTCCCATGCTGGCAAAGAAAGTAGAAATCAGGGAAGCTAATGTTGCAAAAGGGAGTTTAGCAGGGAGGCAGGGAGAGTAGCAGGCAGGCAGGGAGTGTAGTAGGGAGGCAGGATGTAGCAGGGAGGCAGGATGTAGCAGGGAGTGGAGGAGGAAGGCAGGGAGTGTAACAGGCATGCAAGGAGCGTAGCATGGAGGAAAGGAGTGTAGCAGACAGGCAGGGAGTATAGTAGGGAGGTAGGGTATAGCAGGGAATGTAGGAGGAAGGCAGGGTGTGTAGCAGGCAGGCAGGGAGTGTAGCAGGGAGGCAGGACCCAAATGGAAATAAGTCACTCTCTGACTTTTTTGGGTTATCCTAGGTTCTTTACACATATGCTGTGGAAGGGAGGCAGGGAGTGTTGCATGGAGGGAGGGAGTGTAGCATGGAGGGAGGGAGTGTAGCAGGCAGGCAGGGAGGGTAGTAGGGAGGCAGGGTGTAGCAGGGAGTGTAGGAGGAAGGCAGGGAGTGTAGCAGGCAGGGAGGGACGTAACCCCAGAGAGGGCTTTGATACCTGAAGTCTTATGGAGGGGGATTCCCCTTCCAAACAATAATCAGTTCTCCCTCTCTCCTCCTCCTCCCTCTCTCCTCCTCCTCCTTCTCTCCTCCTCCTCCCTGTCTTCCACAAGCCAACAAGAATAGTTATATTGACATTAAGAGGGACGTTAAAAAGGGGATGAGAAAAGCTAAACGGGACTATGAAATTAAAGTTGCTAGGGATTCGAAATCTAACCCAAAAAGTTTTTTCCAGGTTTATAGAACAAAAGTTAGAGATAAGATAGGTCCCCTTAAAAATAACTCTGGGCATCTCACTGACAAGGAGAATGAAATGTGCTCTATTCTTAATAATTATTTTCTTTCGGTTTTCACTCGGGAAGACACTAACAATATCCCAGTAATTAATTTTTATAGTGGGCCTGATGATGATAAATTATGCAATATCACAGTCACTACCGAATTGGTTATCAAACAGATAGACTGGTTAAAGCAAAATAAATCCCCGGGCCCTGATGAACTTTTTTCAAGGGTTCTTAAAGAGTGTAAAATGGAACTTTGTGAACCATTGACTAATATTTTTAATATTTCTCTTCAAACAGGTGTAGTGTCTGATATGTGGAAGATGGCTAATGTAACTCCTATTTTTAAAGCAGGGGACAAGTCGCTACCGTCAAATTACCGCCCAATAAGCCTAACCTCAATTGTAGGTAAATTACTAGAGTCAATTATAGCTGATAATATAAGAAGCCATCTCGATAAGCATAGCTTGATTTATGATACTCAGCATGAATTCACGAGGGGCCGTTCCTGCCTAACTAATTTATTAACCTTCTTCAGTAAAGCTTTTGAGGCCGTTGATCATGATAAAGAATTTGATATTGTTTATTTAGATTTTAGTAAGGCTTTTGATAGAGTACTGCATCAGAGACTGTTAAAAAAAGTGGCAGCTCATGGCATTGGGGGAAAAGTGCTGCCATGGATCGAGTCATGGCTCACTAATAGGAAGCAGAGAGTATGCTTAAATGGGGTTAAATCCGAGTGGGGATCTGTAACAAGTGGCATACCTCAGGGATCGGTATTGGGCCCGTTGTTGTTTATCATATATATCAATGACCTTGATGAGGGTATTACTAGTGATATGAGCAAATTCGCCGATGACACAAAGATAGGTAGGATAATTGATTCAAATGTAGATGTTAGGGAACTTCAGGAGGATTTAGACAAACTCTATTCTTGGTCAGAAAAGTGGCAGATGCAGTTCAATGTACATAAATGCAAGGTTCTGAAGCTCGGGAGTGTCCATAACCCTAGCATTTATAAGTTAGATAATGTAGAACTTAGCCATACAGATTGCGAAAAGGACTTGGGGGTTATGGTGAGCAGCAACCTCAAACCAAGACAGCAATGCCTAAGCGTCCGTAATAAGGCAAATAGATTATTGGGATTTATATCAAGATGTGTAAGCAACAGAAGTCCAGAGGTTATACTGCAGCTTTATACATCATTAGTAAGGCCTCACCTAGATTATGCAGCTCAGTTCTGGTCTCCATATTACAGAATGGACATAAATTCGTTAGAAAACATTCAGAGTAGAATGACTAAATTAATACATAGCATTAGAAATCTTCCTTATGAAGAAGGATTGAAGACTCTTAAATTACATTCACTTGTTAGATGAAGAATGAGGGGAGACCTGACCGAAGTGTATAAGTGGAAGATGGGT
Organism: Cherax quadricarinatus; assembly: GCF_038502225.1. NCBI lineage: Eukaryota > Metazoa > Arthropoda > Malacostraca > Decapoda > Parastacidae > Cherax > Cherax quadricarinatus. The sequence goes on along the minus strand of NC_091306.1, from coordinate 14,460,023 downwards.
ATTAATAAAGGGGATATTAATAAGGTCTTGAGGATGTCTCTCCAAGAGAGAACCCGCAGTAATGGATTTAAACTAGACAAGTTTAGATTAAGAAAGGACATAGGAAAGTATTGGTTTGGAAATAGGGTAGTTGATGAGTGGAACAGTCTACCTAGTTGGGTTATTGAGGCTAGGACTTTGGGTAGTTTCAAATTTAAGTTGGATAAATATATGAGTGTTACGTTGGTTTCTCTTATTACTTTGATGGTAAGGTTCTCACTACATGTTCTAGTGTGGGGTAGCTTTTTACTTAATGGCCTTATCTGTCTAGGGGTAATACTTACATCATGGCTGATCATCTTGAGTGTCTCTGATACCCTTCCACCAGCCCTCTTCACAGGTTATGTAAACTACTACTATAAAAATATAACTGTATTCTCAATAGATATGTACAGAATATACAATTACAGCCTCACACTTTAAAATCAAAGATCTACACACTCCATAGCTGTTCTCCCACATGGTGTACCTTATTAACTTTTGTCCTTCTCTCTTGACATAACTCTGGGCTAACCAGTGTTTTGACACACTTTAGTCACCCTGGGTATGGTGGCCACAACTTAAATTATAAAAACTCACCCCTGGAGCACACATAATGCCCCAAAAGATAGGAGAAGGACCCAGAGATCCTGCCAGGTTGAAGGTCAGCCACCGAGAGAGTCAGTGAGAGGGAGAGCCTGGCTAAGCTCCTCCCACCAAAACAAAAGACTGTTGCCAAGCACAATTCTCCAGTTACCACAATTCTACCACACCTTAATTTTACTTTTACAAAAGGAAATACAACTTTATAAACTACTTATTTAAATTGTGTGTTTGTGTCTATAATATAACCTATTATATTGAGAAAAATAGGCTTGACCCAGCTGCCTCTCAGTCATAAGGTTGATCAGTCCTTCTGACATTTAGAGCAAAGTCCCCATCAATTCAATATAATTAGGTATTATTATAGTAACTGTTACTTATAAATACATGTTGGGTCCTATAACCCCATAACAATGAGTGAGAGGGGTTGGATTTGAGTGGGACTTGCAAATGATTGGATAGAGTTATCAGAGGTTATTTCTTGGGTAGCATTGAAAATTGGGTTGGGCAAATGTTTTGTTAGTGGGATGAATTGTAAAGGACCTGCCTAGTATGGGTCAACAGGCATGTTGCAGTGTTCCTCCTTTCTTATGTTCTTATGTAAAGATATATAATAGTGATTTAAATGTTCATTTATTTAATTTAGTTATCATTGTTTTGTGTATGTAAAACTATAATCTTTAAAAAATGTATTTTTTGTTTAATATTTTTGGGTGTCTGGGACAGATTAATTGTATTCACATTAATTCTTATGGGAAATATTATTTCGGTTTTAGGCTGACCTTCTGGAATGGATCATGGCCGATAACCAAGGGTCCACTGTATCTTTAAACATATACAGTGGAACCTCTACTTGTGAGTTTAATCCATTCCATGACCTTGCTCACAACTGGATTTGCTCATTGACTATGAAATTAAAGTTGTTGACTATGAAATTAAAGTTGCTAGGGATTCTAAAACTAACCCAAAAAGTTTTTTCCAGGTATATAGAACAAAAGTCAGAGATAAGATAGGTCCCCTTAAAAATAACTATGGGCATCTTACTGACAAAGAGAATGAAATGTGCTCGATTTTAAATAATTATTTTCTCTCGGTTTTTACACAGGAAGACACTAATAATATTCCGGTAATTAATTTTTATAGTGGGCCAGAAGAAGATAAATTATGTAATATCACAGTCACTAGTGAAATGGTTGTGAAGCAGATAGACCAACTGAAGCAAAATAAGTCACCGGGTCCTGATGAGGTTTTTTCAAGGGTTCTAAAGGAATGCAAAATGGAAGTCTGTGAACCATTAACTAATATTTTTAATTTATCTCTTCAAACAGGTGTAGTGTCTGATATGTGGAAGATGGCTAATGTAATTCCTATTTTTAAAACAGGGGACAAGTCGTTACCGTCAAATTACCGCCCAATAAGCCTGACCTCAATTGTAGGCAAATTACTAGAGTCAATTATAGCTGAGATTATAAGAAGCCATCTCGATAAGCATAGCTTGATTAATGATACTCAGCATGGATTCACAAGAGGCCGGTCTTGTCTAACTAATTTATTAACTTTCTTCAGTAAAGCTTTTGAGGCTGTTGACCACGATAAAGAATTTGATATTATTTACTTAGATTTTAGTAAGGCATTTGATAGAGTTCCGCACCAAAGACTGTTGAAGAAAGTAGCAGCTCATGGCATTGGGGGAAGAGTGCTCTCGTGGATCGAATCATGGCTCACAAACAGGAAGCAGAGAGTGTCCATAAATGGGGTTAAATCCGAGTGGGGATCAGTAACAAGTGGCATTCCACAGGGATCAGTCTTGGGCCCGTTGTTGTTTATAATATATATCAATGATCTTGATGAAGGAATTACTAGTGATATGAGCAAATTCGCTGATGACACGAAGATAGGTAGGATAATTGATTCAAACGTAGATGTTAGGGAACTTCAGGAGGATTTAGACAAACTCTACTCTTGGTCAGAAAAGTGGCAGATGCAGTTCAATGTAGATAAATGCAAGGTTCTGAAGCTCGGGAGTGTCCATAACCCTAGCACTTATAAGTTAAATAATGTAGAACTTAGCCATACAGATTGTGAAAAGGACTTGGGGGTTATGGTAAGCAGCAACCTTAAACCAAGACAGCAATGCCTAAGCGTACGTAAAAAGGCAAATAGATTACTGGGATTTATATCAAGAAGTGTAAGCAACAGAAGTCCAGAGGTCATACTGCAGCTTTATACATCATTAGTAAGGCCTCACCTAGATTATGCAGCTCAATTCTGGTCTCCATATTACAGAATGGACATAAATTCGTTAGAAAACATTCAGCGTAGGATGACTAAATTAATACATAGCACTAGAAATCTTCCTTATGAAGAAAGATTGAAGACTCTTAAGTTACATTCACTTGTTAGACGAAGAATGAGGGGAGACCTGATCGAAGTGTATAAGTGGAAGATAGGTATTAATAAAGGGGATATTAACAATGTCTTGAGGATATCTCTCCAAGAGAGAACCCGCAGTAATGGATTTAAATTAGATAAGTTTAGATTTAGAAAGGACATAGGAAAGTATTGGTTTGGAAATAGGGTAGTTGATGAGTGGAACAGTCTACCTAGTTGGGTTATTGAGGCTAGGACTTTGGGTAGTTTCAAGTTTAGGTTGGATAAGTACATGAGTGGGAGGAGTTGGATTTGAGTGGGACTTGCACATCGGAGCTTGTTTCTTGGGTGGCATTGAAAATTGGGTTGGTCAAATGTTTGTTAGTGGGATGAATTGTAAAGGACCTGCCTAGTATGGGCCAACAGGCCTGCTGCAGTGTTCCTCCTTTCTTATGTTCTTATGTTTACAGAGTCAATTTTCCTCATTTAAATTAACTGAAACGCAATTAATCCGTTCCAGTGGAATTCTGTACTTCAATAATTTCGCAAATATCAGTTCTGCGGCTTATTTATCTATCTCACTTCATTTAATGTGACATAATAAACAATATAAATAACATAGAAACCTGATATATACTCTAAAATAAATAAAATATGTAATTCATATAGTGGTATGGGCGGTGTCAGCGGTGGACAAGAGTTCGTCTGGAGACCGAATGATTTACTCGTTTGCAGAGTCAATTTTCCTCATTTAAATTAATTGAAATGCAATTAATCCGTTCCAGTGGAATTCTGTTCTTCAATAATTTCGCAAATATCAGTTCTTCGGCTTATTTATCTATCACAATTCATCTAATATGACATAATAAACAATATAAATAACATAGAAACCTAATATATACTCTAGAATGAATTAAATATGTCATTATATGTGGCAGCAGTGGCAGCAGCCGACGAGAGTTTGTCTGGAGACAGGACGAAATACTCCTTGAATACTTCGCTATCATCAACTCAACGGCTTATTTATCTACCACAGTTCATCTGATATGAAACAATGAACAATATAAATAACATAGAAACCTGATATATACTCTAGAATGAATAAAATATGTCATTATATAACAGGTAGAGGTGGCCACAATTGCTCCCTCTTTGTTGTGGTAAACACTGCCATCTAGTGACGGCCTTTTGAAGCCGTCTATTATAATTATTATTATTATTATGCAGTACATTATTATTATATATGTATTATTATATGTATTATATTATTATTATTATTATTGTATTATTATACTATTATTATTATATGTATTATTATTATTATTATACATATTATTATTATTATTACAATGTAAATAATTTGTAATTTTTATTCCCACAAAAAATATAAGATTTACTGTTATGCATTATTGCAATAATTGTATAAATAATGTCAACCCATTCACTACTGCATATTTGAATGGCCAGTGACGTCATTTGTTTACTCTTGAACATAGCCAAGCAATGGAACATTTCTCCTATGTTGAGCTCAATTTCAAGGTACTTTCTGTCATGAAAGCAATCAAAATCATATCTATATCTGTAATATATCTTCCATTCTATCAAATGAGACCAAAATAACGAGAATACAACGATAAAAATCATACAAAAATACCGCTAAATGATGGCTAATTGCTGAGAAGCGAACTCCATTATTTATGCTCAGATTTCTTTCATTTTTGGTGTAAGTTAAGAAGCATCTTCCCATCATACATTGCCCAAGTTTCAATAAGATAGTCCAACAAACAAATGAGATACAATTCCCTAGATCAAGAGCAAGAGCCCCTTACCAGCATCAAGGAACCTGCCTTGAGGTCTGCTTGCTTATGGAAATTTTGCTATCGTATGCAAGCAAAAAATCGACCCATCGACTGCTCGTATTTAGAAAAACTCGCACATGGATGTGCTCGCTAGTAGAGATTCCACTCTCCCTGGAGAGGGTTTTGGGGGTCAATGGCCCCACGGCTCAGGCTGAGACAAGGCCTTGTGGTGGATCAGTATCTAACTGACTGAAAGAGAAAATTTTAGAAAGGACTTAATTTTAAACGAGCTCTTGCTAATTGACCAATTTTGGTTATTTGGCACAATATACGTATATGTATGTATGAACAGAACAGAACAGAGGACTCACAGGTAAGGACCCACGAAGTGTGAGGGGCAAGTGGGGACAGGGCGAAGAATAGACGGTGAGAGGAATGTCTTGAGTCGAAGAGAGAAGAGTCAGGACTAGACCCAACTGCTAAGCCTGAATAAACACTGACGAAGACGATGTAGAAGGCAACAGGAACTCTGCAGGTGCTGACTGCATCTTGCTCGACGGAAAAAACTGCGACTTGATGGTGATAGGTGGTTGCAAGCGACAAGGAAGGAGCTTATTTTTGATTGGTCAGTTCATAGTGGCTTGGTGGTTACTTGGAGTTGTGATGTTTTACGATGTGTACTGGAAATTGGAATTAAGTTCCATTCTCAAGACGTTTAAATCGTTGTAAAGGAATGATATCTATACGTGTTAGCAAGTGTTGTAAATGGGACTCTTGAGATCGTTCTTCAATGTACTTTATAAGATTAGAAAGTTCAACTGTACGAGAAGAATCGGTGGTAAACTTGACTTTCTTTTGGATGAGGTGAGAGTGGAGTTCAGAAAGCAGCATATCTTGAGGATATTTTTCTGTAGTGTAAAAATTTATTCCAGGCCATGCACAGTATGTTTTTTCATCTGTATCTTCATCCTACCATCATGTAAAACAATTACAGGCTTTCGTTGTACACTCACTTGGCAGGATGGTAGCAACCGCCCAGGGAGGTACTACTGTCCTGCTAAGTGAGTGTAAAATGGAAGCCTGTAATTGTTTTACATGATGGTAGGATTGCTGGTGTCTTTTTATTGTCTCATACACATGCAAGATTTCAGGTACGTCTTGCTACTTCTACTTACACTTAGGTCACACTTCACATACATGTACAAGCATATATACACACACCCCTCTGGGTTTCTTCTATTTTCTTTCTAGTTCTTGTTCTTGTTTATTTCCTCTTACCTACATGGGGAAGTGGAACAGAATTCTTCCTCTGTAAGCCATGCGTGTTGTAAGAGGCGACTAAAATGCCGGGAGCAAGGGGCTAGTAACCTCTTCTCCTGTATATATAACTAAATGTAAAAGGAGAAACTTTCATTTTTTCTTTTGGGCCACCCTGCCTCAGTGGATACGGCCGGTGTGTTGAAAGAAGAAGATATATATATCCAGTGGTCCCTCGCTTTTCGTAGTTCTCGGCAATCCTAAATTTCGCCAATCATAGGGGTATATTCGTATAATCATGGACTCGCTTTTCATAGGTTGACTCGCGAATAGTAGTTCGTCCGGGACGCGTACACACGGTGTGAGGCGGGGCGGCCTCCCTACCCAGCCAGTCTGGCATTGTTTACCAGTGAGTGAAGGTCCCCTCAAGTGCTCCTACGAAATATTTCATATTCCACTCATTTTAGTGCTTGCAAGTACTAAATAAGCTACCATGGCTCCAACGAAAGCTCCTAGCGCCAAGCCTGTGGTAAAGAAGGTGAGAAATATGTACAGTGACAAAGTCTTGGGCCATTTTAGGGAAGTGTTAAAGAGACGCCAGAAACAGAGTTCTCTCCACAGTTACTTTGTGAGACAGGACTAGAGTGACTCTCAAGGTGGTCCTAGTGGCATTAAGAAACAGAGAAGAGAAGCAACCCCAGAGAAGCAATTGGTACCTGAGGTGTTGCTGGAAGGGGATTTCCCTTCCAAACTGTAAACAATCCAATCTCTCTCCTCTTCCAGTCTCCCATACACTAAGAAGAATCTCCAATAAAGGTATGTGTTATGCTGTTAATGTTTCATTCATCATTTCGCATTGTATTGCTTATGTACTACATGTATATTTCATGTAAAAATTTTTTGTTTTAATACTTCTGGGTGTCAGGAATGGATTAATTGTATTTACATTATTTCTTATGGGGAAAATTGATTCACAAATCGTAAATTTCGTTTATAGTAGCTCCTCCAGGAACGGATTAATTACGAAAAACGAGGGACCACTGTATATATATATCTATATACTTCTACTTACACTTAGGTCACACTACACATACATGTACACATTTATTTATACACACTCATCTGAGTTTTCTTTGATTTTATCTTAATAGTTCTTGGTCTTATTAATTTTCCTTTTATATCCATGGGGAAGTGGAATAAGAATCTTTCCTCCGTAAGCCATGCGTGTTGTAAAAGTCAACTAAAATGCCGGGAACAATGGGCTAGTAACCCCTTTTCCTGTAAAGATTACTAAAAAGAATAAGAAGAAGAAAATTGTCAAAGTGGGAAGTCTGAATGTGCGTGGATGTTGTGCAAATGATAAGAAAGAAATGATTGTGGATGTTATGAATGACAAGAAGCTGGATGTCCTGGCTTTAAGTGAAACAAAGCTGAAGGGGGTGGGAGAGTTTCAGTGGAGAGGAATAAATGGGATTAGGTCAGGGGTTTCAAATAGAGTTAGAGCTAAAGAAGGAGTAGCAATAATGTTGAAGGATAAGCTATGGCAGGAAAAGAGGGACTATAAATGTATTAATTCAAGGATTATGTGGAGTAAAATAAAGATTGGATGTGAAAAGTGGGTTATAATAAGCGTGTATGCACCTGGAGAAGAGAGAAGTGTAGAGGAGAGAAAGAGATTTTGGGAAATGTTGAGTGAATGCATGGGGAGTTTTGAATCAAGTGTGAGAGTAATGGTGGTTGGGGATTTCAATGCTAAAGTGGGTAAAAATGTTATGGAGGGAGTAGTAGGTAAATTTGGGGTGCCAGGGGTAAATGTAAATGGGGAGCCTTTAATTGAGCTATGTGTAGAAAGAAATTTGGTAATAAGTAATACATATTTTATGAAAAAGAGGATAAATAAATATACAAGGTATGATGTAGCACGTAATGAAAGTAGTTTATTAGATTATGTATTGGTGGATAAAAGGTTGATGGGTAGGCTCCAGGATGTACATGTTTATAGAGGGGCAACTGATATATCGGATCATTATTTAGTTGTAGCTACAGTTAGAGTAAGAGGTAGATGGGAAAAGAGGAAGGTGGTAACAACAAGTAAGAGGGAGGTGAAAGTGTATAAACTAAGGGAGGAGGAAGTTCGGGTGAGATATAAGCGACTATTGGCAGAAAGGTGGGCTAGTGCAAAGATGAGTAGTGGGGGGGTTGAAGAGGGTTGGAATAGTTTTAAAAATGCAGTATTAGAATGTGGGGCAGAAGTTTGTGGTTATAGGAGGGTGGGGGCAGGAGGAAAGAGGAGTGATTGGTGGAATGATGAAGTAAAGGGTGTGATAAAAGAGAAAAAGGTAGCTTATGAGAGGTTTTTACAAAGCAGAAGTGTTATAAGAAGAGCAGAGTACATGGAGAGTAAAAGAAAGGTAAAGAGAGTGGTGAGAGAGTGCAAAAGGAGAGCAGATGATAGAGTGGGAGAGGCACTGTCAAGAAATTTTAATGAAAATAAGAAAAAATTTTGGAGTGAGTTAAACAAGTTAAGAAAGCCTAGGGAAAATATGGATTTGTCAGTTAAAAACAGAGTAGGGGAGTTAGTAGATGGGGAGATGGAGGTATTGGGTAGATGGCGAGAATATTTTGAGGAACTTTTAAATGTTAAGGAAGAAACAGAGGCAGTAATTTCATGCACTGGTCAGGGAGGTATACCATCTTTTAGGAGTGAAGAAGAGCAGAATGTAAGTGTGGGGGAGGTACTTGAGGCATTCCGTAAAATGAAAGGGGGTAAAGCAGCTGGAACTGATGGGATCATGACAGAAATGTTAAAAGCAGGGGGGGATATTGTGTTGGAGTGGTTGGTACTTTGTTTAATAAATGTATGAAAGAGGGGAATGTACCTAGGGATTGGCGGAGAGCATGTATAGTCCCTTTATATAAAGGGAAAGGGGACAAAAGAGACTGTAAAAATTATAGAGGAATAAGCTTACTGAGTATACCAGGAAAAGTGTACGGTAGGGTTATAATTGAAAGAATTAGAGGTAAGACAGAATGTAGGATTGCGGATGAGCAAGGAGGTTTCAGAGTGGGTAGGGGATGTGTAGATCAGGTGTTTACATTGAAGCATATATGTGAACAGTATTTAGATAAAGATAGGGAAGTTTTTATTGCATTTATGGATTTAGAAAAGGCATATGATAGAGTGGATAGAGGAGCAATGTGGCAGATGTTGCAAGTATATGGAATAGGTGGTAAGTTATTAAATGCTGTAAAGAGTTTTTATGAGGATAGTGAGGCTAAGGTTAGGGTGTGTAGAAGAGAGGGAGACTACTTCCCGGTAAAAGTAGGTCTTAGACAGGGATGTGTAATGTCACCATGGTTGTTTAATATATTTATAGATGGGGTTGTAAAGGAAGTAAATGCTAGGGTGTTTGGGAGAGGGGTGGGATTAAATTATGGGGAATCAAATTCAAAATGGGAATTGACACAGTTACTTTTTGCTGATGATACTGTGCTTATGGGAGATTCTAAAGAAAAATTGCAAAGGTTAGTGGATGAGTTTGGGAATGTGTGTAAAGGTAGAAAGTTGAAAGTGAACATAGAAAAGAGTAAGGTGATGAGGGTGTCAAATGATTTAGATAAAGAAAAATTGGATATCAAATTGGGGAGGAGGAGTATGGAAGAAGTGAATGTTTTCAGATACTTGGGAGTTGACGTGTCGGCGGATGGATTTATGAAGGATGAGGTTAATCATAGAATTGATGAGGGAAAAAAGGTGAGTGGTGCGTTGAGGTATATGTGGAGTCAAAAAACGTTATCTATGGAGGCAAAGAAGGGAATGTATGAAAGTATAGTAGTACCAACACTCTTATATGGGTGTGAAGCTTGGGTTGTAAATGCAGCAGCGAGGAGACGGTTGGAGGCAGTGGAGATGTCCTGTTTAAGGGCAATGTGTGGTGTAAATATTATGCAGAAAATTCGGAGTGTGGAAATTAGGAGAAGGTGTGGAGTTAATAAAAGTATTAGTCAGAGGGCAGAAGAGGGGTTGTTGAGGTGGTTTGGTCATTTAGAGAGAATGGATCACAGTAGAATGACATGGAAAGCATATAAATCTATAGGGGAAGGAAGGCGGGATAGGGGTCGTCCTCGAAAGGGTTGGAGAGAGGGGGTAAAGGAGGTTTTGTGGGCAAGGGGCTTGGACTTCCAGCAAGCGTGCGTGAGCGTGTTAGATAGGAGTGAATGGAGACGAATGGTACTTGGGACCTGACGTTCTGTTGGAGTGTGAGCAGGGTAATATTTAGTGAAGGGATTCAGGGAAACCGGTTATTTTCATATAGTCGGACTTGAGTCCTGGAAATGGGAAGTACAATGCCTGCACTTTAATGGAGGGGTTTGGGATATTGGCAGTTTGGAGGGATATGTTGTGTATCTTTATATGTGTATGCTTCTAGACTGTTGTATTCTGAGCACCTCTGCAAAAACAGTGATAATGTGCGAGTGTGGTGAAAGTGTTGAATGATGATGAAAGTATTTTCTTTTTGGGGATTTTCTTTCTTTTTTGGGTCACCCTGCCTCGGTGGGAGACGACCGACTTGTTGAAAAAAAAAAAAAAAAAAAGTATACTTTTCCTGGTATACTCAGTAAACTTATTCCTCTATAATTTTTACAGTCTCTTTTGTCCCCTTTCCCTTTATATAAAGGGACTATACATGCTCTCCGCCAATCCCTAGGTACCTTCCCCTCTTTCATACATTTATTAAACAAAAGTACCAACCACTCCAACACTATATCCCCCCCTGCTTTTAACATTTCTGTCATGATCCCATCAGTTCCAGCTGCTTTACCCCCTTTCATTCTACGTAATGCCTCACGTACCTCCACCACACTTACATTCTGCTCTTCTTCACTCCTAAAAGATGGTATACCTCCCTGGCCAGTGCATGAAATTACCGCCTCCCTTTCTTCCTCAACATTTAAAAGTTCCTCAAAATATTCTCGCCATCTACCTAATACCTCCCTCTCCCCATCTACTAACTCCCCTACTCTGTTTTTAATGGACAAATCCATACTTTCCCTAGGCTTTCTTAACTTGTTTAACTCACTCCAAAATTTTTTCTTATTTTCATTAAAATTTCTTGACAGTGCCTCTCCCACTCTTTCATCTGCTCTCCTTTTGCACTCTCTCACCACTCTCTTCACCTTTCTTTTACTCTCCATATACTCTGCTCTTCTTATAACACTTCTGCTTTGTAAAAACCTCTCGTAAGCTACCTTTTTCTCTTTTATCACACCCTTTACTTCATCATTCCACCAATCACTCCTCTTTCCTCCTGCCCCCACCCTCCTATAACCACAAACTTCTGCCCCACATTCTAATACTGCATTTTTAAAACTATTCCAACCCTCTTCAACCCCCCCACTACTCATCTTTGCACTAGCCCACCTTTCTGCCAATAGTCGCTTATATCTCGCCTGAACTTCCTCCTCCCTTAGTTTATACACTTTCACCTCCCTCTTACTTGTTGTTGCCACCTTCCTCTTTTCCCATCTACCTCTTATTCTAACTGTAGCTACAACTAAATAATGATCTGATATATCGGTTGCCCCTCTATAAACATGTACATCCTGGAGCCTACCCATCAACCTTTTATCCACCAATACATAATCTAACAAACTACTTTCATTACGTGCTACATCATACCTTGTATATTTATTTATCCTCTTTTTCATAAAATATGTATTACTTATTACCAAATTTCTTTCTACACATAGCTCAATTAAAGGCTCCCCATTTACATTTACCCCTGGCACCCCAAATTTACCTGCTACTCCCTCCATAACATTTTTACCCACTTTAGCATTGAAATCCCCAACCACCATTACTCTCACACTTGATTCAAAACTCCCCATGCATTCACTCAACATTTCCCAGAATCTCTCTCTCTCCTCTACACTTCTCTCTTCTCCAGGTGCATATACGCTTACTATAACCCACTTTTCACATCCAATCTTTATTTTACTCCACATAATCCTTGAATTTATGCATTTGTAGTCCCTCTTTTCCTGCCATAGCTTATCCTTCAACATTATTGCTACTCCTTCTTTATCTCTAACTCTATTTGAAACCCCTGACCTAATCCCATTTATTCCTCTACATTGAAACTCTCCCACCCCTTTCAGCTTTGTTTCACTTAAAGCCAGGACATCCAGTTTCTTCTCATTCATAACATCCACAATCATCTCTTTCTTATCATTTGCACAACATCCACGCACATTCAGACTTCCCACTTTGACAATTTTCTTCTTATTCTTTTTAGTAATCTTTACAGGAAAAGGGGTTACTAGCCCATTGTTCCCGGCATTTTAGTTGACTTTTACAACACGCATGGCTTACGGAGGAAAGATTCTTATTCCACTTCCCCATGGATATAAAAGGAAAAGTAATAAGACCAAGAACTATTAAGATAAAATCAAAGAAAACTCAGGTGAGTGTGTATAAATAAACATGTACATGTATGTGTAGTGTGACCTAAGTGTAAGTAGAAGTAGCAAGACGTACCTGTAATCTTGCATATTTATGAGACAGACAAAAGACACCAGCAATCCTACCATCATGTAAAACAATTACAGGCTTTCGTTTTACACTCACTTGGCAGGACGGTAGTACCTCCCTGGGTGGTTGCTGTCTACCAACCTACTACATATACAGTGGACCCCCGGTTAACAAACTTTTTTCATTCCAGTAGTATGTTCAGGTGCCAGTACTGACCGAATTTTTTCCCATAAGGAATATTGTGAAGTAGATTAGTCCATTTCAGACCCCCAAACATACACGTACAAACGCACTTACATAAATACACTTACATAATTGGTCGCATTTGGAGGTGATCGTTAAGCGGGGGTCCACTGTATATATATATATATATATATCTAGGTAGTAGGTTGGTAGACAGCAACCGCCCAGGGAGGTACTACCATCCTGCCAAGTGAGTGTAAAACGAAAGCCTGTAATTGTTTTACATGATGGTAGGATTGCTGGTGTCCTTTTTTCTGTCTCATAAACATGCAAGATTTCAGGTACGTCTTGCTACTTCTACTTACACTTAGGTCACACTACACATATATGTACAAGCATATATATACACACACACACACCTCTGGGTTTTCTGCTATTTTCTTTCTAGTTCTTGTTCTTGCTTATTTCCTCTTACCTCCATGGGGAGGTGGAACAGAATTCTTACTCCGTAAGCCATGCGTGTTGTACGAGGTGACTAAAATGCCGGGAGCAAGGGGCTAGTAACCCCTTCTCCTGTATAAATTACTAAACTTAAAAAAGAGAAACTTTTGTTTTTCTATTTGGGCCACCCTGCCTTGGTGGGATACGGCCGGTTTGTTGAAAGAAGAAGTATATATATATATATATATATATATATATATATATATATATATATATATATATATATATATATATATATATATATATATATATATATATATATATGAATGAAAAGAAGTTGGATGTCCGGGCCCTAAGCGAAACAAAGCTGAAGGGGGTAGGGGAGTTTCGGTGGGGGGAAATAAATGGAATTAAATCTGGAGTATCTGAGAGAGTTAGAGCAAAGGAAGGGGTAGCAGTAATGTTGAAGGATCAGTTATGGAAGGAGAAAAGAGAATATGAATGTATAAATTCAAGAATTATGTGGATTAAAGTAAAGGTTGGTTTCGAAAAGTGGGTCATAATAAGCGTGTATGCACCTGGAGAAGAGAGGAATGTAGAGGAGGGAGAGAGATTTTGGGAGATGTTAAGTGAATGTATAGGAGCCTTTGAACCAAGTGAGAGAGTAATTGTGGTAGGGGACCTGAATGCTAAAGTAGGAGAAACTTTTAGAGAGGGTGTGGTAGGTAAGTTTGGGGTGCCAGGTGTAAATGATTATGGGAGCCCTTTGATTGAACTTTGTATAGAAAGGGGTTTAGTTATAGGTAATACATATTTTAAGAAAAAGAGGATAAATAAGTATACAAGATATGATGTAGGGCGAAATGACAGGAGTTTGTTGGATTATGTATTGGTAGATAAAAGACTGTTGAGTAGACTTCAGGATGTACATGTTTACAGAGGGACCACAGATATATCAGATCACTTTCTAGTTGTAGCTACACTGAGAGTAAAAGGTAGATGGGATACAAGGAGAATAGAAGCATCAGGGAAGAGAGAGGTGAAGGTTTATAAACTAAAAGAGGAGGCAGTTAGGGTAAGATATAAACAGCTATTGGAGGATAGATGGGCTAATGAGAGCATAGGCAGTGGGGTCGAAGAGGTATGGGGTAGGTTTAAAAATGTAATGTTAGAATGTTCTGCAGAAGTTTGTGGTTACAGGAAAGTGGGTGCGGGAGGGAAGAGGAGCGATTGGTGGAATGATGATGTAAAGAGAGTAGTAAGGGAGAAAAAGTTAGCATATGAGAAGTTTTTACAAAGTAGAAGTGATGCAAGGAGGGAAGAGTATATGGAGAAAAAGAGAGAGGTTAAGAGAGTGGTGAAGCAATGTAAAAAGAGAGCAAATGAGAGAGTGGGTGAGATGTTATCAACAAATTTTGTTGAAAATAAGAAAAAGTTTTGGAGTGAGATTAACAAGTTAAGGAAGCCTAGAGAACAAATGGATTTCTCAGTTAAAAATAGGAGAGGAGAGTTATTAAATGGAGAGTTAGAGGTATTGGGAAGATGGAGGGAATATTTTGAGGAATTGTTAAATGTTGATGAAGATAGGCAAGCTGTGATTTCGTGTATAGGGCAAGGAGGAATAACATCTTGTAGGAGTGAGGAAGAGCCAGTTGTGAGTGTGGAGGAAGTTCGTGAGGCAGTAGGTAAAATGAAAGGGGGTAAAGCAGCCGGGATTGATGGGATAAAGATAGAAATGTTAAAAGCAGGTGGGGATATAGTTTTGGAGTGGTTGGTGCAATTATTTAATAAATGTATGGAAGAGGGTAAGGTACCTAGGGATTGGCAGAGAGCATGCATAGTTCCTTTGTTTGGTCATTTAGAGAGAGTGGATCAAAGTAGAATGACATGGAGAGCGTATAAATCTGTAGGGGAAGGAAGGCGGGGTAGGGGTCGTCCTCGAAAAGGTTGGAGGGAGGGGTAAAGGAGGTTTTGTGGGTGAGGGGCTTGGACTTCCAGCAAGCGTGTGTGTTCGCGTGTTAGATAGGAGTGAATGGAGACGAATGGTATTTGGGACCTGACGATCTGTTGGAGTGTGAGCAGGGTAATATTTAGTGATGAGACTCGGGGAAACCGGTTATTTTTATATAGCCAGACTTGAGTCCTGGAAATGGGATGTACAATGTCTGCACTCTAAAGGAGGGGTTCAGGATATTGGCAGTTTAGAGGGATATGTTATGTATCTTTATAGGTATATGCTTCTAAACTGTTGTGTTCTGAGCACCTCTGCAAAAACAGTGATTATGTGTGAGTGAGGTGAAAGTGTTGAATGATGATGAAAGTATTTTCTTTTTGGGGATTTTCTTTCGTTTTGGGTCACCCTGCCTCGGTGGGAGATGGCCAACTCGTTAAAAAAAAAAAAATATGTGAAACAACCACGGGGGGAGTAGAATGATAGCTCCAGGCCTTTTGTGTTGCAATCAACACCTCATCAGGACCTTGCAAAATTGCAGAAAAGAGGAGGGTTTCCACGCAAGTACGTTCCCAGAGGACGGCATTCACATCCTCAAGTGTTTGTGACCTCTGTTTTGTTATCACTTTTACCCCTTTCGCAAAATCAGCTTCCTTGATTTCTTTTTTTCTTCACCACAATGGAACTGATGGTTAATGCAGGCTTGGCATACATACTCGTGATGTCAGCCACACGTAAGCCACTTTCATATTTTCCAGTAATTTCTGTCTTTAATTCTATCATGTTTTTCACATTCTTTAGCAAAGGGCTTGCACTAGCAGCTTTCTTTGGGCCCATGTTGGCTTATTTAGCGGTCACACTGAATAAATAAGTGCAAAAAACAACGAATTATTACGAAATGCTAATATGACCTCGTAGGATAATGTTTACTCACCGAGATATAAAGCAACACTGCCTCAGAATGCATGTGTGGGAATGGAGAAAAGTAGTGAAAACTGAGCCAATATTTTTACGAAAAAAAGTCAGCAATAACTGAAATTCACGAAAACAGAGGCCAACAAAAAGGGAGGGTCCACTGTGTTTACACACACACACACACACACACAGGAGCTCGGACTCGACCCCCGCAACCTCAACTAGGTGAGTACACACACACACACACACACACACAT
Source organism: Cherax quadricarinatus (assembly GCF_038502225.1). Classification (NCBI taxonomy): domain Eukaryota; kingdom Metazoa; phylum Arthropoda; class Malacostraca; order Decapoda; family Parastacidae; genus Cherax; species Cherax quadricarinatus. The sequence goes on along the minus strand of NC_091306.1, from coordinate 14,443,697 downwards.
TATTGTGCAGTGCGTATAGAGAGAGGTCAGCTAGGTAGCCTGGTTACAAGCCATATTTCTTCCTAACGCCTAGCACATGAGTGAGTCTTAGGCATGGTTTCCAGCTATTTCATTCTCCTGCATGTTCTGACCCACACGAGCGATACTATATCAATGCACCACACGGAAACAAGCGCAGGTATATACAGAGAAAGATTGGGGCCAACAGGATTCGAACCCACATTTGGTGGGTGGCGTGGTTCCCTACATGATGCCTTGGACCACTCAGCCACAGATTCCTCATAATGCTAGGTAGCCTCGTTACAAGTCATGTTTCTTCCTAGTGCCGGGCACACCAGTTAGCCTACCAAGCATTTGGACGCATATGTGGCTGAGTGGTCTGGGGCATCATGTTGGGAACTGTGCTGCCTTCCAAACATTAGTTCGAATCCGGCTGACCATGGCGCGCGCACACACACACACACACACACACACACACACACACACACACACACACACACACACACACACACACACACACACACACACACACACACACACACACACACACACACACACACACACACACACACACACACACACACACACACACACACACACACACACACACACACTCACACTCCTGGGAGCATGCCGAATTTGTGGTCCTGGGTTTCTTGGCGAGGAGTGTGCATACATTCACCAAACATTCACTGAGTTGCATTTTCCTTCTTTTTTCATCAAAGACTGCGGGAGGGGGGCTCTTCGGATCATGGATTCTCCGCGCATCAACACCGCTCCCAGCAGGGTTATGGTTCTTCCCGGCAGCCGGGTTGCACTGAACGTCTCAACCTACAAACCTACTGGAGTTCTATGACATGGTGACAGCAGTAAGACAAGAGAGAGAGGGGTGGGTGGATTGCATTTTCTTGGACTGCAAGAAGGCGTTTGACACAGTTCCACACAAGAGATTGGTGCAAAAACTGGAGGACCAAGCAGGGATAACAGGGAAGGCACTACAATGGATCAGGGAATACTTGTCAGGAAGACAGCAGCGAGTCATGGTACGTGGCGAGGTGTCAGAGTGGGCACCTGTGACCAGCGGGGTCCCGCAGGGGTCAGTCCTAGGACCAGTGCTGTTTCTGGTATTTGTGAACGACATGACGGAAGGAATAGACTCTGAGGTGTCCCTGTTTGCAGACGACGTGAAGTTGATGAGAAGAATTCACTCGATCGAAGACCAGGCAGAACTACAAAGGGATCTGGACAGGCTGCAGACCTGGTCCAGCAATTGGCTCCTGGAGTTCAATCCCACCAAGTGCAAAGTCATGAAGATTGGGGAAGGGCAAAGAAGGCCGCAGACGGAGTACAGTCAAGGGGGTCAGAGACTACAAACCTCACTCAAGGAAAAAGATCTTGGGGTGAGTATAACACCAGGCACATCTCCTGAAGCGCACATCAACCAAATAACTGCTGCAGCATATGGGCGCCTAGCAAACCTCAGAACAGCATTCCGACATCTTAATAAGGAATCATTCAGGACCCTGTACACCGTGTACGTTAGGCCCATATTGGAGTATGCGGCACCAGTTTGGAACCCACACCTAGCCAAGCACGTGAAGAAACTAGAGAAAGTGCAAAGGTTTGCAACAAGACTAGTCCCAGAGCTAAGAGGTATGTCCTACGAGGAGAGGTTAAGGGAAATCAACCTGACAACACTGGAGGACAGGAGAGATAGGGGGGACATGATAACGACATACAAAATACTAAGAGGAATTGACAAGGTGGACAAAGACAGGATGTTCCAGAGATTGGACACAGTAACAAGGGGACACAGTTGGAAGCTGAAGACACAGATGAATCACAGGGATGTTAGGAAGTATTTCTTCAGCCACAGAGTAGTCAGTAAGTGGAATAGTTTGGGAAGCGATGTAGTGGAGGCAGGATCCATACATAGCTTTAAGCAGAGGTATGATAAAGCTCACGGCTCAGGGAGAGTGACCTAGTAGCGATCAGTGAAGAGGCGGGGCCAGGAGCTCGGACTCGACCCCCGCAACCTCAACTAGGTGAGTACAACTAGGTGAGTACACACACACACACACACACACACACACACACACACACACACACACAGGACGGAAAACCAGAGATCTGGTAGACGAACCAGGGAGGAAAGACTGGGAGTTAGAGCTCCAAAAAAGGGAGGAAGAGTGGGGAAGGAAGATAGTAGAGCTTGGCAAGAAAATGGAGGAGCGGATAGCTGAAGAGTGCAGGAAGTGGGAAGTACAGGTCTTAGCAGCAGAAGCTAGGATACAGTGCTTAGAAGAGAAACTGCAAAGCCTGAAACAGATTAGAGAGACAAATGACAATTCAGATGTGACATCAGGAAATTCAAAGTCAGGCGCAGACAAGGGGATGGTAAGCAACAACGGAGACATGCCGTACACGAAGGCCCTATCAGACCCACGTGGGGCCAGGGAAAAGACGATGAGCACACTGAGATCAAACGACAGGTCCGAAGACAATGAAGGAAATTCAAAGTCAGACGCAGACAAGGGGATGGTAAGCAACAACGGAGACATGCCGTACACGAAGGCCCTATCAGACCCACGTGGGGCCAGGGAAAAGACGATGAGCACACTAAGATCAAGCGACAGGTCTGAAGACAATGAAGGTTTGTTATATGCAGAGATTCTAACAGCCAACTGCAGTAGCAAGGGACAGCTGGTCAGGAAAGACAGTTCACTGAGAATAGAAGTTTCAGATATGACAGGGACTGAAGGCAAGAACATGTCAATGGAAGGAAATAAAATGCCTCAGAGGAAGCAGATGGAGACTCAGTGGGAGGAGGAAAGGGCGAGGTCAGTTTTTGTGTACGGGCTCCAAGAAGCCAAGGGGGCCAACTTTGAAGAAATAAAACAGGAGGAGAAAAAAATGATTGAAGGCATCATGAAAACAATAGGGGAGGGCAATATGACCCAGGTGACAAATTTTCAGAGAATTGGGTGGTTTGCGAGTGGAAGGATACGGCCTGTCAGAGTAACTTTCAAGGAAGAATCAGTTCGAACCAGGATTCTGCAAGAGAAAGCAAGACTGAGGGACAAAGAGGGGTACCAGAGAGTATACCTCGACCGCGACAGAACACAAGAAGAAAGGACCACACTGAAAGAGAGAGTACAGAGACGCAAGGAGGAACGAGAAGCAATGAAAATGAGCAGGACCCAGACACAGGAGGAAGGGCAAACACACCCCACAGAATCTCCCACCAAAAGACTCCACCCGCGACATTCCCAACGCAACTGAGCAACCTATACTACAACCCACTCACTGTTCCCTCTGCCACCAACCCCCATATCACAAACCTCACCCCAACAGCTGTCCCTTATGGGCATTCTGACCCCACCCCCATCAACACAAACCCCACCTACACCACAGCCCCATATAGGCCCCCACCAAGGCTCTCGCTCCCCCAACCCCAATATACTTGCAGGACCACAATGATAGAAAAGAAACTAAAGGTTTGGTACACAAACGCGGATGGAATAACGAATAAACATGAGGAGTGGAATGAAAGAATCAGTGAAAAATCCCCAGACATCATAGCAGTCACAGAAACAAAACTCACTGAGACAATAACAGACACAATCTTCCCAACAGGATATCAGATCCTGAGGAAAGATAGAAGGAGTAGAGGGGGAGGAGGGGTTGCACTGCTCATAAAACACCAATGGGGATTTGAGGAAATGGAAGGCATGGACATGATTGGAGAAAGAGACTACATTGTAGGTACAATTCAGTCCGGAGAACATAAAGTAGTCATTGGAGTGATGTATAACCCACCACAGAACTGCAGGAGGCCAAGAGAGGAGTACGAAGAAAACAACAGGGTGATGGTGGACACACTGGCTGAGGTGGCAAGAAGAGCTCACTCGAGCAGAGCAAAGTTACTGGTAATGGGCGATTTCAACCACAGGGAGATCGACTGGGAAAACCTGGAGCCACATGGGGGTCCCGAAACATGGAGAGCCAAGATCATGGATGTGGTACTTGAAAACCTCATGCATCAACATGTCAGGGACACAACCAGAGAGAGAGGGGAGGATGAGCCAGCAAGACTGGATCTTGTGTTCACCCTGAGCAGTTCAGACATTGAGGACATCACTTACGAGAGGCCCCTTGGAGCTAGCGATCATGTGGTTCTGAGTTTTGACTATATAGTAGAGTTACAAGTGGAGAAGGTAACAGGAACTGAGGGGGACAGGCCAAACTATAAAAGGGGGGACTACACAGGTATGAGAAACTTCCTGCAGGAGGTTCAGTGGGACAGAGAAATGGTAGGAAAATCAGTAAACGAGATGATGAAATATGTGGCAACAAAGTGCAAGGAGGCAGAGGAAAGTTTTGTTCCCAAGGGAAACAGAAATAATAGGAAGACCAAAACGAGTCCTTGGTTTACCCGAAGGTGTAGGGAGGCAAAAACTAAGTGCAACAGAGAATGGAAAAGGTACAGGAGGCATAGGACCCAGGAAAACAAGGAGATTAGTAGAAGAGCCAGAAACGAGTATGCGCAGATAAGGAGGGAGGCCCAGCGACAGTATGAAAACGACATAGCATCGAAAGGCAAATCTGACCCGAAACTGCTGTATAGCCACATTAGGAGGAAGACAACAGTCAAGGACCAGGTGATAAGGCTGAGGAAAGAAGGTGGAGAACTCACAAGAAACGATCAAGAGGTATGTGAGGAGCTCAACACGAGATTTAAGGAAGTATTTACAGTAGAGACAGGAAGGACTCTGGGGGGACAGACCAGATGGGGACACCAACAAGGAATACACCAACAAGTGTTGGACGACATACATACAGATGAGGAGGAGGTGAAGAAACTGCTAAGGGACATCGATACCTCAAAGGCAATGGGACCGGACAACATCTCTCCGTGGGTCCTTAGAGAGGGAGCAGATATGTTGTGCGTACCACTTACCACAATCTTCAACACATCCCTGGAAACTGGGCAACTACCTGAGGTATGGAAGACGGCAAATGTAGTTCCCATTTTCAAAAAAGGAGACAGAAAAGAGGCACTAAACTATAGACCTGTGTCATTGACGTGTATAGTATGCAAAATTATGGAGAAGATTATCAGGAGGAGAGTGGTGGAGCACCTGGAACGGAACAGGAGTATAAATGCCAACCAGCACGGATTCACGGAAGGCAAATCCTGTGTCACAAACCTTCTGGAGTTTTATGATAAAATAACAGAAGTAAGACAAGAGAGAGAAGGGTGGGTTGATTGCATCTTCTTGGACTGCAAGAAGGCCTTTGACACAGTTCCTCACAAGAGATTAGTGCAGAAGCTAGAGCATCAGGCGCATATAACAGGAAGGGCACTGCAATGGATCAGAGAATGCCTGACAGGGAGGCAACAACGAGTCATGGTACGTAATGATGTATCACAGTGGGCACCTGTGATGAGCAGGGTCCCACTGGGGTCGGTCCTAGGACCAGTGCTATTTTTGGTATATGTGAACGACATGACGGAAGGGTTAGACTCAGAAGTGTCCCTGTTTGCAGATGATGTGAAGTTAATGAGGAGAATTAAATCTGATGAGGACCAGGCAGGACTTCAAAGAGACCTGGACAGACTGGACACCTGGTCCAGCAAATGGCTTCTCGAATTTAATCCTGCCAAATGCAAAGTCATGAAGATAGGGGAAGGGCACAGAAGACCACAGACAGAGTATAGGCTAGGTGGCCAAAGACTGCAAACCTCACTCAAGGAGAAAGATCTTGGGGTGAGTATAACACCGAGCATGTCTCCGGAAGCACACATCAATCAGATAACTGCTGCAGCATATGGGCGCCTGGCAAACCTGAGAACAGCATTCCGATACCTTAGTAAGGAATCATTCAAGACACTGTACACCGTGTATGTCAGGCCCATACTGGAGTATGCAGCACCTGTTTGGAACCCGCACTTGATAAAGCATGTCAAGAAACTAGAGAAAGTACAAAGGTTTGCAACAAGGTTAGTTCCAGAGCTAAGGGGAATGTCCTATGAAGAAAGATTAAGGGAAATCGGCCTGACGACACTGGAGGACAGGAGGGTCAGGGGAGACATGATAACGACATATAAAATACTGCGTGGAATAGACAAGGTGGACAAGGACAGGATGTTCCAGGGAGGGGACACAGAAACAAGAGGCCACAATTGGAAGTTGAAGACACAAATGAGTCAGAGAGATAGTAGGAAGTATTTCTTCAGTCATAGAGTTGTAAGGCAGTGGAATAGCCTAGAAAATGACGTAGTGGAGGCAGGAACCATACACAGTTTTAAGACGAGGTTTGATAAAGCTCATGGAGCGGGGAGAGAGAGGGCCTAGTAGCAACCGGTGAAGAGGCGGGGCCAGGAGCTAGGACTCGACCCCTGCAACCACAAATAGGTGAGTACAAATAGGTGAGTACACACACACACACACACACACACACACACACACACACACACACACACACACACACACACACACACACACACACACACACACACACACACACACACACACACACACACACACACACACAGATAGATATTTGATTGATTGATACACACTCCAGATCATCCTATATTGCTCCATCTTCTCTAAATGATCAAACCACCTCAATAACCCCTCTTCTTTCCTTTGAATAATACTTTCAGTAAGTCCACACCTCCTCCTAATGTCCACACTATGAATTCTCTGCATATTTACACCACACATTGCCCTTAGACATGACATCTCCACTGCCTCCAGCCTCCTCCTCCTCGCTGCAGCATTTACAACCCATGCTTTGCATCCATGGATGATGTTTTTTGTCTCCACAGATACCTCAGTGCACTACCCACCTTTTTTCCTTCAATTCATCTTTCATAAACCCATCCACTGACAAGTCTACTTCCAAATATCTGAACACATTCTCTTCTTCCCTACTCCCTCCCTCCAATGTGATATCCAGTTTTGATATGCTTATTACCTTACTCTTATCTGTGTTTGCTCTCACTTTCAGTATGGTATTTCATCATGATTGTTTTTTTTTTTTTTTTTTTTTAAGTAAATTTACACATTAAGTAATGTGAGCTAATTGAAATGGTGAAAAAAGTGCTGCAGTACATAATAATAAGATAGACGTTGGTTTTAGTCTTCGTTATACAGTGTTGCTGCATTATTTAGGTCAGTTTTTATGGATGAAAAAAGTCATTAGATCTAGTATCAGTATCTGGTTGACAGCAAAAATGGTTATATTTTTTGTTATTATTAGTGTTATTAATTTATTCATGGGGAAGTGCTACACTTGGACTGTACAGTGCTTGGGTAATGGGAGGTAGTCAAGTTTCATCCAAGGAAGGGAAAGGTAGTTCCAATTCCTTGGCTCAAGTTCTTCATCAGTATCAAGGCACATGCCCCCTTGAAAGTTTTATTTTCTGTTCCTAGAATTTGGGAGAGTTTCCCTGCGTGCTTTGTCATGTTTCTTAATATATATATGATAGTACTTAATATATATATGATAGTAAAGTTTCTCATAGTGTCTGCCTTTGTGGTTCATTTTCAATAGAACTTGATTCATATTTCTTTTGATAAAATACTAGTATGGGATTCTGACTGAGAGTAGTACGTACCTTAAAAGTTTTAAAAAAGTATTGTATTGTATATACTGTAATATACCTCAGTATTTCCAAGTGTCTTGAAAATACCATATAATACACTATAATAATGCAATTTATAATGGAATATAAAATGGATGAATGTCTTTTACAGTAGTCACATGGGGTTGTATTTAGTGCATGATATACAGTAGACGTTTTTCCTACCAAAAATATTTAAAGGTAGTCATATTACCCTAGAATGGAATGGTTCTTGGATGTACCCAAATGAATGTAGTTTATATGCTTTCATGTGTTCAAAGTATATATTTAAATGTTCAGCATTTTACTTGGATGTGATGTTTTACATATTTTTTTCAGCGAGTATATGTATGCTGTAGTTTCGATAGATTCTTTGGAAGTGTATAGCATAGAGTGTGTAGCATTTGATAAAGTATTTTTCTTTTTGGAATTTGGTTTGACATGGATCTAATAATCTATATAATTTATGCTTATATTGCATTTGCATAATTATTATATGGCTTCATTGCAGGTATTATGTTGGGTAGGTTATATTGAGAGTGAATTTAGCCTTGCCTCCTTTCTATTTAGGCTCTCATTACTATATATTACATGACCTAATATACACTGTAAACAATTATGTATTGTTACACTTTCTTAGCAATGTATTTCTTGCTTATCACTGTCCATTCTCTACTTTTATTTATATTTTATGTATGCTTTTCATGCCAACTTGAATGAATTTCTACTTTTGTGTTTGCCAGACCAAGATATCTCAATCATTTTTAAATATTTTGAACAATGCTTCTGAATCACCTTTAATAGATTATTACAGTTACACTTGAAAAGAATCACAAAATCACTTGTAGTAGAAACAGGCAGTAGTTTTTGTTAACATTCTTATGACTTCCATCTTGCGCTAACATGTGTAATATTCATAGAGAAGTGGGTTAGAATTCTTCATTAACTGTTCGTGTTGTAGAAGGTGCTGGATATTCTTATTCCTATAATTAATAGCCAAGTACGTGTAGTTAAAGGAGATGATTAGGTATCATTTTGTTGGTCACCCTACCTAAGTGGGGAAAAAGGCCAATGAGTTATTGACATAGCATATTGCTATTAGAAAGTGGCTCATTTGTGCTATTATGTATCGAATTCATTTTTTCTTTTTGTATTCAGGTGAAAATTATAATCATGGTCTTATGTACTAAAATATATTTTACAGTACTGCAATTCTTTTTCTGTATTCTGTAGTACAGTGGAACCTCGGTACTCGAACTTAATTTGTTCCAGAAGGCTGTTCGAATGCCGATCTGTTCGAGTACCAAACAAATTTTTTCCAGCCAATTTTCTTTTTGGCTCTTATCACTAATCTTCGTAGGCCCCATGGTGACTTATTTATATAAATAATATAAAAAACACTTAAAAATGTGAAGAAACTCGAAATAGTTTACAGCGAGGTTCTGGCAGGTCATGTTTGTTTGGTGAAGTGCCGAGCAAACGGTCGACTACTGAGCGATTTTTTGTTACCGAACAAAGTGTTCGAATACCAAATTTTTCTAGTAGCTGTTCAAGTCCCAAGATTCCACTGTACTTGGTAGATGAAATGTTAGTACTGTACTTGCTGTAAAAGATACACAAAAAGATATTTTTAATACGTACAGTATTTAAATCATTATGTTTTATAGCATTTGATTCCTAATGGTGCAGCAGATGCCTTATGAAGAAATAATTACACATTACACAATTTAAATATCTAATTTATATTTACAGAACACAATGTAAAGTCTCTTCCCTGAATGAAGCTCAATTCCTCCTCCTGAACATAGCATAGTTTTTCTGGATGTACAAAAACAAGCATTAAAATATAGTTTCTTTATCAGAGTTTTACAATAAAATTAAATTGACACTTCAGCAGACAAAGTGGGAGCAGACAGATTAAGCGATGAAAGTAGTAAAAGAGCAGACAGTGACCACATGGAGAACTGGACAGACCAAGAGCACTCGGATCCCCAGTGCTTGGCCTCCTCCCCACCTAGAGAAGATAAGAATAAAAGGTGGGATTTCCTGAATGAAGGACTCATGATTCTGTGCAATTGAAGTTGTATATGATAAGTGGAATATTTGTGGAAACTCCTACAATCCTAGATGATCGGTGAACTCCTGTTGAAAGGGCTGTAGATTCTGGTGCTTTCCAATGTAAGTTCAGTTTCAGTGTAGAATTGTAATTATTTGTTAAATATTTCAGAATTTTTTAATAAAAGGTAGGTAGTAGAGAATGGAATTGTACAAAATATTTGCCTTTAAGGTAGTTCTTGACTCTTAAGACTACGCATTATATTTTCTTTAGCGATATTGAACTTTATTTGTGATCATTATCGTGATGTAGTGGCTTTTATAAATCGTTTTTAAATAATATAAGATAAATTGTTATTTCATTATTATTTTCTCTATTTTGACTAGCTATCTTCATGATGAAAATAGTTGTACAGTATACTGTATAACATAAGACATTGAAACACTTGAATTATAATCTGTTTATAGTACATATTGCAGCATGATTTGCAGAGAAGGAATGTAAATTTGTTAAAATTTATAGTTAAAAACTGTTTCTGATCTGGTCCCACTACACCCATTTAAGTACAGGCATAGGAGAAGTAAAGTATTTATTCAGCCTCCTCCTCCTGTCGTTGATGATTTTTCTGTGTACATAATCACTTTTATATAAGTACTTTGTGAACTAACGTACATTGTAAACTACACAATTTTCTCACACTGAGGACTAGTTCTCGATCTTTATCTTTCATTTACTTTCTCCATTCTTTATTTCTTTTACTTCTGCATTTTTTTCATATATTTGCTCTCTTTCTTGTATGTTATTTTCAAGGGACCCATAGTTGTCCTCATGAATTCACATTATCATATCTGAAAGAAAAACATGGCACACATGTCATTCAAGTAAAATTATGCAGGATTCACCGAGTGAGTCATTCATATTTTTAAAGCATTGAACACTTAGTAATTTGGAGATTATCATTAACTGAATTTAAAGAAAATATATACTAACTACCATTTGGTTTCTGAGGAAAATGCAGCTAGAGAACATCTGTAGTTCATTTAACAAATTGTTATGTGACTTATACAGCACAGTACTTATTTAAAATATTTTGGCAACAATTTTATCAAATAAAATGCTTTTTACAGCAACAAGAATAAGCTGTTTAACAGAGATCGCAGCAATATGTCATTAAAAGAACGAAAAAGTATTACATCGACTGGTGGGTCAACACCTCGTCAAGAGAAGATGGTTGTTGAGCGCTCAAACTCCAGTGCCAATGTGGATTCTAGTGTGAGTTACAATTTTTTATTTTATGTTGGTTTTTAATCAGTATTTCTCATGTATTCTAGTTGACTGGAAGCAGGAAAAAATGGTTATTGTGTAGTTTCCTTTTAAATTTAGAATATATATTGTGACATAATGATTTTAAGCTTGATAAACACTGGGGGATTATTTTTGAGAATTAGATTAATTATTTGAGAATTAGATGTATTATATTTTCGAGTCTTTTATAATTATTTGGTTGAAATCTCAGCAATGCTTCAACCAAATAAAATACTGTACAGTGGTACCCCAAGTTTCGTACAGCTCCCAACATGAATAGTTATGTAAGTGTATTATTGTAAGTGCTTTTGTAAGTGTATTTTTGGGGGTCTGAAATGGACTAATCTAATTTACATTATTCCTTATGGGAACAAATTCATTCAGTAACGGCACTTGAACAGCTTTCTGGAACGAATTATGGCCAAAACTCGGGGTATCACTGTATTTCTAATACTTCTGCTAGAGTGCCTGCACTCTAAAGGAGGGTGAGAATGTTGCAGTTCAGAGGGTCATCTGAGCTGTTACGTCAACACACTTCTGGAAGGATAGCGATTAAATGAATGATGTGAATGTGTTATCTTCTTGTGGGTCATCCAGCCTTGTGGGAAATGGCTGGTGCATTAAAAAAAAATGGTAGTAATAATAATTAAAGTACTAATTAATCTTAAATATATGGTATAGTTAAGTTCATGGTATGTACAAAATTTTAGATAACTGTAATTCTAATAACATTCAAATAAAAGAAATGTCAGTAATGTTGGTAAAAAGGATACCAACACTGGGCTATGTAAATAGTGCAAATAAAATTGAAGTTGGAGTGGTTGGTGCAATTATTTAATAAATGTATGGAAGAGGGTAAGGTACCTAGGGATTGGCAGAGAGCATGCATAGTTCCTTTGTATAAAGGCAAAGGGGATAAAAGAGAGTGCAAAAATTATAGGGGGATAAGTCTGTTGAGTATACCTGGTAAAGTGTATGGTAGAGTTATTATTGAAAGAATTAAAAGTAAGACGGAAAATAGGATAGCAGAAGAACAAGGAGGCTTTAGGAAAGGTAGGGGGTGTGTGGACCAGGTGTTTACAGTGAAACATATAAGTGAACAGTATTTAGATAAGGCTAAAGAGGTCTTTGTGGCATTTATGGATTTGGAAAAGGCGTATGACAGGGTGGATAGGGGGGCAATGTGGCAGATGTTGCAAGTGTATGGTGTAGGAGGTAGGTTACTGAAAGCAGTGAAGAGTTTTTACGAGGATAGTGAGGCTCAAGTTAGAGTATGTAGGAAAGAGGGAAATTTTTTCCCAGTAAAAGTAGGCCTTAGACAAGGATGTGTGATGTCACCATGGTTGTTTAATATATTTATAGATGGGGTTGTAAGAGAAGTAAATGCGAGGGTCTTGGCAAGAGGTGTGGAGTTAAAAGATAAAGAATCACACACAAAGTGGGAGTTGTCACAGCTGCTCTTTGCTGATGACACTGTACTCTTGGGAGATTCTGAAGAGAAGTTGCAGAGATTGGTGGATGAATTTGGTAGGGTGTGAAAAAGAAGAAAATTAAAGGTGAATACAGGAAAGAGTAAGGTTATGAGGATAACAAAAAGATTAGGTGATGAAAGATTGAATATTAGATTGGAGGGAGAGAGTATGGAGGAGGTGAATGTATTCAGATATTTGGGAGTGGACGTGTCAGCGGATGGGTCTATGAAAGATGAGGTGAATCATAGAATTGATGAGGGGAAAAGAGTGAGTGGTGCACTTGGGAGTCTGTGGAGACAAAGAACTTTGTCCTTGGAGGCAAAGAGGGGAATGTATGAGAGTATAGTTTTACCAACGCTCTTATATGGGTGTGAAGCATGGGTGATGAATGTTGCAGCGAGGAGAAGGCTGGAGGCAGTGGAGATGTCATGTCTGAGGGCAATGTGTGGTGTGAATATAATGCAGAGAATTCGTAGTTTGGAAGTTAGGAGGAGGTGCGGGATTACCAAAACTGTTGTCCAGAGGACTGAGGAAGGGTTGTTGAGGTGGTTCGGACATGTAGAGAGAATGGAGCGAAACAGAATGACTTCAAGAGTGTATCAGTCTGTAGTGGAAGGAAGGCGGGGTAGGGGTCGGCCTAGGAAAGGTTGGAGAGAGGGGGTAAAGGAGGTTTTGTGTGCGAGGGGCTTGGACTTCCAGCAGGCATGCGTGAGCGTGTTTGATAGGAGTGAATGGAGACAAATGGTTTTTAATACTTGACATGCTGTTGGAGTGTGAGCAAAGTAACATTTATGAAGGGGTTCAGGGAAACCGGCAGGCCGGACTTGAGTCCTGGAGATGGGAAGTACAGTGCCTGCACTCTGAAGGAGGGGTGTTAATGTTGCAGTTTAAAAACTGTAGTGTAAAGCACCCTTCTGGCAAGACAGTGATGGAGTGAATGATGGTGAAAGTTTTTCTTTTTCGGGCCACCCTGCCTTGCTGGGAATCGGCCAGTGTGGTAATAAAAAAAAAAAAAATAGTATTAAGGTTATTTGGCAGTTGAAATTTATGCATAGAATAGTTATAATTAACCCTTTTGACGTCAATTTCATAGTACTATGGCTTTGAGCTCAAGGTTCATGCCGTAGTATGGACTGTACTACATGATGAGCTCGGCTCACTCAGATAAGCTGTGAGCAGTAAATTTAGGCCTAGATATGAGAGACTGGGTCTGTTAGGTGATTGTGCACCATATAAAAAAATTCTGCCCCACATAGTCCATGATGGGAAAAACTGTGACTGTGTATTTGGTTTAAAATAGCAACTTAGCTGTGTATTTTTGGATGGTTTTTATGTTTGTATTCTTGGTTTCGTGGTCTCATTTGATAAAATGGATGATATACTACAGAAAAAGAGATGATGATTTTGATTGGTTTCACAATGGAAGTAGCTTGAAGTTGAGCTCACAGTAGCAGAAATGTTCGATTTTTGCCAATATTCCAATACACATCCAACTGGTCAGTCTAATATGCATTCACAAATGTGCTGACATTATTTATACAATTATTACAATAATGTAGTAGTCTGCTTAACAGTAAATCTATTTTTTGTGCGAATATGGGGACGTAACTAATGAACAGAGGAAATGTTGTTTTAGTGCCAGGAATGTCTACAGTGTTAATTCTAGACCCTATTTTTAAATTGGCAATTTTTGAATTTTGTGTGAAATTGAAAAACTTACCAACTTTTGATCACTTTATTAGGTAGTTGAAGTAGTTAAATGGGCAGTTTCTTGTGCTCATTTGATAGAATAGAAGGCATATTAGAGAAATAGCTAAGAGGCTGGTAGACTGGAACAGTGGAATTTGCCTTAAACAGGGCTCAAAGAGGGAGAACATTGTAGATGGGTCAGTATCACCAAGACTGCTAACTTTGAGAAAATGTAATTCCATCAAATTTCGTACTTTTGGTGTCATTACCTTCAGAAAAAGATTATCATTTAAAATTATTTTTTTAGAATATTCTTGGACTTTGTGGACATGTTTCTGATCCAGGGTCTGTACCCTCAAGGGGTTAATATTTAGCTTCAAAGTTAGTAAATAAATAATTATGTATATTTTCTCCGTATACAGCCTCTCCTCACTTAATGATGGAGTTCAGTTCCTAAGACACATCAGTAAACAAATTCATCACTAAGTGAGGAGCATACTATAATGGTAGTGGGTTTGTGTCAGCCATCTTTGATATTGTTTTAATGTCACCTTTGCATCATTTATAACATTTCTGGTATTTTTTAAATGTTTATACAGTAGTTTACTGTATATAGTAATAAACAGAATAGAGGAAATCATCTCTAATATACATTATTTAGGTATGCATACTGGTCAGAGAGCTCGTTGTAAGTCCGAGTCGTCAGTAAATGAGTACGTCGTTAAGTGAGGAGAAGCTGTACATATTTCTCTCCGTAAGCCATGAGTGTCATAAGAGGCTACTAAAGTGCCGGGAGCAAGGGACTAATAATCCCTTCTCCTGTATAAATTACTAAATGTAAAAAGTAGAAAACTTTATAAAGTTGGGTTTTCTCTTTTGAGTCACCCTACCTCAGTGGGGGACAACCTGTGTGCATGCACGCACTTGCACTCGCACACAGTATATACATGCATACATTATATATATACACACACAGAGTATGTATATACATAAGGCTTGCTGGTTATGTCAGTGATGAGCTGCCAACAGTATTGAAGAAAAAAAAAATTACAAAACAAACTTTTATTAGGCCAGCATTGTCTTAACCCTTTGAGGGTCGACAGGCCCTCTCCGAAACTCGTTCTCAGGGTCGGCCAAATTTAAAAAAAAAAAAATTATTTTCTCTTATGAAAAGATAGAGAATCTTTTCCCGATCATAAAGACACCAAAAATTTGAAATTTGATAGAAAACTTACGGAATTATGCTCTCGCAAAGTTAGCGGTCTCGGCGATGTTTACGCATTGGCGATTTTGCCCACTTTGAGCCCCATTTTTGGCCAATTTCACTGTACTAGTCGACAAAAAACATGAATATTTCGCTAGAACTCCATTTTTTCTATCGAATGGGTGCAAGAAACCACCCATTTATGAAATTCAACTATCCAGTACAGTGGTCAGAATTTAGCAATTTTGCCAATTTCACACAAATTTCAAAAGATGCCAATTTCCGAATAGGGTCCAGAATAAACAAGAAAGACATTCCTGGCACTAAAATGATATTTCCTCTAGTCATTAGTCACGTCTCAAGGCCCCTCTTATATTCTTTTGCTTTCCACTTTGAATTTTTATTCTCACAAAAAATATAAGATTTACTGTTATGCAGACTACTGCATTAGTGTAAAAAATGGTATAAATATTATTGGTGCACTTGTAAAAGAATATTAGATTCACCAGTTGACGTGTATTGCACGCTTGGCACGATTTGTTTACTTTTGAAGTTTGGTAAAAATCGAACATTTCTGCTACTTTGAGCTCAATTTCAAGGCACCTTTCATTGTAAAACCAGTCAAAATCATCTCATTTTCTGTAATATGTCTTCCATTCTATAAAATGAGACCAAGAAAACTAGAATACAACAATAAATACCATACGAAAATACACTGCAAAGTCGCTGATTTATTAAAAAAAAATGATCAAAGTTTTTTTTTTCTCATTATGCACTGTGTGCTGCAGGATTTTTTTTAGACTGTGCACACTGACCACATAGACCCATTCTTTCATATGAAGGCCTACCAGCTTTCTCCCACTAGATTTGAGGCCGCTAGAATTTATGAGTACTAGTACGTCAAAAACCCCTACGCGTAAAACGTACTAGTACGACCAAAACCCTCAAAGGGTTAATAAAAGCTTTGGCTGTAACATGCATCCTTTACTGTTTTGTGATTAATTTGGAGGCTAATAAATTAATAAATTACAAAAAATAAATGTTTAGGGCAATTTAATTAAATGCTTGGGATGATCTTTCAGCCGAGAAAGGTATTGTTAGAACAGTTGGCACGAGTACTACCACTAGAAGATGTACAACTTCCTGACCATGTTGTCCTTGTAAACACTGGAGATTCCCATGGTGCACTACTGGCTGCACACCTTACTGAGCACGGACATCGTGTCATCACAACTATGGCCTTGGCTGATGTTAAAGCTACTGTCTCCCATCTTGTAAATAAATTACAGAAATTGTAAGTACAGTACATTATTACTATTATTATGTTTAGTGGGAAGTGCTAAACCCATAAGGGTCATATAGCACCTGGTGGGAGGGTTGGAGGAAATCAGAATCAGTCCAAGGAAAGAGAGGGTAATTCCAAATTTAAATTTTTTTGAAATTTACATTCTTTGGTGCATTTTATACACATTATATAAAACTGTAAAGTGTTTTAAGTATTATAGAGAACACAGCTGATGCAGTAGTACTTGGCAGCATGGGTAATAGAGTTTCTTATTAAATTGTTTTATAATTTTTCAAAGATCTCTGATCTATTTTGAAACTTTTATCATTTTTGTTGTTGGTTACATAGTACTCTTTTTTTTTTTTTTCCCTCATTTCTCTCCTTTTTTTTAACATCATTTCAATTTTATTAACCTGCTGTCCAAGTGCATACAGGTAGGAACTAATTCACTTACTTGAGAATAAAAAATTAAATACATTCAGTAAAGGCTTTTAGTGTTCTTTGGGGTACATTTTTGTTAGAAGAGTTAGTACAGCAATTTTACGTGTATATAAAGTTTATAGAGTGCAAAACTTAACATAGTAGTGAAGAGAGATGGATTAGCTATTTTCACCCCGCAAGATAGGTTCCTTGATGCTGGTGAGGGGCTCTTGATCTAGGAAATTGGATCTGTGCTCCAGTTCCCTGAATTGAGCCTGAATACCTTCCATCCCTACCCCCCTACAGGCACTATATAATCCCTACGGGTTTAGCACTCCCCCATGATTATAATAATATTTATTTTCTCCATCAGGATTATTTTGTAATATATGCTATCTTATTAGGCTCTTTGTTGACAGCTGCCTTAACTGTGGAATCCTTGAATAATACTGTATCCATATTTAGTTTCATTTATAGTGAATGGCAAAGGCTCTTTGTTCAACCCTTGTAAAGAAACTAGCAACAATTATTACAGGATCTTTTTGCAGATCATTCACAATAAAAAAATTCTCACGTTGTACTGATGATATACTGTATATGAAATTAATAGGTAATGTCAATTAGGCATTTGTAGTGAACCTCTTGTTTTTTAGTATCTTTATCTTTACAGTCGAAATACTTTGTCCTAAAAATTTTCCTGGGGCATGTGTTGTCCTGGACAATGTCATATTCACAAACATGTAGCCTCTTTTTCAGTTTCACTGTATTACATGGAGTTTTTAAAGTCCTTGCCCAGGATAATGCTCTATCTCAGCACATCAGTCAGTTCATTCAAATGAATGTTGCTTAATTGATCATAACAATTCGAGAGGGAACTACCGAGGAAGAAAATACAAAAAAGCCAGAGACAGCTTGATCCTGGTAATACTGTCCATCTGTACTACTACTGTAGTCCATGAAGGACAGTTTCAAAAGACTACTCATAGAATGGCAGGAATATGAAAATGCATTTTGACTAATTTCATCACTAGGATAAGAACCTCTTATTATCATGTCTGAGAAGCCCACCAAGTGAGCATTTATTTATGTTGGCTTGCCTGTTCCCTCTGGGAACTTAAAAGTTTTTTTTGAGTAATTACAGGTCTTAATGAAGATTTTTAGGGGCACCCAAACCATTCAGCAAAATGGCATGTGGTGATTTATTTAATAGAAATTTTAAATTCTCATCTCTTGTAATACAAAGTAAATGTACAGTAGGGCTCCGCTTTATGGCATTTCACCTTACGGCATTCCGCTAATAAGGTGATTTCAAAATATGACCAAAATTTGCTATACGGCCAGCGGTCTCAAATACAGTGCGCCCCACCCGGTTTGTTTACATTCTCCGTGAGCACATCTATTATGTCTGGAGACTTTCCAAAATTTCAAGTGTTTTAAAGTTATTGCATATTTTATATGTTTTTTTTTTCTTCTTCAACAAACCGGCCATATCCCACCAAGGCAGGGTGGCCAAAAAGAAAAACGAAAGTTTCTCTTTTTAAATTTAGTAATTTATACAGGAGAAGGGGTTAGTAACCCCTTGCTCCTGGCATTTTAGTCGCCTCTTACAACACACATGGCTTATGGAGGAAGAATTCTTTTCCACTTCCCCATGCAGATAAGAGGAAATAAACAAGAACAAGAACTAGAAAGAAAATAGAAGAAAACCCAGAGGGGTGTGTACATATATGCTTGTAGATGTATGTGTAGTGTGACCTAAGTGTAAGTAGAAGTAGCAAGACGTACCTGAAATCTTGCATTTTTATGAGACAGACAAAAGACACCAACAGTCCTACCATCATGTAAAACAATTACAGGCTTTCGTTTTACACTCACTTGGCAGGATGGTAGTACCTCCCTGGGCGGTTGCTGTTTACCAACCTACTACCTAAAATATTTTATATGTACTCTGATAATTATGTTTATTTGTACCTGTATCTAAATATACTTACACACTTTGCTGGCGTGCAGGAACACATTAAAATCACTAAGAGTCTCTCTACTCGTGACACCATAGTAATACTACGTAGTAATAATCTCCCTTGGGCACATTAAATGTCTTATTTTATGTTAATATAGATATTTTCATTAATCCATCTATGATATTTTCTTCAAAATTATATAAGAAACAGGTTACATAGCATATAAACATTATACATACACCCACAGAATAAAAATTGACATATGAGATTTTTTTACAAAGCGGCTTTGTAGGAGTGTCAGAAGAATTACGTTTTCTCTAGTCAAACACTGGGGGATAACTGTAGATAAATATTCCTTTCCTATGCCTTCACTCCATATACAGCAATTCGTGCCCCTTGTGGGTTTAGTGATTCTTTTTTATTATGATTATAATAACTTGCAATAATAATAATGTAGGTAGTAGGTTGGTAGACAGGGGGTACTACCGTCCTGCCAAGTGAGTGTAAAATGGAAACCTGTAATTAATTTACATGATGGTAGGATTGCTGGTGTCCTTTTTTCTGTCTCATAAACATGCAAGATTTCAGGTACGTCTTGCTACTTCTACTTACACTTAGGTCACACTACACATACATGTACAAGCATATAAATACACACCCCTCTGGGTTTTCTTCTATTTTCTTTTTAGTTCTTGTTCTTGTTTATTTCCTCTTATCTCCATGGAGAAGCGGAACAGAATTCTTCCTCCGTAAGCTGTGCATGTTGTAAGAGGCGACTAAAATGCCGGGAGCAAGGGGTTACTAACCCCTTCTCCTGTATAAATTACTAAATTTAAAAAGAGAAACTGTGGAGACAACTTGTACACAATGTAAGGTGTTTGTATAAATGTTTATGAACCATAACCAGATGCATCATCTGTTTGTTTACCTAGTGGGTGGGGTGGCCAGGAAGGCTTCCCTACACTACCCTACCTACCACACCACTTTCTACAAATAAATACTTTTCACCTTTCACCCTACATTAAGACCACAAATATTTTAAGGTAAGTAATGAGTGTACTGTATATACATTTTATCACTCTATGGAGCTTAAGCATCGTTGTAGTATATTATGTGTGAGTGGGGTGGCCAGGAGGGCTACCATATCTAACTTCTTAAAGTAAATACTGCTCATCTTTTGCCCTACGTTAAGACTACGAATGTTTTGAGGTAAATAATGAGTGTACTGTGTGTATATTTTACTTTTTATTGTTGTTTAATGCTTAGTTGTATTGCTAACTTAATATATGTTAGTGTAAACTTGTTATCTGGCATTTATATGCATTTACAAGTGGAAAAAATGGCATTCTGCTTTCCAGCAGTAGCCTGAAACCCAACCTGCCGTATAAGTGGGGCCCTACTGTATGTAGAAACATTGAAGACAAGATGCTCTCAATCAGAATATAAAAGTGAGAAAATGGAAGGGAAGAAATAATAAAATCATAAATATGCATATAAATGTGCAAGAAAATAAAAAGCTGTGTATAAGGCAATGTGGAGATGAAATAAACAGTACAGCATCAAGTGGTAGCTTTCTATGACTGACAAGTCTATGGCTTTAACCTCTTCTTGGTTGGAATTCAACTCCTTGTAAAATATGAAAGGGAGTAAACTGACATGAAATAATTCAAAGACACACCTTTATTAAAATGACATTTTACCCAGTGTGAACTTTATCAAATTACATGAAAAGAATATTACCCTTTACAGCAGCAGATGTGAAAAGATTGGTAGCTTATTACCTGTGAATTTAATGTACTCGTCTTCAGTGAACAGTGAGAACCAAATTAGTGTGTATTACTTTTCATAGTTTTCTAATCTAATATTTATTGTAATTTGCCTCCACAGCTGCAACAGCAATTTAAAAGCACCAGGCCCCATGAAGGTGGTAGTAGTTGGGTCTGATCTATATATCAGCTGTGTGTTACGTCCTTATGTAGACCAGTTCTCTTCCAAGCCACCAGATTTCCAAAATCATGTTAGATTTCTCATCATTCCTCTTGGTAAGTATGAGATAAATTAACATAGCTTTTGTTAAATATTATATGAGCTAAGGGTGAGATGTATTTAAGTAAATCCATTACCAGCTATCAATAATTTGCTTCAAATTGTTGTTCAACAATAAGAAATTAATGTACAGTAGACTAATGATTTATATCATTAGTCTATTGTAGACTAATTTATATCATTTGTCACAGGCTTAAAATGTGATATTTTTTTGTTTCTTGCCAGAAATCCTATTTTTAGAATAATTCATTATTGAAAATTTATTAACCCTTTCAGGGTCCGTCCCGTAGATCTACGGCTTTACGTTCAGGGCCCAAACCGTAGATCTACGTCATGAGCTCAGCTCACTCTGATAAACTGTGAGTGGTAAATTTGGGCTTAGAAATGAGAGAATACATCTATGTGGTATGTGTGCACCACATAAAACAAATCCTGCAGCACACTGTATAATGAGAGAAAAAAAACTGAGACCGTGATTTTCGATTAAAACAGCGACTTTGCAGTGTTTTTTCGTATGTTTTTTATAGTTGTATTTGTGATTTCTTGGTCTCATTTGATAGAATGGAAGACATATTACAGAAATAGAGATAATTTTGATTGGTTTTAGCACTGGAAATGGCTTGAAACTGAGCTCAAAGTGGCGGAAATGTTAAATTTTTGCCGATGTTCAAGAGTAAACAAACGACCTCACACGTCTAATACATGCCAGGTGGTGAGTCTAATATACATTCACAAATGTGGTGAAGATATTTATACAATTATTACAATATTGCATAACAGTAAATCTTCTATTTTTTGGTGTGAATAAAAATTCATTATGTGAATAAAAAATCAAAATGGAATTTATCTGTAAAGCCTCAAAACATAACTAATGAACAGAGGAAATGTTAGTTTAGTGCCAGGAATACCTACATTGTTTATTCTGGACCCTATTTTGAAATTGGAATATTTTGAACTTTGTGTTAAATTGGCCAAGTTACCAATTTCCGGTCACTTTATTTTGTAGTTGAAACAGTTGACTTGGCGATTTCTTGTGCTCAATCGATGGAATAGAAGTAATACTAGTGAAATAGCTAAGAATTTGGTCGACTGGAATAATGTAATTGGCCTAAAATGGGAGTCAAAGTCGGCAAAATCGCCGATTCGTAAATATCGCTGACACATCAAAATTCACGAGAGCACAACTTTGTAAATTTTCCATCAAATTTCGTACTTTTTGTTTTATTACATTCACCAAAAGATTCTCTACCATTTCATAAGAAAAAATAAATTTTTTTTTTTTAAATTCTTGGACACTGGGGCACCACTTCAGATTTTGGCCTTGGACCCTGAAAGGGTTAAATTCATTCTCCAAGCATCTGCTGTAGTACAATGTATCCCCGAACATCGGCCGTAATCCGTAATCCGTAATCCGGAAGGTCAGCCTAAATTCGAAGAGGTCTAAATTTGAAGCAGTATTCCCCATAAGAATTAATGTATATACAATTAATCCATTCCAGATACCCAAGAATATTAACAAAAAATATATCTTTTAAAGATTAATTATAATTTTACATACACAAAACAATGAGAACTAAATAAATAAATGAACATTTAAATCACTATTACATACCTTTATTGAAGACAGGGAGGAGGAGAGAGGGAGGACTAATTATTGTTTGGAAGGGATATCCCCCTCCATAAGGACTTCAGGTATCAAAGCCCTCTCTGGAGTTACTCCCTGCCTGCCTGCTACACTCCCTGCCTCCCTTCCACACTCCCTGTTTCTCTGCTACACTCTCTGCCTGTCTGCTATACTCCCTGCCTCCCTTCCACACTCCCCGTTTCCCTGCTACACTCCCTGCCATACTCCCTGCAAGCCTGTTACACTCCCTGCCTGCCTGCCACATTCCTTGCTTCTCTCCACATCTTCCATTGTTTGTGATTTCTCTTTCATTAACATGTTTACCCCTTTCACCACATTAGCTTCCTTGATTTGTTCTTTCTTTGCCAGGATAGAAGTGATTGTTGATTTGGATTTCCCACACACCCTGGCAAGTTCTAGAACTCAAACACCACTCTCATATTTTTCAATAACTTCTTTCTTAAATTCTATCGTGTTTCTCACTCTTTACCAAAGGGCTGGCACTCTGAACTTTCCTTGGGCCCATGGTGGCTTATTTCACAGTCACACTTAATAAACAAGCACAAAAACCAATGGATTTTAAGGAAATGTTTGGATGAATGCGCGGAGTATATGCTCATTCACCAAGAGACTGACTCACCTACGCAGCGGTGTCCCGGTGGGAGGCGGGCTGATGCATATAATACGGCCGTTTAGCGAGGCACTGGCCGAAATGAGCAAAATTTCGGCCCCAAAACTGGCCTAAATACGAATCGGCTGATAAATGCAGCGGCCAATATTCGGGGTTCCACTGTATTTAAAAGTTTCTTCGGTTGAAGACTCACCACCAGTTCTCTTTCTCCAAGCACCATTGCCATTTTTTTTTTTTTTTTTGGTCCCTCCACCTACTCGTATGTCTAGCAGACATAATACTAGCTGTGTTTCATGTATGCATATCTTTGAGTACATGACTTTCATGAAAAATAATTAATCTTAATACTTTTCTGCAGGTGTAAATAGTTTAGCAAAGTACTTAGGATCCATAGACTCTGTATATGGTGAAGCTTTTGTCAGTGAATCATGGCGAGAGGTTGTAGAACGCTGGGAAAAGCCTGATGTTCAAGAAGTTGTTAACCGCGTCCATCACTACCTCACACAAGCACAGCAAACATTACATCTGCCTATTGCTGAGGCCATGTTAACTTACAAGGAAAAGAGGTAAGACATAATATTGTTACCCACTTACAAATATTAACAGACTAGTTATTAAGTTAGAAACGGAGAAAGTAGATTTTTTAAAAACACTCCTGTCCAATTATGACGGTTGTTCAATCCTAATTTCTTGAAATTGTGATTGAGAGATGGTGTCATTTTATTTGGGAAATATTTCTGCTTACATTACCAAAATATATATATATATATTTTTTTTTTTTTTATCACACTGGCCGATTCCCACCAAGGCAGGGTGGCCCGAAAAAGAAAAACTTTCACCATCATTCACTCCATCACTGTCTTGCCAGAAGGGTGCTTTACACTACAGTTTTTAAACTGCAACATTAACACCCCTCCTTCAGAGTGCAGGCACTGTACTTCCCATCTCCAGGACTCAAGTCCGGCCTGCCGGTTTCCCTGAACCCCTTCATAAATGTTACTTTGCTCACACTCCAACAGCACGTCAAGTATTAAAAGCCATTCATCTCCATTCACTCCTATCAAACACGCTCACGCATGCCTACTGGAAGTCCAAGCCCCTTGCACACAAAACCTCCTTTACCCCCTCCCTCCAACCTTTCCTAGGCCGACCCCTACCCCGCCTTCCTTCCACTACAGACTGATACACTCTTGAAGTCACACTGTTTTGCTCCATTCTCTCTACATGTCCGAACCACCTCAACAACCCTTCTTCAGCCCTCTGGACAACAGTTTTGGTAATCCCGCACCTCCTCCTAACTTCCAAACTACGAATTCTCTGCATTATATTCACACCACACATTGCCCTCAGACATGACATCTCCACTGCCTCCAGCCTTCTCCTCGCTGCAACATTCATCACCCATGCTTCACACCCATATAAGAGCGTTGGTAAAACTATACTCTCATACATTCCTCTCTTTGCCTCCAAGGACAAAGTTCTTTGTCTCCACAGACTCCTAAGTGCACCGCTCACCCTTTTCCCCTCATCAATTTTATGATTCACCTCATCTTTCATAGACCCATCCGCTGACACGTCCACTCCCAAATATCTGAATACATTCACCTCCTCCATACTCTCTCCCTCCAATCTGATAAATGTGAAAAATAGATAACAAAATTCATCCTGTTTATGTGAGCAAGGGTATGGATACATATTTTTTCTGGATACTGTTAAACTTATAGTGAAATCTCTCCACACATAAATTTATATTTTTGTATTAATATGTTTGTTTCATGTCATTATGTATATGGGTTATAAATATAACAATTTTGAAAAAAAAAAAAATCTCCAAAACTATATTTTTATATTCATGGTGAAGTGCTAAACCCATAATGGGAAGTTATGTGGTTTGATAAAAAAAAGGGGGTGGGGAGGGTAGCACTAATTCCTGAGATCAAGAGCTCTTCACCAGCATTAAGGTGCCCATTTGAAGGGTCCAGAATTGAAGTACTGCTCAGACTAGAATATAGTGTATTTAAGGTTGCTTTACAATATTGTGACATAGGTGAATATCGTGAAAAAAAATTTTTTTGCCTAATACTACTTGGGTAACTAACACATTTTGAGATTACATTATATTGAATGTCCAGTATAACATGATGATTGTAAGTTATAAAATTATAGTTGAGAATATATATGTTAAGCAGTAGGTTACTAATGTCTGGCAAAAACTGCTTTCACCTGCAGTGGAGATGATGAATCATCTCAAGCATTTGTGCCATTCATAATGGATGTCCGGTTGGGTAGTGGTGATGTGACATCATCTTCAGTTGACCTTGATGACCCTATAACCGCTCCAGCAGCTGTAATACTTCCTGGCTCTCCTCCAGCAGCATCAACACCTACAACGGGACTGAATATTGATAAAACTCGGGACAACACTACTCCTCCATCATCACCAAATATTAATAGTTCACATTTAGCCAAGTAAGCAGTTTAAACTAGTTCAGAATTTAGATACAGTACATATTACAGTATATTACTTAATCTTTCAGTTTTCTACAATAACCCTTTCAGGGTCCATAGGCCAAATCTCAAAGGGTGCACCAGGGTCCAAGAATTTTGAAAAAAAAAAAAAAAAATTATTTTCTTACTGATTTAAAGATAATAATTTTCTGTAGGTAATAAAACAGAATAAAATTTCCCTAAAATTGCATTATTTTATTTTAGGTTTTTGTTACTTTTTTCTTTTCTTTTCTAATTTTTTTTTCCAGTAACTTTTGTGGCCTGTGAGACCAATATAATGTATAATTGTACACTCATTGTATTCAACACAATAACTGCACTAATTTGCTTATCATTTTACTGGTTACAAAACTATTTTACAAGTTTATTATATGGTACAGAAACAGGGATCCCTATGGAAATATGTCACTGATTTTTTTGGGTTATCCTAGGATTTTATACACATGCTGCTATGTATGATAATCGATGTAACTGTATTTGTGTGCACCTGAATAAACTTATTCAAGCATCGTAAGTAAGTTTATTTAGGTATACACAAATAAAGTTACATAGATTATCATACATAGCAGCATATGTTTGGAGAACCTAGGATAACCTCAAAAAGTCAGACAGACTTAGTTCCATTAGGGTCCCTGTACCATATGGCACATTGTACCATATGGTATCATTGTATGATATGCCACCATTGTACCATATGGTACCATTGTACCATATGGTTCAAAACCATAGACTTCCTCTTCAGATCCACTTCCATCAGTCTTAGAACCATAGGTTGGGAGGAGGAGTCAGAATTTGCCCGGGGAGTGAGAGCTTCCTTGCCACCAGGCATAGTGAACAAAGCTATTTTGGTGGGGTTCCCACAATGCCATGCGGGCATCCAGATTTTTTGTATAGTGTGCACACAGACCCATTCTCTTAGATGTAGGCCTACCAGCCTTCTCGAGCTAAATTTGAGGCCACTAGAATTTTGGCGTAGTTCTACGGTTTGAACCCACAACTCAAAGCCGTAGAACTTTGGCATGGACCTTGAAAGGGTTAATATTAAAGAAGTAGTTGAAAGCTGGTAGTAATTGTCTTTGGGAGCAGACATAGAATTAGGGAATGTCTGCTGCTACTTCTGGGAATAGTTGTTTTGAGAAAAATTTATTTATTAATCTTAGGTGCACTACACAAGATTCTACAAAGATTGCTTTTCCCTAAGGAAGAAACTTTATTGCAATGAGAAGGGCAGGGATAAAGGGAAAGGAGGTGTGTGCTGTTTCCGTGACCCAACAGGCAGCCTTCAGTAAGACTGCTGATAAGGGGCAGACTAAATGTTGCTCATCTTATATCACTATATGGGTATCTTGCTTATCATTATTGCAAGCAGTTTCAACAGATACAGTCTCCAGAAGCCATACCATGGTAATAAGTTGAAAATGTATTTAAATCTTAATTCAAATGTTGGTTCAAAGTTCTACTGCAAAAAGTAAACAATAACAAGATGGGTTAGCATTAACCCTTTCATGGTTTCAGCCGTACTAGTATGGCTTACGCGCCAGTGTCCAGGACGTACTAGTACGCATAAATTCTAGCGCCTTCAAATCTAGTGAGAGAAAGCTGGTAGGCCTACATATGAAAGAATGGGTCTATGTGGTCAGTGTGCATAGTATAAAAAAATCCTGCAGCACACAGTGCGTAATGAGAAAAAAAACTTTGTGTTTTTGGATTAAAACAGCGACTTTGCACTATACTTTCGTATGGTATTTATTGTTGTATTCTAGTTTTCCTGGTCTCATTGTATAGAATGGAAGACATATTACAGAAATTGAGATGATTTTGACTGGTTTTACAACGAAAAGTACCTTGAAATTGAGCTCAAAGCAGAAATGTTCGATTTTTACCAAAGTTCAAAAGTTAACAAATCATGCTAAGTGTCCAATACACGTCAACTGGTGAGTCTAATATTCTTTCACAAGTGCGCCGATATTATTTATACCATTTCTACACTAATGCAGTAGTCTGCATAACAGTAAATCTAATTTTTTTTGTGAGAATAAAAATTCAAAGTGGAAAGCAAAAGAAATGTAAAAGGGGCCTGGGGACATCACTAATGAACAGAGGAAATGTTATTTTAGTGCCAGGAATGTCTTTCTTGTTTATTCTGGACCCTATTTGGAAATTGGCATCTTTTGAAATTTGTGTGAAATTGGCAAAATTGCTAAATTCTGACCACTGTATTGGATAGTTGAAATCAGTAAATTGGTGGTTTTTTTGTACTCATTCAATAGAAAAAATGAAGTTCTAGCAAAATAGTTATGATTTTTGTAGACTAGTACATTGGAATTGGCCAAAAATAGGGCTCAAAGTGGGCAAAATCGCTGATGCATAAACATCGTCGAGACCGCTAACTTCGCGAGAGCATAATTCTGTAAGCTTTCCATCAAATTTCATACTTTTGGTGTCATTATGATCGGGAAAATATTCTCTATCTATTCATAAGAAAAAAAATTTTTTTTTTTTATTTGAAATTGGGGGGACCCTGAGAACAAGTCTCTGAGAGGGCCTGTGGACCCTGAAAGGGTTAAGGGGTATACAGTATATCATGTGACCACATGGTTAACTGATCTTATTAATGGGGTTCTGTGTTTAACAGTTGAATGCCATTGGGGGATTGTATTTTTTTTTTTTTTTTCAAAATACAGAAGTTATATTTTCTCAGGGGTTTGTGTTATTTAAATATTTTTGTATTCTCCCAATTAGTCTTTAACATTTAATACTTCTTTCAGCTACAAACTGATATCTGAAGGTATAGGCCAGGAGCCCCTTGATCTTCAGGTTGATTACTGGCTGGTGCGGGGATCAGGTCGGGAAGAAAAAGAAAAGGACAAAGAGAAGGATAAGGCAAGAGTTGAAGGTGGAAAATATACCCTCAAGACGAGCTTCCGTACCCTGCAAGTGGCTCGGTTGGCACCTCTTGGTGTGACACATCCATTTGATCCTAGCACGTGCCATCACCTAACACTGTCATTTGCCACAAAGGAAAAGAAACAAAGAAGTAAGCTAGATTATTAATCTTATAATATTCATTGGGAGGCAATCAGATTTGATCTGAGGAAGAAAAAGGGTAACTCCTATTCTTTAGATCAAAAGTCTTTTACTAGTATCAGTGTACCCCCCCTCCTCCCCAAGAAGGAAGAATATATTAAATATAATTAATCTTTAACTAATATTATACAGTACATGAAAAAATTAATCTTTTATATGTATTCTAGTTAAAGATGTTTTATTTATTTTTTATAAGGTTATCCTTTTTTATTTCTGAGTGTATTTGTATTAACTGATATAAGCAGTTAGTGGTTTATTGTATGAAGATTATGAAAAAATAAGTCTCCTGCTTAACTGTCTATAATGGGATAGTTTTTTCTTTTATGTAATTCAAAAAGTTTATAGCTGTTCGCTTCCTTCAAAAATGTTTTTACTTATACAACTAATATCTGCATTACTAAGGAGCCTATAACAGAAAATTAATTAAGAATTTTTACAAAGATATATGCAAAAAATGACTGTAAATTCCTATAAAGTGACTTAGATATAATGAGCAAATTGTGTGATGTAATGAATAAAGTTCATGTGTGGAGGCAAAAATGAGAATGTACCAGAAAATATTGGTACCAATACTTGTACATGAGTGCAAGATATGGGTTTTGAATGCTGCAGCAAAAAAGAGGTCAGAGGCAGCCGAGATGTCATGTATGAGAGTAGTATGTGAATGTCATGCATAGAATTCTGGGTGACCAAGGGCATAATTCAGAGGGCTGATGAGGAGTTGAGTTTTTTGGGGCATGTAGAATGGATGGGGGAGGGATAGGCTGATAAAGAGGATGGGTAAATTTGGGTTGGAAAGTAAGAGGGGAAGGGGTCATTCCAGGAACAATTAGAAGGAAGGGGTGTAAGACAGTTTGAATTTTAGGGGCTGAAGCATCCAGCAGGACTATGTGAGTATGTCAGATGTAGGAGTGCATGGAGACAAGTGGTTTTTAATGAATGTACTGTTGGAGTGAAAGCAAGATAACTTTTCTGAAGAGATTCAGGGAAACTAGATCTTATTATTACGTATTATATAATCAAGGGGGAAGCGCTCTAACCCGTAGGATTATACAGTGCCTGTGGGGGGTTGTGGAAGGTATTCAGGCTTAAATCAGGGAACTGGAGCACAGATCCAGTTCCCTAGATCTAGAGCCCTTCACCAGCATGAAGGAACTTTTCTTGAGGGGAGGGAAACTAGATAGCTGGATTTAGTCCTGGTGGTGTGGAAAGGCAGTGCCTGTACTCTGAAGGAAGGGGGGGGGGAGCTTTTGCAGTTAGAGAGCAATCTGTTTGTGAAGTCAGCACGCTATTGGCTTAGATGGTGATTGTTTTTTCTTCTTTGGATCATCCTGCTCTGGTAGATGGCTGTTGAGTTAAAAATAAAAAGTGAAATCTTGACAAATGGATCTGTGAAAGACAGAATAAACAAGAAAAAGTAGGTGAAGCATTGAGACATCTGGAAAGAATTATACTTTTTTTTTTTTTCCTCAACAAACCGGTCGTATCCCACTAAGGCAGGGTGGGCCAGAAAGAAAAATGAAAGTTTCTCTTTTTAAATTTAGTAATTTATACAAGAGAAGGGGTTATTAGCCCCTTGCCCCCAGCATTTTAGTCGCCTCTTACAACACGCATGGGTTACAGAGGAAGAATTCTGTTCCACTTCCCCATGGAGATAAGTAAACAAGAACAAGAACTAGTAAGAAAATAGAAGAAAACCCAGAGAGGTGTGTATATATATATATATATATATATATATATATATATATATATATATATATATATATAGATATATATATAGAGTTAGAGCTAAAGAAGGAGTAGCAATAATGTTGAAGGATAAGCTATGGCAGGAAAAGAGGGACTATAAATGTATTAATTCAAGGATTATGTGGAGTAAAATAAAGATTGGATGTGAAAAGTGGGTTATAATAAGCGTGTATGCACCTGGAGAAGAGAGAAGTGTAGAGGAGAGAGAGAGATTTTGGGAAATGTTGAGTGAATGCGTGGGGAGTTTTGAATCAAGTGTGAGAGTAATGGTGGTTGGGGATTTCAATGCTAAAGTGGGTAAAAATGTTATGGAAGGAGTAGTAGGTAAATTTGGGGTGCCAGGGGTAAATGTAAATGGGGAGCCTTTAATTGAGCTATGTGTAGAAAGAAATTTGGTAATAAGTAATACATATTTTATGAAAAAGAGGATAAATAAATATACAAGGTATGATGTAGCACGTAATGAAAGTAGTTTATTAGATTATGTATTGGTGGATAAAAGGTTGATGGGTAGGCTCCAGGATGTACATGTTTATAGAGGGGCAAATGATATATCGGATCATTATTTAGTTGTAGCTACAGTTAGAGTAAGAGGTAGATGGGAAAAGAGGAAGGTGGCAACAACAAGTAAGAGGGAGGTGAAAGTGTATAAACTAAGGGAGGAGGAAGTTTGGGTGAGATATAAGCGACTATTGGCAGAAAGGTGGGCTAGTGCAAAGATGAGTAGTGGGGTGGGGGGGGGGTTGAAGAGGGTTGGAATAGTTTTAAAAATGCAGTATTAGAATGTGGGGCAGAAGTTTGTGGTTATAGGAGGGTGGGGGCAGGAGGAAAGAGGAGTGATTGGTGGAATGATGAAGTAAAGGGTGTGATAAAAGAGAAAAAGGTAGCTTATGAGAGGTTTTTACAAAGCAGAAGTGTTATAAGAAGAGCAGAGTATATGGAGAGTAAAGAAAGGTAAAGAGAGTGGTGAGAGAGTGCAAAAGGAGAGCAGATGATAGAGTGGGAGAGGCACTGTCAAGAAATTTTAATGAAAATAAGAAAAAATTTTGGAGTGAGTTAAACAAGTTAAGAAAGCCTAGGGAAAATATGGATTTGTCAGTTAAAAACAGAGTAGGGGAGTTAGTAGATGGGGAGATGGAGGTATTGGGTAGATGGCGAGAATATTTTGAGGAACTTTTAAATGTTAAGGAAGAAACAGAGGCAGTAATTTCATGCACTGGTCAGGGAGGTATACCATCTTTTAGGAGTGAAGAAGAGCAGAATGTAAGTGTGGGGGAGGTACGTGAGGCATTACGTAAAATGAAAGGGGGTAAAGCAGCTGGAACTGATGGGATCATGACAGAAATGTTAAAAGCAGGGGGGGATATAGTGTTGGAGTGGTTGGTACTTTTGTTTAATAAATGTATGAAAGAGGGGAAGGTACCTAGGGATTGGCAGAGAGCATGTATAGTCCCTTTATATAAAGGGAAAGGGGACAAAAGAGACTGTAAAAATTATAGAGGAATAAGCTTACTGAGTATACCAGGAAAAGTGTACGGTAGGGTTATAATTGAAAGAATTAGAGGTAAGACAGAATGTAGGATTGCGGATGAGCAAGGAGGTTTTAGAGTGGGTAGGGGATGTGTAGATCAGGTGTTTACATTGAAGCATATATGTGAACAGTATTTAGATAAAGATAGGGAAGTTTTTATTGCATTTATGGATTTAGAAAAGGCATATGATAGAGTGGATAGAGGAGCAATGTGGCAGATGTTGCAAGTATATGGAATAGGTGGTAAGTTATTAAATGCTGTAAAGAGTTTTTATGAGGATAGTGAGGCTCAGGTTAGGGTGTGTAGAAGAGAGGGAGACTACTTCCCGGTAAAAGTAGGTCTTAGACAGGGATGTGTAATGTCACCATGGTTGTTTAATATATTTATAGATGGGGTTGTAAAGGAAGTAAATGCTAGGGTGTTTGGGAGAGGGGTGGGATTAAATTATGGGGAATCAAATTCAAAATGGGAATTGACACAGTTACTTTTTGCTGATGATACTGTGTTTATGGGAGATTCTAAAGAAAAATTGCAAAGGTTAGTGGATGAGTTTGGGAATGTGTGTAAAGGTAGAAAGTTGAAAGTGAACATAGAAAAGAGTAAGGTGATGAGGGTGTCAAATGATTTAGATAAAGAAAAATTGGATATAAAATTGGGGAGGAGGAGTATGGAAGAAGTGAATGTTTTCAGATACTTGGGAGTTGACGTGTCGGCGGATGGATTTATGAAGGATGAGGTTAATCATAGAATTGATGAGGGAAAAAAGGTGAGTGGTGCGTTGAGGTATATGTGGAGTCAAAAAACGTTATCTATGGAGGCAAAGAAGGGAATGTATGAAAGTATAGTAGTACCAACACTCTTATATGGGTGTGAAGCTTGGGTGGTAAATGCAGCAGTGAGGAGACGGTTGGAGGCAGTGGAGATATCCTGTTTAAGGGCAATGTGTGGTGTAAATATTATGCAGAAAATTCGGAGTGTGGAAATTAGGAGAAGGTGTGGAGTTAATAAAAGTATTAGTCAGAGGGCAGAAGAGGGGTTGTTGAGGTGGTTTGGTCATTTAGAGAGAATGGATCAAAGTAGAATGACATGGAAAGCATATAAATCTATAGGGGAAGGAAGGCGGGGTAGGGGTCGTCCTCGAAAGGGTTGGAGAGAGGGGGTAAAGGAGGTTTTGTGGGTAAGGGGCTTGGACTTCCAGCAAGCGTGCGTGAGCGTGTTAGATAGGAGTGAATGGAGACGAATGGTACTTGGGACCTGACGATCTGTTGGAGTGTGAGCAGGGTAATATTTAGTGAAGGGATTCAGGGAAACCGGTTATTTTCATATAGTCGGACTTGAGTCCTGGAAATGGGAAGTACAATGCCTGCACTTTAAAGGAGGGGTTTGGGATATTGGCAGTTTGGAGGGATATGTTGTGTATCTTTATGTGTGTATGCTTCTAGACTGTTGTATTCTGAGCACCTCTGCAAAAACAGTGATAATGTGCGAGTGTGGTGAAAGTGTTGAATGATGATGAAAGTATTTTCTTTTTGGGGATTTTCTTTCTTTTTTTGGGTCACCCTGCTTCGGTGGGAGACGGCCGACTTGTTGAAAAAAAAAAAAAAAATATATATATATGCTTGTACATGTATGTGTAGTGTGACCTAAGTGTAAGTAAAAGTAGCAAGACGTACCTGAAATCTTGTATGTTTACGAGACCGAAAAAAGGACACCAGCAGTCCTACCATCATGTAAAACAATTACAGGCTTTGGTTTTGTACTCACTTGGCAGGACGGTAGTACCTCCCTGGGTGGTTGCTGGTTACCAACCTACAACCTAAAAGAATTTTACTTATGGAGGCAAAAAGAGAAAATGTACCAGAATATAGTGGTATTGTGCCAACACTTTAATGTGGGTACAAGGCATGGGCTTTAAATATTACAGTGAGGAAGAGGCTAAGACAGCAGAAGTGTCAGAGTAGGAATGGGATGATACCAAAATTTTTGCTGATATCAGTACTCAGTTTTAGGCTGTTGGAGTGTGAGCAAAGTAACATTTATGAAGGGGTTCAGGGAAACCGGCAGGCCGGACTTGAGTCCTGGAGATGGGAAGTACAGTGCCTGCACTCTGAAGGAGGGGTGTTAATGTTGTAGTTTAAAAACTGTAGTGTAAAGCACCCTTCTGGCAAGACAATGATGGAATGAATGATTTTCGGGCCACCCTGCCTTGGTGGGAATCGGCCAGTATGATAATAAAATAAAATAATCAGACATCAAAATTAGAAGATACTTACCAACATTATTAAAATTAGCTGATGCCGCGGTGGGAGACTGCCGACTTGTTGAAAAAAAAAAAAAAAACTTACCAACATTATTAAAATTAGCTGATGTTCGTTAGTATTGAACTTTAGGCTAATACTGATCACTACTTTGGCACATCCCTATCAGAGAGCAGTGTATAGTTTGAATCTGTAGAGAGTTCATAGCATGACATTAAAAGATGGTGTGGGGTTACAGGAGGTATAATTGAGAGGGTGGAGGTGTTGTGGTAATTTGGGCATTTAGAGAAGATGGAGCAGAATACAATGACCAAGAGGGTACATAATATATCCAGGGTGAAGGGTGTGAAAGAGGTTTTAACCCTTAATTGGTCCAAACGTATATATACGTTTTTTCAACATCTGAAAGTATGTAAAAAAATGTAAATCTTTTTTGTTTTACATTTGAAAACGTGTAAAAAAAACTTTTATCTACATTTTTTTTTTGTTATATTTGAAAATATGTAAAAAAAAGTAGATCTACTTTTGTAGCACTACGAATTTGAACGTCAATCTCTTTGGACCGTTTAAGGGTTAAATAGTAGGGACCTGACCATCCAGCAGGCACTAGGGAACATGTTTGATTAGTGACCTGAGGACAATTCCACTAGTATTATTATTATAATCAAAAAGAAGCACTAAGCCAATTCCACTAGTAGATAGGAAGGAGGGGTGGGGATGTTGCAGTCAGGGTAATCTGAATTGCGATATCAGCCCACTCACACTTTTGGCAAGACAGTGATTGAATGAATTATGGGTGAATGTGCTTCCTTCTTTGAGTTGTCCTGCCTTGGTTAGAGATGACCATTGAGGTAAAAAAAAAAAAAATCACTGTACAGTTATGTGCCACTAGGCATGAAAAGATGAAGAATAGTTTTGTGAATATTTGTATAGGCTGTTTAACATGCATTTGTTTTCAGTTATGCGGCTCGGCAAAAAGAAGGAAAGGGAGCGTGAAACAGAGAGTCGAAGAGAAGTTGTAGATGGTGTGAGTAGATTATTGGGAAGTGCCAAGAATCAACCATTTAAAGGTATGTCTTATGTAAAAGGAACATAGTTCCCCTTCTTCCACACACATTTTGGATGGTCTCCTAGAAGTGGTATCCATTTGACTATTTTGTCTGAAAATGAATTTTCCATACTAGGTTTGGAGGTACCTGTAGAAACTTTCAAATAATTGTAAGATTTTCCACCACTGGTAGGGTTAGGCCCAACAGTGGTTGATTCCAGTGATTATTAGCCATGTGGCCTGATTCCAGCCCAAGCTTAGGATAGTTCTTCAATATTTTTTCTAGTGCTCACTAGAGCATTGCTGTACATGCTTGTCTCCACTCAGAAAACATTATACTAATTTAATACCAATTTTCAGAAAAAAATTGCACCTTATTGGATAGTCTTAGCAAATACCCATCAAAAGATATATGAATGGGAAGTACAGTGCCAGCACTCTGAAGGAGGGGGTGTTAATGTTGCAGTTTTATAACTGTAGTGTTAGCGTGCCTCTGGCAAGACAGTGATGGAGTGAATGATGATTGTTTTTTTCTTTTTCGGGCCGCCCTGCTTTGGTGGGAAACGGCCAATGTGTTAATAAAAACAAAAAAAAAATTAAACACATTGGCCGTCTGCACCGAAGGCAGATTCACTGTCTTGCTAGAGATGTGCCAAACTGCAAATATCCCCACCCTTCCTTCAGAATGCTGTACTTCCCGCCTCCAGGACTCAGCCCAGCTAACCAGTTTCCCCTGAATCCCTTCACAGATGCTATCTTGCTTACATATATGTAATTTATTTACAGTGGACCCCCGGTATTCGATATTAATCCGTTCCTGAGAGCTCATCGAATACCGAAAATATCGAAAAGCGAATCAATTTTCTTCATAAGAAATAATGGAAATCAAATTAATCCGTGCTAGACACCCAAAAGTATGAAAAAAAAAATTTACCACATGAAATATTAAGTTTAATGCAGTAGAATAATTACAATAACAACAGAATAATTGACATTTACCTTTAATGAAGATCTGGTGATGATTGATAGGGAGAGGGGAGTGTGGATGGTGTTAGTGTTTAGAAGGGGAATCCCCTTCTATTAGGACTTGAGGTAGCAAGTCCTTTTCTGGGGTTACTTCCCTTCTTTTAATGCCACTAGGACCAGCTTGAGAGTCACTGGACTTCTGTCGCACAACATATCTGCCCATAGAGGCCTGTACCTCTCTTTCCTTTATGACATTCCTGAAGTGTTTCACAACATTGTCAGTGTAATAGTCACCAGCACGGCTTGCAATAGCTGTGTTAGGGTGATTATCATCAAAAAAGGTTTGCGCTTTAAGCCACATTGCACACATTTCCTTAATCTTAGAAGTAGGCAACTTCTTCAATTTCTCTGTCCCCTCCTCCGAAGCAGTTTCCTCAGGTCTGGCCTCTTGCTATTGAAGATGATCTAGCAGCTCATCAGTGGTTAGTTCTTCATTGTCCTCCTCCACCAACTCTTCCACATCCTCCCCAAGGACTTCCCCAATGCCACAATGGATTCCTCAACTGGCATAGGCTTCTCAGGGTTAGCCTCAAATCCTTCAAAATCTTTTTTGTCTACACATTCTGGCCACAGTTTTTTCCAAGCAGAGTTCAAGGTCCTCTTAGTCACTCCCTCCCAAGCTGTACCTATAAGGTTTATACAATTGAGGATATTAAAGTGATCCTTCCAAAACTCTTTTAGAGTCAGTTGAGTTTCTGTGGTCACTACAAAGCACTTTTGA
The DNA here is from genome assembly GCF_038502225.1 of Cherax quadricarinatus. Taxonomy (NCBI): domain Eukaryota; kingdom Metazoa; phylum Arthropoda; class Malacostraca; order Decapoda; family Parastacidae; genus Cherax; species Cherax quadricarinatus. The sequence goes on along the minus strand of NC_091306.1, from coordinate 14,406,439 downwards.
AACATAGCTTTTGTGTACAGTTTCTTGAAGTTGGAAATGACCTGCTGGTCCATGGGCTGCAGGAGAGGAGTGGTATTAGGAGGCAAAAACTTGACCTTAATGAAGCTCATGTCCCCAGAAAGTCGCTCTGCCAAGTCTGTAGGATGACCAGGGGCATTGTCTAATACCAGGAGGCACTTAAGGTCTAATTTCTTTTCAGTTAGGTAATTTTTCACAGTGGGGGCAAATGCATGGTGTAACCAGTCATAGAAAAAGTCCCTAGTGACCCATGCCTTACTGTTTGCCCTCCACAGCACACACAAATTAGCCTTGAGGACATTGTTTTTCCTGAACACTTCTGGGAGTTTCAGAGTGATACACCAATAAAGGCTTCACTTTGCAATCACCACTAGCATTGGCACACATCAGCAGAGTAAGCCTGTCTTTCATAGGCTTATGTCCTAGGAGTGCCTTTTCCTCCTGAGTAATGTAGGTCCTGCTTGGCATTTTCTTCCAAAACAGGCCTGTTTTGTCACAATTAAACACTTGTTCAGGTTTAAATTCGTCACTGTCTATGTAATCCTTGAATTCCTTCACATACTTTTCAGCTGCTTTTTGGTCCAAACTGGCAGCCTCACCATACCTAATGACACTATGTATGCCACTATGATTCTTAAATCTTTCAAACCAACCTTTGCTGGCCTTAAATTCACTCACATCAGCACTAGTTGCAGGCAATTTCTTTACCAAATTGTCATGCAACTGCCTAGCCTTTTCACAAATGATCGCTTGAGAGATGCTATCTGTTTTTCATTTATCCACACCAATAATAGTCTCTCAACATTTTCTAACACTTGCGGTCGCTGTTTCGTAATCACAGTTGCACCTTTTGCAAGAACAGCTTCCTTGATTGCCGTTTTCCTGGTCACTATAATAGAGATGGTTGATTGGGGTTTACTATACAACCTGACCAGCTCCGACACACGCACTCCCCTTTCGTACTTTGCAATTATCTCTTTCTTCATTTCAATAGTCATTAGCACCTTTTTTCTCGAAGGGTTGGCACTAGAAGCTTTCTTGGGGCCCATGGGGACTTATTTTGCAGAAACAAGCACCAAAAAAGTGATAATATGGAATGTACCGAATGTATCCTTAGATGCACGCACACTGGCGCACACGTGGACACATCTCGTACGAATCGTATCGAATACCGGGTTTTCAATTGGATACAGAGGCGAAATTTTTGCGATAAAATGTATCGAATACCGGGGGTCCACTGTATTTTCTTTAAGAGTATGATTTTATTTGCATATAGGAAATATGTATTTTTTATCCACAGTGAGCGTAGATTCTGCAGAGTGGACAAATGTGAAGTTCTTCCAGTTGTCCTCGCAGTGGCAGACACAGATCAAATACTTCCCTATCTCTCTCTTTAGTCTACAAGACTCAAACTTGTGACTCAGTACCTTTCAAGAATCTGAAAATTAGCCTTTTCTTCAACTCCAGGACACAACTTGACCACAAGCATCAGAAGTTAGAACTTTAGGCCACCACAATATGCAGCTTAACACCACAAGCCATTGAACAATCTCATGTAGTGATTCCTATAATTTGTCACACTTTGAGGAATAATCAAGTCAAGCAAGTTTAAGAAGAACACCCGTGAAAATAATTCTTCAAAGATGTCACTATTAGAGATTGTGAATTTTTTTTTTATTATGAAATGTTACCAGGAAGGCTTTGGACAGCTTGAAGGATAGGCAAATAGAATTTAGTCAGCAATCCTTGATCTCATGTCTAAAATTGAGTGTTGTCTGCCATATAAAATGAAAGCGTGAAAATATAAATGTTAAGGACTCAGTGTCTAGGCTTATGTGGTACCTGAAATACGTCATACTCAACAGTTTTAAAATTAAAATAACCTGTCATTTGTATAACATACAAATACTTTTCAAATTTTTCCTTTTTCTTAATTGTTGAGTGTGCCAGATATTTTAGTTACTATAAATCTAATTGTTTTGTTGTGGACTATTTGATTCAAGAATATATAAAAATTGTAATTTATGAAACATTGTATATCAAAATTTACTCATACATATGGTACATTATAAATTAAATACTATAAATATTCATAAAATAACATTATAAATTAATTTTTCTTTAAAATATTAATTTGGTTTTGTACCACTATACCATTAGTAAAAATAAATCATTACCAAAAACTAGTGGAAAATTAAGTAAAGCATAATTATGCATTAAGTGATCATAACCATCTTTGAGAGAGAAATGCCGTCTCTCAGTATCTTGCTTCCTAGTTGTTGTGTATGTTTTGAAAAAGTATGAATTTGTGTGTTATTAATTGCTTCTCAGTGAAATATTCATGTGTAGATAAAGTATGCTTTCTCATTCTGTACGATTGTTGTGATGGTGTATTTTTGTATGACTGCATGATATGATGATAAACTAGATTGTGAAGCAAGTTTAGTTATGGCCTTATTAAGCACAAACCTTCTTTATAATGTGAGTGAAGGGAGAAGGTATAGGATGACAGAAATTGTTTTAAGTTTTATAAAATTTTATAAATTTCATCTAAAGTTGTAGATATGACTTATACAATAAGGCAAAAGAAGATAACTTTATTAAAAAAAAACTGCTATAATAACTCTGAGACCTATATTGCTAATGTTTAGTGAATTGCCTACAAGATTTTATACACTCATTGCACTTACTACATTAACAGTGAAAGTTCTAGTGTCTACAAACCTCATCTGAAAATTTTGCAAATGTGCATTGTTCACTGAAAAGAAATAAGATATATCCTTTCAATTTTCATATACAAACGTGGTTATTTTAAATAACTAAGTAGGAGCAATAAGATATAATTAGAATTTTTACACCATTTTAAGTAGGTGGTGCCAAACCCATAGTTTGGTTAGAACTTGCTAGTCAGGCACCCAGATGGTGAGTTGGCCTGCTAAATTTGTGCACATAGGTCCTTAAAGATATCAAGCTTACCTAGTCAGGATTGGATCAGACCCAGAACAGACTATTCAAAACCTTGAATATTCAACACTGATGCATAACTTCAAAGATATATTTAAAAAATATTGAAAGTTAGTTTTGAAGAGGCAGTTGTAATATAAACTATGACAAAAATGCTGACAGCAAAAGCATGAGGGTTGACCCAAAGAAAATACTGAGGATCACACACCAAATTATGGGTTTCTAGTATATATACAGTTAAACCTGAACTCTCCCTACATCTGTTCCTGCCCATATGTGGATACATTAATTCATTTTGATACAGCTGTATAGTCCTTGTGGCTTAGCGCTTCTTTTTGATTATAATAATAATAATCATTTTGATACAAAATTTTACATAACATTGCTCTTAATATGTATAAGTAAAAAGGTGAGTGCCACCTTATGTATTTGTGGTGACAGACTGTCTGACCTGGTGTAACTGTTTATGATGAGAGACCAAAACACTACAGTGTTGTACCCAAGTGCTTAAGTTTTACTTTCTTGCAGAGTTAACACCCTGTAATTGTGAGATTGACTTATGAACTATATTTAGGTGGAGAAAGGATGAAATGATAAAAAAAAAAAAAAAAAAGGTTTAACTTTCAGAACCAGAATGTCCACTTTAGGTTATAAGAGGTCCATTATTATTACACCATACAATCACAGGAATGTAGCAGATTCATAGGAATCATACAGCACCTGGGAATTGAAGGTAATAAGGGGATCAAGAGCCTCTCACTAACATAAGGGTAGGGGTCAGCAACATCTGGCCAAAGATAATGCACAAATGTGGGGGGACTTTAGTCAGATTAATAAATCAGGACTTACTTAGGGAATGGGAGTAGATATTTTTCAAGAGTACTTTAATTAGGAAGATCACTCAGTGCTCTTGGCAATTAAAAACAAAATATGCTAATAACACCCATGGTAAAACAAGAGCAAAAAATATATATTGTATGCTGTACACACACACACATGTACGTACGTACATTACAAACTCAATTAAATGTTAAAAAAAGCTAAATTACCCTGAGACCTCTACAGGCCTCCAAATAATTAGAAAAATAAGACAAGCAAGAATGCTGACGTATAGAGCAAATAGTTTAAAATGTGCTCCACAGGATCTTGCCTTCAAGGATCATAATAGTGCCACTATCACATCTGCGAGGAAAATGATAGGATGGATAATGAGAACATTCAAGAGATGCCAAGCCACCTTTTTTAAATCACTTATTCTTTCTAGGCTGGAATACTGCTGTACATTAACATCTCCATTCAAAACAAGTGAAATTGCAGACCTAGAGAATGTACTGAGAACCTTTACTGCACATACAAGTTCCATCAAACACCTTAACTACTGTGAACACTTGGAAGCACTTGACTGGTACTCACTAGAGTGCAGGCGAGATACATCATAATCTACACCTGGAAAATTCTAGAGGGACTGGTCTCTAATCTGCAGAAATCATTCCCTATGAAAGCAAAAGACTTGGCAGGTGATGCAACATACCCCCAATGAAAAGTAGGGGCGCTGTTAATACACTAAGAGAAACCACGTGTCCAGGGCCCAGGACTGTTCAACACCCTCCCACCATCCATAAGGGGAATTACCAATAGATCCCTTGTTGTCTTCAGGAGGGAGCTGGACAGATACCTAAAGTCAGTGCCAGATCAGCCGGGCTGTGGTTCATACGTTGGACTATGTACAGCCATCAATACCAGCCTTGTTCCACTGGGAGGCGCTGTATAGCCCTTGTGGCTTAGCGCTTCTTTTTGATTATAATAATAATAATCCACTGGGAGGCCTGGTCATAGACCAAGCCATGGGGCTGTTGATCCCCAGAATACTCTCCAGGTAGACAGTGAGCTGCACATCAGAAGTCGCACAAAGATGGGTTGGAGCATCTGCAAGGTGGCTTCATGAGTGAGGTAAATGTGCTCAGTCCTCAGTTTTGAGAGAACCATTTCAAAATGATGCATCATGCTGGGGGTTAGGAGAGCAAAACTTCTATGTTCCTGCCAAACAAACTTGCTCCTTGTCTGTAAGACCCACCATGATTATTAATGGTATTATCAGGTACAGTGGACCCCCGGTTTTCATAATTAATCCATTCCAGAGAGAGTGATTAAACCCGAATCTGATGAATTCCGAATTAATTTTCCCCATGAGAAATAATGGAAATCCAATTAATCAGCTCCCAACACCCAAAAGTATTAAAAAAATCTTTTTTTTTTACATGAAATACACATTTCCCTACACAGAAAACAATGAGACATGCAGAATAAATACTAAAATGACACCTTTATTGAAGACTTATTGATGAGTGATGAGACGGGAGGAGGGGAAAGGATGGTGTACTGTTGTTTGGAAGGGGAATCCTCTTCCATAAAGACTTCAGGTACCAAGTCATTTTCTGGGGTTACTTCTCTTCTTTGTTTTTTAATGCCACTAGGACCAGCTTGGGAGCCACTGGACCCCTGTTGCTCAAAAAAGTATTCCAGAGAGGTCTGTATCTGGTATTTCTTTAAAACTTCCCTGCAATGGGACACAACATTGTCATTGTACATATTGCCAACACAGCCTGCAGCAGCTTTGTCAGGGTGATGTTCATCCATAAATGTTTGCACCTTTGTCCACATTGTACAAATCTCCTTAATGTTTGAAGAAGGCACCTACCTCCATCTCTTTTCTTCCTCCTCTGAAGAAGAAATTTCCTGAGCTGTGGTCTGTTGCTGTTGTAGAGGCTCTTGCAGCTCTGTAGTGGTTAGCTCTTCATTGTGGTCCTCCTCCACATCCTCCAAATTCACATCCAACCCCATGGAATTCCCCAATGCCACAATACTTTCCACAGCTGGCATAGGCTTCTCAGGGTCAGCCCCAAACCCTTCAAAATCCCTCTTTTGTACACATTGTGGCCACAGTTTTCTCCAAGTAGAGTTCAAAGTCCTAGAAGTCACTCCCTCCCAAGCCTTACCTATAAGGTTTATGCAATGAAAGATATTGCAGTGATCTTTCTAGAACTCTCTTAGGGCCACACCAACAACAGAGTCGCCACAACTAACAGTATTTGTGATCTCTTGTAAGCATATTTGCACCTTTCACAACAACAGCTTCCTCGATTTCCTTTCTCTTGGCCACGATAGAAGCGATGGTTGTATGGGGTTTGTTATACAACCTGGCCAGCTCTGTGACATGTACTCCACTTTCATATTTTGCAATGATGTCTCTTGAATTCTCTAGTGTTTCTCACCCTACTTACCAGAGGGCTGGCATTAGAAGCTTTCTTTAGGCCCATGGTGGCTTATTTAGCAGTTGCAAGCACTAAAAATAATTGAATACAAAATATATCATATGAACGTGTGGGATCATCCTCACTGGCTGATAAATATGGCACACTGGCTGTAAATGGTGTGTCAGACCGCTCGGGCTGTGAGAATGCGTTCGGGATGAATGACTAATACCGAGTTCAATGACGATCACCGAGCCAATATTTTGACAAAAAAAAAAAAAACGTTACTTATTCCGAATTGTATGAATTCCGATGACATAATCCGTGCGTCCACTGTATTTGGTTTTTTAAATACAAGTAAATGAAATTACTATATTCACAAGAAATCACTTAACCTACATACTGTGGGACAGAGCAGCATAGCAAGTGAAACTGGACTCTTAGAATGTTTTGTTGCATATTGATCATCTGATCATGTTATAGGTACAGCTGTATTCATTTGCTGGATTATAAAATGTGGATGAGATCCATGATCACTACAGTAAAAAGTTAATGCTTGCAACACACTAATGTTCACATGATAATAGTTCATGTACTGAAGGTGTGATGGTAAAAAATCTATATGTTTATACTGATAAATCTCAAATACACTTGCTGAATCTTACCCGTCATGAAAGTGGTTCCCCACCCCAAAACATACTCATGAAAGCAGTGAACTACTACAGGTCATACTGCTACTGGGATTAAAGGGATGGGATAACTGGGTTTGATCCAAGAAGGGAAAGGCAACTCCAATTCCATAAACAAAAGCATTTCATTAACATCAAGCCCCTCCACACATCAAAAAATATGCAGGTACTTTGAGTATATTAGTATAATCCTCCGGGTTTAGTGCTTCCCCTTTGATTATAATAATAATAATTTGAGTATATTAGCATCAGATAGTAGTCCCACTATGCAATTAGGTGATAGTAGTTACTAAAATTATTAAGCTTATGCTTGTGGTGTCCCTTCAGAATATAAAGTTATCTTGTGTGTTTTTAATAGTTAATAATTTTGCCTATTCCTTCTCTTAATTCAGACCAACCACTTGAAGGAATATTTCTCAACACCCTTTCTATAATGTCAAGTAATTTAAAATTATAGCCTCTCCCTCCATTGCTGGCACCAAGAAATCCTCCTCGTCTGCCTTTTTATGTTGTTTTTCTTGCTGTTTGACACTTGTAGGTTTAGCGCTGAGGGCATTTGTTGTACTTTTAGGCTCTTAAAAAAATTTTTGAATTCTAAAAATCATCTTCAGTCACTAAGCTTTTTTATTCATACCACTGCTATATGTTATGAAAATTTGTTTCTGCATTTACTTTCAATATGGTATCCATATAATTGAAAGTCATTAATTAAAGTAACTCAGTTTGTCACTAGTGATATCAACAAGACACCAAAGAATTGGATCCACCCACTACTTCCTTGGATCATACCTAATTGCCTTTTTTTTTTTTTTTCCCAGGTAATGTATGACTCCTATGGGTCATGTGCTTCCATAAACAAAAATTTTTATTTCAGTATATTCTTTCCTAAAACTTTGTCTTTCAAAATATTTGTTAACACTATGATGCCTTGAATAACTAAGTACTAAACCTGAAGCAGTCACAGTGTGTCTGGGAAATAAAAAGTAATCAGGTCTGATCTATGGAAAAGGCAGCTCTAATACCCTGGATCAAGAGCCCTTTGCCAGCATCAAGATATTTCCTTTAAAAGGTCATTCAAATGCTTTCTCTCCTTTTCAGTAATTCCTTATTTATACTAATTCCCGGTCTTGCTCTTTTATCTTGACACACTTGTCCTGTGCTTACTGTTTTGATTTTTTTTTTTGATCATTTTATTACTGTACTTGTATGTAATTCTTTCAAGTTAAATTTATCCTATTATTACTTTAGGGCTTGCCAAATTTTCTTTTTATGTTTTAAAGCTTTCTCCTCTTCTGGGACACCACTCACTGTACACTATGACACTGTAAACATAATTTTTTTTTACCTTGGTGGCTATCTTCCCAAAGAAACACATTCATCCAGCTGCTGTCTTTGATAGAAGTGTGCTGACATCATAATACTGATTATCCCCAGAATACAACATCCCCACCCCACCTTCAGATTGCAGGCACTGACCTTCCCACCTCAAAGACTACCTTGCTCACACATCCATTAAAAAAACACTCGTCTCTATTCCCTACCTCGTGTACTCACACAGTCCTACTGGATGCTTAAGCTTCCTTCACACATTCCTAGGACAACCCCAATCCTTATCTTTCATCTCGGATTTATACACCCTCTTAGTGTATCCTTCTGTTCATCCTCTCCAAATGCCCAAATCATCTCAACAACCAATCTTTAGCCCTCTGTATTAAACCCTTGGTAACCCTACATCTAATTTCTACACTCCAAACCCTCTGAATATTCACAACACACATTTCTCTTAAGCATGACACCTCCACTGCCTCTAGCCTCCTTGTTGGAACATTCAACGTTCATGCCTCATACCTACATTGAAGTGTTATACATATATGTATTACCACTTCCATGGGGAAATGGAAAATAATCCTTTCTTTGTAAGCCATGCGTGTCGAAAAATCGACTAAAATGCCAGGAGCAAAGGTCTAGTAACCCCTTCTGTATAAATTACTAAATTAAAAAAAAAAAAAACTTTCATTTCTTCTTTCTGGGTCACCCTGCTTTAGTGGGAGAAGGCCAGAGTGTTATAAATAAATCGTATATTTATATTAATGCAACCACAAGCAATTGGTATTTAAGCAGTAGCAAACTGCGACTAGCCAGGGATCGAACTTGTGTTATTTTAGCCTGCCTTGTGGACCATCAATCCTACAAACATGTTATTTGACTTGCTTCCCATGAGGCAGGTAACATGGGTTCGAACCCTGGCTAGCAGCAATTTGTTATTGCATGCATATACGTATCTATATACATACAGCCTCTCCTCACTTAATGACTGAGTTCTGTTCTTAAGACTATATCGTAAACGAATTCATCACTAAGCAAGGAGCATATTATAATGGTAATAGGTTTGTGTTAACCATCTTTGATATTGTTTTAATGTCACTTTTGCATCTTTTATAACATTTTTAGTATATCTTTAAATGTTTATACAGTAGCATACTGTATACTGTAATAAACCGAATAGAGGAAATCAGCTCTAATATACATTATTTAGGTATGCATACTGGTCAGAGAGTCCGTCATAAGTCCGAGTCATCGGTAAACGAGTACATCGCTAAGTGACGTACAGCCTCTCCTGAGTGACGTACTCTTTTACCGACCACTTGGACTTATGACCAGCTCTCTTACCAGTATGCAAACCTAAGTAATGTATATTAGAGCTGATTTCCTCTATTCTGTTTATTACAGTATGCTACTGTATAAACATTCAAAAATATACTAAAAATGTTATAAATGGTTCAAAGGTGGCATTAAAAAACTATCTAAAGATGGTTGACACAAACCCACTACCCTTGCAATGTGGCTCGTTTAACTTTTGACAGCCGTGAACTCCCATCCTCTGTTGATGTAGCAGGACATCGGTTACAAGTTCGAAAGGTGATCCCTACACTGCAACAGTGTAGGAATTGCTGGCGATTTGGCCACCCAGCAAAATATTGCAGATCTATAGCCGAATGCCCAGTCTGTGGTGCCGATTACCATTCTAATACATCTTGCAGTCGACCTCCCTCTTGCCTTAATTGTCATGAGGCTCGCCCTTCGTACTCTCACCGTTGCCAGGTGTACTTAAATGAGCAGGAAATTCGTTGCCTCAAAGAGGCAGAAGGTCTCTCTTATGCTATGGCAGTTTCTCATCTCCGCCTCCAAGGGAGACTACCCCGTGTTTCTTATTCTCATGTTTCAAAACGTCCCCCCACTTCTGGGGTCCCATCTTCTGCAGCCTCCTCTGCGGTTGCCAGTCCCATAGTCACTCCTGTATCTAATTCTTTTGCTGTCCTGGGCTCAGACGTCCCTACTTCAACACCTCAGTCTGTCCTCACTTCTTCGTGTTCTCCCTCACAAACCCCGGTATAGACAAGACCTCATACGACACCTCCTCCCAATCGTCCCTCTACTTCTCAGAGGTCCAACAAATCTCCTTTAACCCCTCCTTTCCTTCATGCACCTGCGCATTTTACCTTCCCGGTCTCTGTACCTAGATCTTCCCCTTTCACTGGCTCCGTTACAAATGTGGAGGTTCATCATCATCCTCGTACTGTGCCTTCCTCCCCTGTCCCCTCCCAAGTTTCCTTTTCTGCCACCTCCTCGGTTTCTGCCTCTTCTGTCCCCTCCCACACTTCTCCAGTTCCCTCCACCCTTTTGCCCCTCCCCCCACCTTGGTACAGTCCATTACAGCTCCGATCTTTACTCAAACTCCTCCTCCTTCCATCTCCAATATTGTCTCCCATACGACGTCTCTGAACTCCGAAACACTTGAAGCAATCTCTGAATATATTGCAGAGACCAAACCATCAATGGACACTGATCCACCCTCTGTTCCTTCTCTTTCCTCTTCTCCATCTGCGCAACTCCTTTCTTCACAATGCACCGTTCCTTTGCTATTTGAACGTTTTTCTTTGCCACCGCATGTGGACTTTTCTAACCCTTCTAGTCCATAGGTACCCTTACCTGCAGATTTCAGGTATCTTTATCGTTGCCAATCATGGCCTATTTACAGTGGAATATTCGCTGCCTCAGGGGTAATCGGGGTGAGCTTCAGATGTTGCTCTCCCAGTTTTCCCCTGTTGGTGTTTGCTTACAGGAACCAAAATTACACTCTGCCGTTATCTATCCCATCTCAGGCTATAATTTATTGTATTCTTCAGATCCTTTTCCTGATGGGACCTTTAATGAAAGTGCCCTTCTTCTACGCACTGATATTCCGTACCATCAGCTATTTGTTCGTACTTCGCTGCATTACACAGCAGCCCGTATTCACTTGCATAGGTGGTATACACACTGTTCTTTGTATCTCTCTCCTTCTCTGGCATTATCTATCCCGGATATTGCCTTTCTTGTTTCGTCATTACCGCCACCACTTCTGTTACTTGGCGATTTTAATGCCCATCATTTCCTCTGGGGGGATGTCTCACTGTGATTCCCGTGGCATTCAGTTAGAGGCTTTTCTTGCTACCTACCCCCTCCATGTTTTAAATACAGGTACTCACACCCATTTTGATCCTCGGACTCATACTCTCTCTTGCATCGATCTCTCAGTCTGCTCTTCCTCCGCCGCATTAGACTTCACCTGGTCTGTTCTCCCGGATTTACATGACAGCGATCATTTCCCAATCATTCTTACTTCCCCTTCATATTCACCACCTCTTCGTATCCCATGCTGGCAATTTGATCAGGCAAATTGGAACCTTTACTCACAACTAACTGTTTTTAGTGAGGTTCCTTCTTCGTCCTCCATTGATGAGCTTTTACACCTCTTCTCGTCCTCCGTTTTAACCGCAGCTTCTCATTCTATACCCCAAACTTCGGGCAGGCATTCTCAGAAATGTGTGCCTTGGTGGTCTCCTGCTTGTGCTCGTACAGTATGTTTGAAACGCGCTGCATTGGGCAGGTACCGGTATAATAGAACCACGGAGAGACTTCTTGATTTTAAGCAGAAGCGTGCGATCGCTTGCCGTGTCATCCGTGACGCTAAACACACTTACTGGCGAGATTATGTCTCCACCATCACCTCTACTTCCTCTATGAGTGCAGTCTAGAAAAAAGTACGAAAACTGAGTGGTAAATATTCTGACCCGGCTCCTGTTCTGCGGATTGCCGGTGTTGATATAGCAAACTGAATTGGCAATCATCTGGTCCGTATTTCTCAGGGGTTCCATCTATGCCCCTCATTTCTTTCCTCAAAGTCTGCCAGAGAGTTAGCACCCTTGGACTTTTCTTCTCTCAGAGAAGAACAGTATAATGTGCCTTTTACACTTCAGGAACTGGAGGCAACACTCTCAGCTTGCTGATCATCGGCAGCTGGGCCCGACGACATTCACATTCGTATGCTACAACATTTACATCAGTCAGCCCTTGCAGTCCTATTATGCCTTTTCAATCTTATTTGGTCACAAGGAGTTCTTCCACAGCTGTGGAAATCTGCCATTGTTCTCCCTTTCCGCAAACCGGGTACTACGGGGTATGAAGCCTCCCACTATCGTCCCATTGCTCTTACCAGTGCAGTTTGCAAAGTGATGGAATGCCTGGTAAATAGACGTTTAGTGTGGTATTTAGAGACACACAACAGCCTCTCCATTCGTCAATATGGCTTTCGTAAGGGCCGTTCTACCATAGACCCCTTACTACGCTTGGATACATATGTTCGTAATGCCTTTGCAAATAACCACTCAGTTATTGCCATATTTTTTGACCTTGAGAAGGCATATGACACAACTTGGAGGTATAATATTTTGGCCCAAGCCCACTCCTTAGGCCTTCGAGGCAATCTACCATCCTTCCTTAAGAACTTTTTAACTGACAGACATTTCCGTGTTAGGGTTAATAATGTACTCTTCCCGAACTTTATCCAAGCTGAAGGTGTCCCCCAGGGATGTGTTCTGAGCACAACACTTTTTCTCCTTGCTATAAATGATTTGGCCTCTAGTCTTCCATCCAATATTTGGTCATCACTATGTTGATGACTTCGCTACTGCCTGTGCAGACACTGACTGTCACCTCATTACAGTTTCTCTCTAGCATGCGGTCAACCGTGTTTCCAATTGGGCCACCACACATGAGTTTAAATTTTCCAATACCAAAACTCACCAAATTACTTTCACTAGACGCTCTGTCATCTCCGATCATCCTTTATACCTCTGTGGCACCCGTATCCCTGAACGTGATACAGTCAGGTTTCTAGGCCTTCTCTTTGACCGTAGGTTATCCTGGAAACCTCACACTACCTCTCTGAAGACAACTTGTCACAGCCAGCTGAACCTTCTTAAAACCCTTGCTCATCTTTCATGGGGAGCTGATCGTCGAACTCTCCTTTGCCTACATTCCACCCTCATTTTATCGAAACTTGACTATGGTGACCAGATCTATTCAGCTGCCTCTCCTTCTACTCTATCTAGCCTCAACCCTATTCATCACCAAGGATTATGTTTATGCCTTGGTGCTTTTCGCTCTTCCCGTCGAGAGCCTCTATGCAGAAGCGAACGTTCCATCCTTATCCGATCGCCGTGATGCCCATTGCCTTCGCTACTATGTATGCTCTCATGATCGCAATCCTTCCATTTATAGAATGGTCACCGATATTAGAAGACATTATTTGTTCGCCGCCCCTGTTTGCTCCGTCCCTTCTCTGTTCACCTACATTCGCTCTTGTCTTCTCTTCAATTTCCACCTTTCTATGTTCATGTAGCATCTCACTTTTCCCTACCCCCCTGGGAAGTTCCAGCTGTTCGAGTCTGTTCTTTCTCACTTCCTTGCTCGAAAGCCCAACTGTCTACAGTAGCTTCTCGCTCTCTTTTTCTTGACCACTTCCACTCTCATTCTCATGCCATTGCAGTGTACACAGATGGCTCTAAGTCTTCAGACGGCGTAGGATTCGCAGCAGTGTTTCCGGACAGCGTCGTATGAGGGCATTTACTATCTTCGGCTAGTATCTTTACCGCTGAATTGTATGCCATTCTTGCAGCACTTATCCGTATTGCATCAATGCCTGTGTCATCATTTGTGGTTGTCTCAGACTCCCTTAGTGCTTTACAGGCTATACAGAAATTTGATACACCTCACCCCTTAGTCCTCCCTATCCAACTTTGGCTACGCCGCATCTCTATCAAGCATAAAGATATTGTTTTTTGTTGGGTCCCTGGTCATGTTGATGTACAGGGCAATGAACAGGCAGACACTGCTGCATGGTCAGCAGTACATGACCTACCAGTTTCATATAGAGGTGTTCCATTTACGGACTATTTTGCTGCAATAGCTACCCACCTTCACACCCGTTGGCAACAAAGTTGGTCTACTCTACTCGGTAATAAACTTCAATCTGTTAAACCAAGTATAGGTTACTGGCTGTCTTCTTGTCACCAGTGCCGAGGTTGGGAGACTACTCTCTCCCGTCTCCGCATTGGCCATACTCGTCTTACTCATGGATATCTCATGGAGAGGCACCCTGCTCCTCTCTGTGAGAATTGTCAGGTTCCATTATCGGTCAGATACATTCTGTTAGACTGCCCACTCTATCAACGAGCACGCAGAATTTACCTCCAATGTCGTCTTCGCTCTGCTGCTCTCTCTTTACCTTCCCTTCTCGCTGATGGACCCACCTTTCATCCGGACCCTCTCATTGACTTTTTGACAACAACTGACTTACTTCACAAACTCTGATGATACCTTCAGCCCTTTCTACCTCGATGTCTTGCTACCCTCTACCCTGCACTATCCCCTGCCCCGCTGTTTTCTGTAACCTACTGATCGCCCCTCCCTCCTCCTGCTGCCCAATACTCTCGCTTCCTTTCCTACCCTGCAGCGCTGTATAGCCCTTGTGACTTAGCGCTTCTTTTTGATTATAATAATAATAATAATACTGTGCGTGTATATAACAATAATAATAATAACAACAATACATACAGTAGTTACATTCCTGAAAACAGCATCTAATCGAAAAATCTTCTAATATGAAGTAAAGATCACAGGGAAAAAATAGGATTACAGTGAAACCTCAAATATCGAACTTTCTTCGGTCCAGAAGGCTGTTCGAGTGCCTTTACCGAATGAATTTATTCCCATCAGGAATAATGTAAATTAGATTAGTCCATTTCAGACCCTCAAAAATACACTTATAAAAGCACTTACAAAAATACACTTACATAATTGGTCGTGTTGGGAGCAGTTCGATTTTTGAGGTTCCACTGTATATTAATACCTTAGTCCCTCAAAAATGCCAGCAAATTTTTTTTAGGTCTCAAGATTTAAAAAAAAAAAATAATGTAATTGTAGATAGACACACAGTGATGCAATATACATATATAATACAATGCTTATGGCTACAAAGCTTACATAAATAAAATTTCTTACCCTAAATTTTCCTTGCTGGTGTTTATTGATGATTTTGAAAAAGAGTAGAGAGGGATGGTGTGTCCCTGCTGGGTTAATGTGGAAGATTGTAAATCACTGGTTGAGGCTCTAGCACTGATGCTGATGGCTGTGCTGGGGTACTGAAAAATTTGGTAATTATTATAATCAAAAAGAAGTGCTAAACCTACAAGGGTCATACAGCATGGGGAGTTCAGTAATGCATTTCTGGTCTATTTTACCCTTCATTACTTTATATAGCTGATAGTAAGGTATCATCAGCTGTTTCAGGCCCTGTTTCAGAGCAGTGCTTCTAGATTTGTGAAAAAGTCTGCAATTTTACCTGTAATATGGAATTGTTCACTTAACTATTGCAGTATTATAATCATAATGAAGTGCTAAACCCTTAAGAGTCATACAGAGCTGCTATTGCTGTGTTAAGTGTTTCTCTGTAGGTTGTTCTTCCTCATCCTTGTATGTTATCTACTTCCCTTTTATCTGGACATTTTCCTGCACATTTTTAAAACCCTCCCCTGGTAATCTCCTTGTTAGCTAAACAATTTCCTGAATCTGGCTTTCAAATGAGTGGAAAACCTGTAGAAGTATTCATCATGCCAGTCCATAATTTCCCCCCAGCGTACATTTAATGCTGATTGCAAAAGTGCATGGAATGAATTGCCCCAATGTTAAATTTATGCCAAAAATCTGGCATTCCAAGCTCATTCGATGTTCATTATTGCAACAAATTTCTGCATCACTTATCATGTAGTTACAATTAAATATTTGTTTCAGTAATTCCAAGAACCAGTGGATGTATTTGTTCATATCCACCCGAGTTCTGGATGAGTACGGGAATTATCAAGGGTAGAGAGACCCTTGTATGCAAGGTTCTTGCTGTGAAGGTTACATACAACTTCAGGAATAAAGTGATGCTTAAATTAAACCAGTCAATAAATAAGGCCTTTGTCATCCATGCTGAATGGTTTAACCTCCAAATACATGGCAAGGTGGTTTCATATGTACCATCAAAACACAGGGATACTTGAAGTGGTAAATAACCATGGGCTTAACTTCAAATTACCTAATGTATTACTACACAGTAACAAGCTGAAGCAACCCTTTAATGCCTTGAATCCTGGTGCACTTTTCTTTGCTAACTGATGTTAGGTTCTCGATGGCATCTTCTTCCAATAAAGACTGATTCATCAGCATTAAACATTTACTGTGGCTTATATCCATCATCAGATAATTTCCTCCAATTCGGCAAGGAAATTCTCTACAGTTGTGTGGTCAGCAAAAATACTTACCAGAAAATTTAATATTTTGCAACTGATTTCACAATCTGAACTTATGGAACCAGCTTCTGGTAAACAAACACTCTTTATGCTTTCCTTCCTCATCACACACAGTTTTGTAGTATTCTAAGGGTTTTTCTTTATTATGATGAAATTATATGCTGAACCTTTCTTGGTTTTATGCTCAATTCACACACTGAATAATTTTCCCATTATATTTGGTTGTGATGTCATTCTTTCCAGGTCATTTCCCTCATTCATGTTAATTGAATGAACTTAAACCTCACTGAGACCACAGATTCATACTGTCTAAATCACATGTGCACCACTTTTAAGCTCAATTAAGATCTCATTTTTTTTTTTTCAAAATACTAAGACTTTCATGCTTAAACTACTACTTACCATTTCCAGCATCACTCACATACCTCTAGAGTGCCATAGTTGCTATCCAGAGATGAGATACAATGAAAACATAAAAAATTATTTACATGGCTGTATGGTGTGGGATGCATTTACACACAACTGATGGAGTGGAAAGATGTTTACAGTAAAAGTGCGACTAGGCTTCCCCAGTAAAGACAATGGCCTAACCTATAAGCTGAACACAAGGTAAAGGGAAAACTTCTGCAATGTGTGCTATATTTGTTCCTCAAAAATTTACACCATAAATGAACATCATGGTACATTAATAATAAAAAAAAAAGCTCCAGGTTTTCAACCATCACACAGTGAGAACATAATTGATATCTTAATCGATGATCTCCTGTATGTAAAATAAACACCGTTTGCAATAGTCTTGCACTATATACATGTTTTCATTAACATGATGGTCAGCTCCTGCCAAGGCAGGGTGACTCCAAAGAAGATAACACATCTAGCAACATTCACTGAATTGCTGTGTATATGTATACAGTTATACATGTGTGTGTTAAATATACAGTAGAATTCTTGTATCTGCAGATTCAGTTTCAGTTATCCACAGTATATTGTGGTCTAAAAATAACCCGTATAATGGCCACAAAGTGCAATAGTAGTTATAGTGACAATTCTTCAAAGCCTAAGAAAAGCCATCAAGTGCTTCCCATCAGTGGAAAAGTGCTAATTCTCCACTTGTGCATAATTTATCAATTAAACTTTATCACAGGTATACAGGTTGGCCATCACTAATCCGGCAATCAGTTATCCGGTTCCATCAGTAATCCAGCACTAATTTTGGCTAGCATAATTTCATATTTCATCATTATACTGACTCAGAAATTGTGCAGATGGTTGTAAATCCACAGTAGCAAGCCAGTGGAGGAGAAAGTTATGAAAATGAGGAAGATGTAGCAGTCTCTGTTGATACATTAAGTGCATTCTAATCTAACCACTCTGTAATCCGACAACTCGCTAATCTGGCACACTACAGGTCTCAATGATGCCAGATTAGTGATGGCCAACCTGTATATGTAAATGAAAAATGATATATAAAGGGTTTGCTACTATCCACAGTTTTGGGTATCATGGTAGGTCTTGGAATGTATCCACCCACAGATATGGGGGGGGGGGACTACTGTATGTATGTATGTATGTATGTATGTGTGTGTGTGTGTGTATATATATATATATATATATATATATATATATATATATATATATATATATATATATATATATATATATATGTATATATATATATATATATACACACACAGTGGTCCTTCGTTGTTTGTAATTAATCCGTTCCTGGAGCTGTTACTATAAACGAAATTGACGAATTACGAATCAATTTTCCCCATAAGAAATAATGTAAATACAATTAATCCGTTCCTGACACCCAGAAGTATTAAAAGAAAAAATTTTTTAACATGAAATATGCATGTAGTACATAAACAATACAATGGGAAATGATGAATGAAACATTAACAGCATAACACTTACCTTTATTGGAGATTCTTCTTAGTGTATGGGAGACTGGAGGAGGAGAGAGTGGATTGTTTATAGTTTGGAAGGGGAATCCTGGCATTGCCTTTTCCTCTTGTGTAATGAAGGTCCTCTTTGGCATTTTCTTCCAAAAGAGGCCTGTTTCGTCACAATTGAACACTTGTTCAGGTTTCAGTCCTTCAGCCTCTATGTACTCCTGGAATTCATGCACATATTTTTCAGCCGCCTTGTGGTCCGAACTGGCAGCCTCACCATGCCTTACCACACTGTGTATGCCAGTACGGTTCTTAAATCTCTCAAACCAGCCTTTGCTGGCCTTAAATTCACTCACTTTACCACTATTTGCAGGCAATTTCTTTACCAAATCTTCATGCAACTGCCTAGCCTTTTCACAAATAAACGAAGTCATAAGAGTATCTCCTGCTAATTGTTTCTCATTTATCCACACCAATAATAACTTCTCAACCTCTTCCAGTACTGGTGATCTCATTTTTGTCAGCATAGTTACTCCCTTTGCAACAACAGCATCCTTTATTTTGTTTTTCTTGGCCACTATGGAACATAAGGTTGTGTAGGGTTTCTTAAACATCCTGGACAGTTCGGCCACACTTGTACCACTTTCATATTGTTCAATGATGGTTTTCTTAAATTCAATCGTATTTCTCACCTTCTTTACCACAGGCTTGGCACTAGGAGCTTTCTTTGGAGCCATGGTAGCTTATTTAGTACTTGCAAGCACTAAAATAAATGGAATATTATGAAATATTCCGCTGGAGCACGTGAGGGGACCTTTGCTCACTGGTAAACAATGCCAGACTGGCTGCCGTCCTGGCTCACTCCATGGGTACGCGTCCCAGACGAACTACGACTCGCGCGTCAACCTATGAAAAGCGAGTCCATGTTTAAACGAAAATACCTCTATGATTGGCGAATTTTACGATTGCCGGGAACTACGAAAAGCGGGGGACCACTGTGTAATATATATATATATATATATATATATATATATATATATATATATATATATATATATATATATATATATATATATATATATATATATATATATATATATATAATTTTTATTAACACATTGGCCGATTCCCACCAAGGCAGGGTGGCCCGAAAAAGAAAAACGTATAGTTTTCCTTTTTCGGGCCACCCTGCCTTGGTGGGAATCGGCCGATGTGTTAATAAAAAATATAATGTATATATATATATATATATATATATATATATATATATATATATATATATATATATATATATATATATATAATATTTATTTCTAGATTTAAAATAACATTAAAAGGAATAAAAATTTTGATCAGAATTCACGTACTAAGTATTTCTATTTGAATGATAAGAATTGCTGTACTTGACATACAAGTTCCATTTTGTTGCATAAAGATCTACTGAAGTGTTTGACCTAAATTTTATCTCAATTCATCTTCACAATGTAATGTAAGAAATAGGCTTGATATAGCAATATTTATTACTTGAAAATATCTTCATATTTTAAGGGTTGATAAAACAGATTTGTTAAGACTATACCTACTTATTACAGAGTTGTGCTTAGTGTCTGTCACCTGTCAGGACATTGGGGAGTTGCTGTACAATGAAACTATGACAGTGTATTTAAAAAAAATCCATGTTTCTTTAATTTTTAAATAATTGGGCATAGTGTCTGCATTTCTGCATCAATGCAACTTTGCTTATACCTTTAATATTTTTTATGTATTTCAATGAAAATGTAGACAAGTGCTAGCAGAAATGTTATGTTGACTAATCGAGTACTGTACTTCCACTGAGCTCGTGGTGTCCAGAGTCTTGAATCCATCTCAACCTCTTCCTTAAGCCTTATAGACATCCTTAACTTAGGCTGGTGATAAATTTATGGGGAAGCACTAAACCCATAGGCATCATACAGAACTTAGGGAATAGATGGCAGTTAGGTGTGATCCAAAGGGAAGTGTGGCTCCAATTCCTTAGATCAAGAGCCCTTCAACATCCAAGCCCCTCCCAAGAAGGAAGGCTGGTGATAAAGGCCTTTAGATTGTCACCTTGTCCCTCTCACCCTACTCCTCAACACTCCTTTGTCTGGAGTCTGCCGAAGGCTAAAGTATTAGTGGCCTCGTGGGGCCAAAAACCACTAGTCTCATGCTTGTCAGAGTTGGGAGTATCCATGAAGAATCTTTTAAGCTAAAGTTAATGGTAAAATACATCTATAAGCTCTTCATAACATAATTCAATGCTTTTGCCATTACAGTAAAAAATATAGAATTTAGTGATGAAAATACTATTAAGAAAAAACCGAGATTTTCAAAAATGTTCTGCAGTATTCACTTTGCAACTTTTCAAAATTTGCTCATTTTCACTAAGCATAAATGTACACACATTTGGCACTGTATATATTTCTTTGCATTACTGTATATAGTTATTCTGATGACTTAATGAAGTATGTAATTTTTTTTTAGTAATCACATTTAAAAATATAAAAGTACTGTAATAAAATTCAAAGCTTTTTATTCCTCTTATTACATTGGCCTTGTGTTACTTGATTCAGTGGATGCTCCCGACCTCAAGTAATTGAATGTGATGTAAACATTATGTTTTTGCATTTGTAGAGATTTAGGTGATATAGAAAATAAGACTAGCATGCTGTGAATGTGTTGATAATTTTGATATGTCCTACTTCAGAATTGCCTGTAGTTTATGAATTTTGATTGAGGATGATAATTATCCACACTTAGGTGAGTTACAGAGCAAAACATTCAGTAAAATATACAACACAGTATGTAACACAAATTTCCAATTTTGTAACATTACATTAAAAGTTTTATATATATATATATATATATGTATATATATATACATATATATATATATATATATATATATATATATATATATATATAATATATATATATATATATATATATAATATATATATATATATATATATATATATATATATATATATATATATATATATATATATATATATATATATGCAGTGCTGGAAAAAGACAAGATGTCAAAATGTATATTACACTAAAAATTTTTGTAAAATATGTTCTTTCAGAAAAAGCAATTTATTTTAACCCTTAAACTATTGTCTAATAGGAAGATGTATATTTCCTTTTCATCATTTTCTGAAGCAGTGTCATAATGATAACTTTACATTTCATGAAGATCTTGTGGTCTTTAGGCTTAGTAACACAGGTTTGAAATCTTGTATAGCAACCAAATGCAGTACAGTACTGTGCTTTAATTTTTAGTTTTTCACTTAGTGAAATATTACTTTGCTTGTGTTTCAGTGTATAGTGCTTAAGTGAGGGGAAGGGGGAAAGGGTGAGAAAGGGATTCTCACTGCTGCAAGATTACAGCTAGCTGATATTCCTCTTGCACAATTATAGTATGAACAATATTTCATTGTGTTCATATATGCCAAGTGATCAACACCTCACTTAATAACTTTAATTTTCTGTGGAATCTATTTTATCACAACATTTGAGGACACATTTTTGTGCTCACCTATATGACCCTACGAGGTACCTGACAGTTATGTTTATTCTATTTACGTTTAATTTATGGTGTTCATTGAGCAATATTCTTTATTTCATGGGGAAGTATTAAAACAGTAAGGATCATACAGTACCTTGGGAAATGAGAAACAATCATATTCAATCCAAGAAAAAGGATGGGTTACTCCAATTCTTTGGATCTAGAGTCATTGGTGTCAGGGCACCTCCCTTAAGGAAGCTTCTATAATATTGATGGGCATAAATTTTTTTGAAACACACTTGCCATCTCACACTGAGGTAGGGTGACCAAGAAAAGGAAACACATTTATCAACACTCAATCAATAGCTATTTTTGCATAAGTGCACAAACATCAGAATTCAAATGACTTTTCAACCTGCAATATCCCTACCCCTCCTGCAGAGTGCAGACAATGTACTTCCCACCTCTAGGATGTCTAGCTAACAGATTTTTGTCTGAGTTTTTTTCATAATTGTTACCTTACTCACACTCTAACAGCAGCATACCAAACCATAAAAAACGCTTGTCTCTACTCCCATCTAACACTCACACAAGCCTGTTGAATGCTCAAGCCCCTGGCACTCGAAACTACCCTTACTCAGATGACCCCTTATCCTCTTTCCTTCCATCCTAGATTTATATACCTTGTGCATCCTATTTCGTTCCCTCTTTCAATGCCCTAATCACTTCAACCCCTCCCCTCCCCTCCCCTCCCCCTCCCCATAATAATTCAGCATAATATGTTGTAACTACCACCATTTCTGCTATTTGAAATACTATTATGTATATAATAACATTAGTGTTCTTTACCCTTAATACAGTACAGCATATCGTCTACATGCCATGACTCACACTTTGTTACCAAATCACCCAACTAGGGCACAAAGCACTGGATGTATATTTGGCACAAAAGACCCAAGATCTTTATCCAACATAAATTATGTCATCTCATTTAAACTGACTAGTTAACCTAGATCATGCCCTGCTCCACACACAGTGGTAAATCTACATGGTAAACAGTTTAAGGGTTAAAATAGTAAATAGGGTGATAAAAATACTTATAAAGTATCAGAAGTATTGGTGTATCATATTAAGCAATATATTTTACCTGGATATTGACAATGAATTAAATTATCTATAGATTAAAGTGACAATATTTTAAGCAAGCTTAACTTCAAGCTTCTTGTCAGTAAACACAAAACTGCATTCATAAAGGGTAAACTCTTTGTGGATGAAGATAAGCCAAGCAACCAATTTCAATAAGTTATTTTCAAAATATAGCAAGGTGCAGGTATTGTGGTTTATAAAAAAAATTTTTTAGGAATAAAAAAAGCCACATTCAATTTTTTGTTATTAAATAAGTGTTAGTAGGCTTCATTAATGGTTTCAGACTGTAGTAAGTCTAATCACAGTCCTTAATGGTGAATGTGGCCATTGTTAATAAAAACACCTCATACTTCCACTTACACCGGAAAGAAAATTTACCACTTCATTTCTCAGAAAGTAGAATATCTGTGTAAAACGAATTTTTAAGGTCCTTAGCATTTTGTATGTGATATGATAAGCAGTTTTGAGTCTATTGCAGTACTTTACTATGAGTTTTTAGATTTATCTTTTGTTTACAATTTGCAGATTAGACTGATAACATAGCTAAAAAAAAATAAAGTAGGCATAAGCTATTCACAGTTCTAATAGGTACTATTTTCTCAGAAATTTCAACAGAAAATTATATATAGTACAGCAAAGCTCTTCATGCAGATTGAAACAAAATTTAGTTAACATTTAGTCTGCCTGGAACTAGAATTGTGGGGCTTAAATTTTTTCCTGTCATGACCACATTATAAGTAACCATTTACTGTATGTTTTTACTGTTCTTGCATGTTTAATACTGTATACCCTGACAAAATACTCAGTCTTGGTCTTCCTGAAGAATTATTAAAATGTCTGTTAGATTAAAATTAAATTCCCTACTTAAAACTAAATTGTTAATCGAATGTTTAAGTGATAAAAACAGAGATTAGCTTTTAATTATGTTTTCTATAAAAAACATTTTGTGATATTTATAATCAAGGAAGCTATGCATGTATTACGTATATGTACATGTGTGTGTGGTTGTGTGCATGCACAATTGTCTGTGTGTGTACTCACTTGTACTCGCCTAATTGTGGTTGAAGGGGTCGAGTCTCAGCTCCTGGCCCCACCTCTTCACTGGGGTGTGTGTGTGTGTGTGCATACTCACCTAATTGTGGTTGCAGGGATCGAGACTCAGCTCCTGGCCCCGCCTCTTCACTGAGTGCTACTAGGTCCTCTCTCTCCCTGCTCCATGAGCTTTATCATACCTCATCTTAAAGCTATGTATGGTTCCTGCCTCCACTACCTCACTTGCTAGGCTATTCTACTTCCTGACTACTCTATGACTGAAGAAATACTTCATAACATCCCTTTGACTCATCTGGGTCTTCAACTTCTAATTGTGACCCCTTGTTTCTGTGTCCCCTCTCTGGAACATCCTGTCTCCGTCCACCTTGTCTATTCCGTGCAGTATTTTGTACGTCGTTATCATGTCTCCCCTAACCCTCCTGTCCTCCAGTGTTGTCAGGCTGATTTCCCTTGACCTTTCTTCATGGACATTCTCCTTAGCTCTGAAACTAATCTTGTCGCAAACCTTTGCACTTTCTCTAATTTCCTGATGTGCTTGATCAAGCGTGGGTTCCAAACAGGTGCTGCATACTCCAGTATGGGCCTGACGTACACGGTGTACAGTGTCTTGAACAATTCCTTACTAAGGTATCGGAATCCTGTTCTCAGGTTTGTGTGTGTGTGTGTGTGTGTGTGTGTGTGTGTGTGTGTGTGTGTGTGTGTGTGTGTGTGTGTGTGTGTGCGCACGATTCTGAGCATGTGTGTACAGTATACGTATATACATTATATATTACACATGCACATACACATGGCATATCTATCATTTATTCATGGTTCCATTGAATTTTTAATTGATCTGATGCTCCTTTCGCTTTTCTGATGTTTGCTCATAATTTTTTGTTTTGGTTTTCAAACCAAGTAAAGTTCAGAGTGTAACACTGAGAATATTAGTGTATTATCATGGAAGATAGTGTTTGTGTGTCCTTATGATGTAGGCCTTATGAACAGTATTATTATTATTATTATTATTATTATTATTATTATTATTTACAGGACATGGATTTTTTTTTAAATGAATTAGTTTTTTTTTTTTAAAAGCCTTATATTTTATATTTAAAATGTTTGTACTTTAACTAATGTTCAATTTTGATAAAAAGCTGTTGAAAATAAAATATGTTCAATTTGTGAGTCCCATAATAGTTGAAAATACTGTATATAAACTTTAAGTTATTTGGATCTGTTCATGAAATGAATATACTGTAGTTATATCAAAGTTTGTAAACTTAAAGGAAAGTACTCTGTTAGGCACAAAATTGCTAATCAAATGCTTCTCATTTTATTTCCTATTTCTGCTGTTGCTGCTCAGAACTAGAATCTGAGGAATTCTAGAGTTCATCTTAAGACCACTTAAGTAAAGATTAACAAAAAAAAAAAATGATGCTGAAAATCATATTATGCGTAGTTTAGTGGATTTTCTCTGTGGACGGGTTAACAACTTTGTAGACGAGTTGTCTGTAATGGGGGTTCTGGCATTTAGCCATCATGAATGATTTCTGAAAAGCCACTTATGTCATTAAAATTACAAGTGATGAACTATTACTTGTAATTTGTATGATGATAAGACATTTCTGGTGTACCAGAAATTGTTTCAGAAAGCAGTTCTCTTCCTAAGTACTGTGAAACTGTATTTGGATTAGGAAATTATTTTATGTATGTATAAAAAGCACTGTATCTTGTGAAATGAATTTTGTATATTGTATATTACAAATGTTTTTTATTTAGCACTGAAAGGAAAGAAGTTAGGTTGATAAGTAAATCAGAAATGAAAGACATACTCATGCTTTTAAATATAGGACACATTTTGTACACACATTTTGCATAGGTTAAGTGTCACGCTATGAATAGAATGTCAGCTACTTAATTTTCTTGTACTGTCTCTTGTTTCTCTGTGGATGAGTAAGTCTTGTAATCCCTTTTACACACAACCATACATATCACACCATTTTCTGGTCACTTTTACTAACGCAAAATTTTGGAAACTCTTCAACACTGTACTTATTATAATAGAAAAATTTCACTTAGTCATCCTCTTTAATCTTGTATATTCTCACTGTTTTTGTTATTTCATAGCCTTTTTGTATATATTTTGTGCCATGGTAGGTTCTTTACATCTCTGTTCCTTATAGCCTGTTTTTCAACATTTTCAGAGTTCTATGGTATTTGAGATTTTTATTTTCATATTTTAAAATTATTATAGTCACGGCACAATTTCTCTACTTAAAGTTTTCATTCATAATCTGTACAACTTTCAGAATGAGCTATCGAGTATTGCTTCTCTCACCCATTTTCTATCACCGTACCATCCTCTATAAAAGGAAAGCAGTGTAAGCTGTAGTGACTAATGTCACTCTGAATACATGTTGGAATATATACTTTTTTTTATTTTATGATCCTTTATTTATTTATTATGTGTCTGCTCACACCTTAATGCAAAGCCTGATTTTCAGGCATATATAGTAGAACTTTGTATCCACTGATTTATCTATAGTTTTAGTTATCCACGGTTTACTGTGGCCCAAAAATAACCCTTAATTTTGCTTAACAATGGCCCCAAAGCACAAAGGTAGTAATGCTGGCAGTTCTTTAGAGCCTAAGAGAAGCCATGAAAAGCTTCTCATCAGTGAAGAAGTACTAATTCTAGACTTATTTTGCCTAATTTATCAATTAAACTTTGTGAAAGGTTATGTATGTAAATGAAATATATATTGAGTTCACTACTATCCACAGTAGGTCTTGGAAAAACTGGTAGAGCTAATACTAAATTATTTAACTCTTTCAAGGTGGTTCGTTAATGCTGAAGGACTCTTGATCCAAGGAATTGGAACTACCCTGTCTTTCCTCTGAACAGAGTGCCTTCACTCCCCTGGTGCTGTACGAGGCCTATGGGTTAACTAAGCTCTCACCCAAGAATTTAATAATAATAATAATATTACAGCCTCTCCTCACTTAACAACAGAGTTCCATTTCTAAGACCACGTCACTAAACGAATTCATCACTAAGCGAGGAGAATACTATAATGGCTGTGGGTTTCTGTCAACCGTCTTTGATATTGTTTTAATGTTACCCTTGCACCATTTATAAAATTTTTAATATATTTTTAAATGTTTATACAGTAGTGTACTGTATATTGTAATACACTATACAAAATTAGAGTAAATCAGCTCTAATATACATTATTTAGGTATGCAAACTGGTCAGAGAGCCCATCATAAGTCCAGGTCGTCAGTAAATGAGTACAATGCTAAAAGAAGAGAGGCTGTACTAACATAAGCTTTGATTTTCCTGCTTCTTACAGTATTATTGTACTCAAAAACATGTGATAAATGATAAACCTGTATAAGTCACAGAATATTTGAAATCTACCATGGAAATTTATTCACATGGATGCTATTGTCCAAGACCTGTCTTCTTTCTGTGGTGATTACAGCATTTATCATTGTCTTGAACTACAATGACTGGGGATTGCCTCACCAGGATGACCACAGCTTACGAAGATATGTGAAGTCCTACCTTTATGCATTTGCCATGTTTATATATATATATATATATATATTCTAGGTAGTAGGTTGGTAGACGTGCAACTATGACCACCCTAGAAAATGCCGTGCCCATATGACAACAGGAAAATGCAAACTCCCTTCCTGTAAGCTTTTTCACCCTGAAATGTGTACCTCTTCGGTACAGGAAAGACTGTGCTATAACTTAAATTGCCAGGCACACCATCTAAAGGGGACAAAAAGATACAAAACATCCAGGCCATGGGAAAACCTGGGTAGCCACAGCCACTCAAGAGGGAGAGGTTTTTTAGTGCCAGGAAGGAAAAAAAAACTCGCAGGAAATGGCAGAAATCGTACACCAAATCCAGTCATTTCTGGAGTGGAACCACAGTCGATGGCCTCCACTCCAAACCAACAGATACAGATACTAATGCTGGACCCCCCCCCCCAGTACCAACAATACCACCAGTCCGATGACATTCTTCTTTGCAAATATACAGGGTCTAAAGCCAGCAACAAACAACAAAATACCTTTCATCCGTGGACTGCTTGCAGAGGCAAAGGCAATGTTCGCGGCTTTCACTGAGACCCACATAGAGGATCACTTGGACAACGAAATATGGATCCCAGGTTACAACCTATACAGATGTGACGAGTGAACAGGCAAAGGGGGGGGGGGTGGCCTGTACATTGCAGAGTCACTTGTTTGCACAGAACTGCTTAATGCCTCAAATGATGTAGTGGAAGTTTTAGCAGTAAAGGTCGAGAACCAAAACCTAGTCATTGTGGTAGTCTACAAGCCTCCAGATGCAACATCCCAGCAATTCCAGGAACAGCTGTTAAAAATTGACCACTGTCTGGAAAATCTTCCAGCTCCTGCACCCAACATCTTGCTCCTGGGGGATTTCAACTTAAGGCACCTAAAATGGAGGAATATAGCAAATTGTTGCAGTAATAACACCAGGAGGCAGCTCTGATGAAAACTCACACTCACACGAGCTTTTAAATCTCTGCACAAAATTCAATTTAAACCAGCAAATAATAGAGCCTACTAGACTGGAGAATACACTAGACCTCATCTTCACTAACAATGATGATCTGATAAGAAATGTCACCATATCAAAAACAATATACTCAGATCACAACATAATTGAGGTTCAGACATGTATGCGTGGAGCCCCAGACCGACATAATGAGATTAGTCACGAGGGAGCATTCACCAAATTCAACTTCAATAACAAAAACATAAAGTGGGACCAAGTAAACCAAGTCCTAACCGATATAAGCTGGGAAGATATACTAAGCAACACAGACCCCAACTTATGCCTAGAACAGATTAACTTGGTGGCACTCGATGTATGTACAAGGCTTATTCCTCTAAGAAAAAGGAGGAGTAGATGTAAAACAGAAAGAGACAGGCGCTCCCTTTACAGGCGACGGAAAAGAATAACAGAGCGGCTAAAAGAGGTCAATATATCTGAAATGCGTAGGGAGACACTGGTCAGAGAAATAACAAGCATCGAACTTAAGCTAAAGGAATCTTATAGGAGTCAGGAATCACGGGAAGAACTAAAAGCCATAAATGAAATCGAAAGAAACCCAAAGTATTTCTTCTCCTATGCCAAATCAAAGTCGAGAACAACGTCCAGTATTGGGCCCCTACTTAAACAAGATGGGTCCTACACAGATGACAGCAAGGAAATGAGTGAGCTACTCAAGTCCCAATATGACTCAGTTTTTAGCAAGCCGCTAACCAGACTGAGAGTCGAAGATCAAAATGAATTTTTTATGAGAGAGCCACAGAATTTGGTTAACACAAGCCTATCCGATGTTATCCTGACGCCAAATGACTTCGAACAGGCGATAAATGACATGCCCATGCACTCTGCCCCAGGGCCAGACTCATGGAACTCCGTGTTCATCAAGAACTGCAAGAAGCCCCTATCACGAGCCTTTTCCATCCTATGGAGAGGGAGCATGGACACGGGGGTCGTCCCACAGTTACTAAAAACAACAGACATAGCCCCACTCCACAAAGGGGGCAGTAAAGCAACAGCAAAGAACTACAGACCGATAGCACTAACATTCCATATCATAAAAATCTTTGAAAGGGTCCTAAGAAGCAAGATCACCACCCATCTAGAAACCCATCAGTTACACAACCCAGGGCAACATGGGTTTAGAACAGGTCGCTCCTGTCTGTCTCAACTATTGGATCACTACGACAAGGTCCTAGATGCACTAGAAGACAAAAAGAATGCAGATGTAATATATACAGACTTTGCAAAAGCCTTCGACAAGTGTGACCATGGCGTAATAGCGCACAAAATGCGTGCAAAAGGAATAACAGGAAAAGTCGGTCGATGTATCTATAATTTCCTCACTAACAGAACACAGAGAATAGTCGTCAACAGAGTAAAGTCCGAGGCAGCTACGGTGAAAAGCTCTGTTCCACAAGGCACAGTACTCGCTCCCATCTTGTTCCTCATCCTCATATCCGACAGACAAGGATGTCAGCCACAGCACCGTGTCTTCCTTTGCAGATGACACCCGAATCTGCATGATAGTGTCCTCCATTGCAGACACTGCAAGGCTCCAGGCGGACATCAACCAAATCTTTCAGTGGGCTGCAGAAAACAATATGAAGTTCAACGATGAGAAATTTCAATTACTCAGATATGGTAAACACGAGGAAATTAAATCTTCATCAGAGTACAAAACAAATTCTGGCCACAAAATAGAGCGAAACACCAACGTCAAAGACCTGGGAGTGATCATGTCGGAGGATCTCACCTTCAAGGACCATAACATTGTATCAATCGCATCTGCTAGAAAAATGACAGGATGGATAATGAGAACCTTCAAAACTAGGGAGGCCAAGCCCATGATGACACTCTTCAGGTCACTTGTTCTATCTAGGCTGGAATATTGCTGCACACTAACAGCTCCTTTCAAGGCAGGTGAAATTGCTGACCTAGAAAATGTACAGAGAACCTTCACGGCGCGTGTAACGGAGATAAAACACCTCAATTACTGGGAGCGCTTGAGGTTCCTAAACCTGTATTCGCTGGAATGCAGGCGGGAGAGATACATGATTATATACACCTGGAAAATCCTAGAGGGACTAGTACCGAACTTGCACACGAAAATCACTCACAACGAAAGCAAAAGACTTGGCAGATGATGCAACATCCCCCCAATGAAAAGCAGGGGTGTCACTAGCACGTTAAGAGACCATACAATAAGTGTCAGGGGCCCGAGACTGTTCAACTGCCTCCCAGCATACATAAGGGGGATTACCAACAGACCCCTGGCAGTCTTCAAGCTGGCACTGGACAAGCACCTAAAGTCGGTTCCTGACCAGCCGGGCTGTGGCTCGTACGTTGGTTTGTGTGCAGCCAGCAGTAACAGCCTGGTTGGTCAGGCTCTGATCCACCAGGAGGCCTGGTCACAGACCGGGCCGCCAGGGCATTGACCCCCGGAACTCTCTCCAGGTAAACTCCAGGTAAGTCTAATCAAAAGTTAGTCACTAAGAAATCACCATAAAAGATATGTCACTAAGAAATCACTGAAAAAAATGTCTCAACACTCACAAATGCCTCTATAAAAAGATCATTATCATTGGAGCGACGTCAGTGGAGAAATGAGGGTGGCGGTAAGGTGGTGGTGGGGAAGGTTGTTGTTTGTCACTGGCGCCGCTGTCCACTCTTCTCAACACGATGTCTCGAAGAATTTGCGCTTAAACTCAAGCACCCCACATAGCTAGGCTTTTGTCGTTGGCGCACAGGGATGATGAAACACACTTGAGTCTTGACCCACTATGTGGGTGCTAGGACCCGATTTAAGGGTGAAAAACAATGGTGGTGGGTAGGTGTGGGTGAGCGAGGCAGCGCTGAGTCATTGAGTGAGTGGCTAGGCCGACTGGATGATCGGCATACCCACGTGCTCTGGCTTACACCCAAACAGGCACGAGAATATTCTAAGCCAAGCTTTCTTAAAAACCCAGAAAATACCACATGGATGTTATAAGCACTCAGGATGGCTTTGAACTGGGAGCACAAAGCGATGGTGAAGGCTGGAACTCACGTGGCTTGCTTGTGTGGAAATTTATTTGGTCTCTAAAGTTCCACAGGACAGATCCAGCATGGTCGTGATGGAACGGCTGAGCTGGATGGCCCTTAAAACCCTCCCAAACAAACAGCATTCTCTTTAGTTGGCGGTGGATTGTTGGTAGGCATTTATTTAATTTATAGATTTACTCTTCAGGGAAGGAGTAGGTAGTTTTACTGTTAGTACACTAATATTAGGTTTACTAAGGCATCTGTAGATAATAATAATGTAGACCTAAGACCTTAACATGGGTAGTAATAGGCCGATAATGTAGGCAAACACTAGGATAAGTTAGCTAGGGAGAACTGGCAGCCCTAGTTTGAACGAAGAGACGAGGCTATGGAAGAGAGACCAGCTCGTTCTTCTTAAGACAGACACCAACTGGACAAGACGTGCCGTGATCAGCAGACGGCGCCCCCCCCACGTGTCTTCACATCTGAGACCTGGGGAAATTTGGTAGAGGCACCTCGATGTACCGTAGATGACCTCCGTCTGGCCCATACAGTAAGACAAGACCTCCACTTTTATCTCGTAGATTTCTGGCCAGTGTCTGGGGAGATTGTGAGCGAGTTGATCTGTGGGCCCGGTGTGCAACAGGCAGAGCATGCCCAGTAAGTACCAGTGTCTCAGAGCAGTCTGGAAGCTAGTGTCAGTGTCTGCATAGTTATACTAGGGGATACATACCCTCTTGGATATAGGAATTTCTGAGGTGCAGGCAGGACACTAATAACGATTGAATATTGCAGGAATTCAGGCTCCTGGTTGCACATGGTTTCTGAAGGAAAGTCCAAAGGGGCTAAGGCTAAGCTTAGGGAAGTTGAAGATCAGGATATATGCTGCAACACCAAGTAAGTTAGTCCTTTATACGTGCATGCAGGCGAGTTTCTTGCAACATCAATCATTTGTGAAAATCTGTCCTATAAGCCACTTGTGAGGCTGAGGTACCCACCTCAGAGCTCGGTGTCAACAGAGTTTGCAAGGGTAGGTGACTCACTTGGAGGCAGTCCACACAAATTTTCACAGCTTGAGTACTGGGGGTTAGTCACCTGGGTTAGATGGCTGGCTTGCTTGGCTTAACCCTTCACACAGACTGGCTTGAGAACTTGTACTGACGAGCACAGCAGGGTGGATAGCTGGCTTAGCAGGCTAGGCTAGGACTGGGTCAGGCTGGGTGGCTTAGAGCTTGTCTCCCCCCACAGACTGGCTTGCTGGCTTAATTTGCAAACTCGGGTCAACCCCTCGAAAGTAATGCAATTAAGCAGAGAAAGCACAAAGAATAACCAGGAAGTAGTGCAGAGAGGCTGTTGAGTGCTTGGGCGGGGTAGCTGGCTGTTTAGGCCGCCATGCGGTCAACACAATGTTTGTCGGCTGGTAGAAGTTAATTTCCGTGCATCTGCGTAAATATCAGATTTACGCGACCACCGTTGCCGCCATTTGTTGGGAGGGTTCCGTGGAAATATAATGGTTGGAGATAAACACACTTGTTGGGTCTATCGGTGAACTGAGAGAGGCAGAGCGTCTGAAGCTCACATGTGGCATCACATGACGTCACACATGCTAGCCACTGGGCCTAGCTGAGCAGGGAGCCTAAATGTATACATGGATGATACAATCTACAACATATTACACAAGCATATGTATAGGGAATTCAGTAGCTATACTGACAATGTTGTCTGCCACTGCTACCTCATGTTGTCTGCCACTGCTACCTCATGTTGTCTGCCACTGCTACCTCATGTTGTCTGCCACTGCTACCTCATGTTGTCTGCCACTGCTACCTCATGTTGTCTGCCACTGCTACCTCATGTTGTCTGCCACTGCTACCTCATGTTGTCTGCCACTGCTGCTTCATGTTGTCTGCCACTGCTACCTCATGTTGTATGCCACTGCTGCTTCATGTTGTCTGCCACTGCTACTTCATGTTGTCTGCCACTGCTGCTTCATGATGTCTGCCACTGCTGTTTCATGATGTCTGCCACTGCTGTTTCATGATGTCTGCCACTACTGCTTCATGATGTCTGCCACTGCTGCTTCATGATGTCTGCCACTGCTGCTTCATGTTGTCTGCCACTGCTGCTTCATGTTGTCTGCCACTGCTGCCACATGATGTCTGCCGCTGCTACATCATGATGTCTGCTCCCACTTTTGCTAGCATGTTGAAGAGCTTTCCAATATGTGAAGGTTGAGGGGCAGTGCCAATCAGACAGGTATTGGACAGTGATATCATTTGTTTACTCTTGAACATCGCCAAAGAATCGCACATTTCTGCTACTTTGGGCTCAATTTCAAGGTACTTTTCGTCGTGAACCCAATCAAAATCATGTCTATTTCTGTAGTATATCTTCCATTCTATCAAATGAGACAAAAAAAAAAAACGAGAATACAACCATAAAAACCATAAGAAAATACCACTAAGGAGCGGCTAATGGCCGAGAAGTGAACTCCGTTATTTCTGGTCCGATTTCTTTCATTTTTGGTATACGTTAAGAATCATCTTTCCATCATACATTGCCCAAGTTTCAATACGATAGTCCAACAAACAACCGAGATCCATTTCCCTAGATCAAGAGCAAGAGCCCCTCACCAGCGTCAAGGAACCTCACTTGAGGCCCACCTGGAAATTTCGCTCGCATCTGGAAGCAAAAAATCGACCAAGCGACTGTTCATATCTAGAAAAACTCGCACGTGGATGCACTCATAAGTAGAGGTTCCACTGATATATATTTTACAGTACTCAAATAATGTGATCACTAAACATGATTAAACATTTTCAACCCAGTTTTGAATAGAATGGGAATATGATTAAGGTACACCATGAATATTAGAAAAAGTATGCCACAGCCACAGGATCTTTACCCACCGCACTCAGACTACGAAAGTTTTTATGGGGGCGGTCAAATACCGTGATTTATTATTTACGTAAATATTGTACATCACAATTACACTAAAAGCCATAAATGAAACTGAAACCCAAAATACGTATGTCTTTCCCTTAGCTAAATCGAAGTCGAGAACAACATCCAGTATTGGGCCCCTACTTCAACGAGATGGGTCCTGCACAGATGACAGCAAGGGAGTGAGCGAGCTACTCAAGTTCCAATATGACTTGGTTTTTAGCGAGCCGCTAACCAGAGTCGTAAACCTAAATGAATTTTTTATGAGACAGAATTCGGCAGACTTGAACCTATCTGATATTACCATGATGTCAAATGACTTCGAAAAGGCGATAAATGACATGCCCATGCACTCTGTCCCAGGCCCAGACTCATGGAACTCCCTGTTCATCAAAAACTGCAAGAAGCCCCTATCATGTGCTTTTAACATCCTATGGAGAGGGAGCATGGATGCGGGTCGTCCCACAGCTGCTAAAAACAACAGACATAGCCCCACTCCACAAAGGTGGCAGTAAAGCGCTAACGTCCCATATCATAAAAATCTTTGAAAGGGTTCTAAGAAGCAAAATCACCACCCACCTAGATACCCATCACTTACACAACCCAGGCAACATAGGTTTAGAGCAGGTCGCGCCTGTCTGTCTCAATCACTGGACCACTATGACAAGGTCCTGGATGCCGTAGAAGACAGATAAAACGCAGATATAGTATACACAGACTTTGCAAAAGCCTTTGACAAGTGTGACCATGGTGTAATAGTGCACAAAATGCGTGATAAATGAATAAGAGGAAAAGTTGGTAGGTGGATCTATAATTTCCTAACCAAGAGAACACAAATACGTAGTAGTAAACGGAGTAAAGTCTGAGGCACAGTACACACTCCCATCCTGTTCCTCATCCTCATATCTGACATAGACAGGGATGTAAGCCACAGTACAGTGTCTTCCTTTGCAGATGACACCCGAATTTGCATGACAGTGTCCTCCACTGAAGACGCCGCAAGACTCCAGGCAGACATCAACCAAATCGTTAAATGGGGCACAGAAAACAATATTAAGTTCAATGATGAGAAATTTCAATTACTCCAATATGGAAAACGTGAGGAAATTAAAGCTATATCGGAGTATAAAACAAATTCCAACCACACAATAGAGGGACAAACTAATGGAAAAGACCTGGGAGTGATCATGCCAGAGGATCTCACCTTCAAAGACCATAACATTGTATCAACTGCATCTGCTACAAAAATGACAGGATGGATAATGAGAACCTTCAAAACTAGGGATGCCAAGCCCATGATGACAATCTTCAGGTCATTTGTCCTATCTAGGCTGGAATATTGCTGCACACTAACAGCACCTTTCAAGGCAGGTGAAATTGCTGACCTAGAAAGTGTACAGAGAACCTTCACGGCACACATAACTGCGATAAAACACCTCAGTTACTGGGAATGCTTGAAGTTCCTCAACTTGTACTCCCTAGGCCGCAGGCGGGAGAGATACACGATTATATACACTTGGAAAATCCTAGAGGGATTAGTACCAAACTTACACACGAAAATCACTCCCTATGAAAGCAAAAGACTCGGGAGATGATTCAACATCCCCCCAATGAAAAGCAGGGGTGTCACTAGCACGTTAAGAGACAACACAATAAAGTGTCAGGGGCCCAAGACTGTTCAACTGCCCCCCAGTATAAATAAGGGGAGATTACCAATAGACCCCTGACTGTCTTCAAGAAGGTACTGGACAGGCACCTATTCCAACAGTAACAGCCTGGTTGATCAAGCCCTGCTCCACCATGAGGCCTGGTCACAGACTGGGTCGCGGGGACGTTGACCCTCGAAACCCTCTCCAGGTGTACTCCAGGTATTTTCTGATCCCCCCCACACACTTTATTTAATTCCTTTTATTAATTAAATTAATTTTTTATTATTACATTTAGTTATAAAGCAAGTCGTTCGTCTGGGGGGCTCCTCTGGCAGGGGGGCCTGGGGCAGTTAACCTCTTTGCCCCCTTATAAATCCGGCCCTGGTTGAAGGAGGTCTTACTTCTCCAGGAGAAGATTCGGAGGCTGAAGGATCACCTCGATGGGTTTGGGAATGAGTGCGAAGTGGCTGGAATGGGTGAGGAGGATGAGGCTACTAGCAGTGAGGAGCAGTCAGTCACTCGCTGCGAGGTGGCTGAAGGAGGCGAGGACGAAAAGGTTAGCAGTGAGCAGTAGTCCAGCACCTGCTACAAATGGTGAGTGGTTCCCAGTAATGGGAGGAGCATCAAAATAAGTTAAGAGAAATAATTTGAAGGTATGAAATCGTTATCCTAGGTTCTTTACACACATGCTGATATGTATGATAATCTATGTAACTATTTGTGTATACCTGAATAAACCTACGTTTCTCTGTTCTTCAGGATGAGTGTACTTCAGCTGTCAGTGAAGGTAAAGCTGCTACCTCCTCTGCTAATACAGGTAACCACATTCTTGTGGTTGGTGATTCACAGGTTAGATATATGGACCGTGCTTTCTGTGACAGGAATAAGAAGGTGAGAGAGTGTGTGTTTTCCTGTGCTGGTGTTGGTGACATAGTCAACAGGTTGGATAATATGTCAGGTAATGGAAAGAAGCCCATTATCTGTCTCAGTGCTGGTGGAAATATCAGGAAGGGTAGATGAGAAGAGCTGCTAGATAAGTACATGTCGGCTATAGCTTTTATTAGGTCTAAGGGAGGGGTCCCAATCAAATGTAGCATCTTGCCTAGAAGGGGAATGGGCAATGGATGGATGTCTCGGGCAATTGGTGTAAATTGCTGGCTAGCCAGATACTGCAAGGAACTTGTAATCAAATTCACTGACAACTGGGGCAACTTTTATGGCAAACATGATATATATGCAAGGGATGGGGTACATCTGTCTGGGGCAGGGGTGGTAGCATTTGTCAACTCGATCGAGAGGGCCATTGCTGACATGTCAAGGATTTTAAACTGATAAGAGGATAGAGGTATGGGTGTGTGTGGGAAACAGTCAGGATGCAGCATTAAGGTTGAAAGCAGTAAATGTTTAAAAGACATTATTCATCATAAAGTTACAAATAAAGACAATGGATCAGGTCAGCAAAGGGAGACAGCAGAGGGTAGTGAGAGACTAACTCTGGTTTACTGTACTAATACCAGGAGTGTAAGAAATAAGATAGAGCTAAGATTAATTGCAAGTGCAGAAAGCATAGGTATTATTGCTATAACAGAGGCTTGGCTCAATCTGAAATATAGAGAAATGCCTTGTGAATGCCACATACAAGGCTATAAATTATTCCACACTGATAGGGTCAGCAGGAAGGGTGGTGGAGTAGTGATGTATATCAGAGATAATTTAAATTGTTGTGCTAGACAAGATATAAAATTACAAGCGTCAGCCACTGAATCAGTTTGGTTACAGCTTCTTGAGGGCCGTGAAAAACTAATCTTGGGTGTGATTTACAGGCCCCAAAACCTTAATAGGGAGTGCAGCAAACTTCAATGGGAATTCGTAAGGCATCTACAATCTACCTACGAAAAAAGTTGTGCTAATGGGAAGTTTTAACTTTTAGACAAATTGACTGAAGCAAT
This sequence comes from Cherax quadricarinatus, assembly GCF_038502225.1. Taxonomy (NCBI): domain Eukaryota; kingdom Metazoa; phylum Arthropoda; class Malacostraca; order Decapoda; family Parastacidae; genus Cherax; species Cherax quadricarinatus. The sequence goes on along the minus strand of NC_091306.1, from coordinate 14,368,072 downwards.
TTGACAGGAAATTTAGAGTCAAGCGACTTTCTTGATACGATTCAAGATTCTTTTCCAAAACAATTTGTGACCGAACCAACTAGAGGAAATAACCTGTTTGACTTGGATCTTGCCAGCAAGGAATCACTGATTAATAATCTTGAAGTTAATGATGAGCTTGGGGAAAGTGATCCCAAATCACTCAGTTTTAATATATCATGGAATTACCCCAATAATGGCAATCAAGTCTCTGTCCCTGACTTCCGCTTGGCTGATTTCATAGGACCAAGAAATTACCTGGGTGGGCTGAATTGGAATGACCTGACTATGGATCAGGTAGGTGGTGATGGTTGCCGATATGACATTTTCCAGAGCATAGTTCTAGCTGCTCAGACTACTTATATTCTAAATAGGCAAATCAAATCAAACAAAAATTAGCCTAAATGGATACACAATAGATTAAAACATCTCAGTGGTCAAAAGAGAGGCATATAAAAGAGGAGAGGGGCAGTTAAGAAATCAATATATTCAGTTAAAGACAAATAAAAAAAGGGAATAAGAAAAACGAAGAGAGATTATGAGGTTAAAGTTGCAAGGGAATCGAAGACTAACCCAAAAGGATTCTTTCAGGTATACAGAAGTAAGATCAGGGACAAGATAAGCCCACTCAAAAGTTACTCGGGGCAGCTCACCGACAGTGATAAGGAAATGTATAGAATTTTTAACACTTACTTCTCAGTTTTTACACAGGAAGATACTAGCAATATTCCAGAAATAATAAGCTATGTAGAACAAGATGATAATAAACTATGCACGATTAGAGTCACAAGTGACATGGTCCTTAAACAAATTGAAACTTAACAAATCCCTGGGCCCTGAAGAAATGTATGCAAGGCTTCTAAAGGAATGTAAAGAGGAGCTTAGCAAACCTTTGGTTAATCTTTTCAACATATCACTACAAACTGGCATGGTGCCAGATAAGTGGAAAATAGCAAATGTGATACCTATTTTCAAAGCAGGTGACAGGTCCTTAGCTGCGAACTATAGAGTCTATAGTTCGAAGCTAAGGACCTGGAGGTTAGGGTTGTCTATAGTATACCAACAAGCCTAACCTCCATAGTGGGAAAATTTATGGAATCAATAATTGCCGAGGCAATTCGTAGCCGTCTTGAAAAGCATAAATTGATCAACGAATCTCAGTATGGTTTTACAAAAGAGAATTCCTGCCTTATGAATTTACTAACTTTTTTCACTAAGGTATTTGAGGAGGTAGATCATGGTAATGAATATGATATTGTGTGTATGGACTTCAGTAAGGCTTTTGATAGAGTCCCATATCAGAGACTATTGAGGAAAATTAAGGCACACGGAATAGGAGATATTTTTTCCTGGATTGAGGTGTGGTTGACAGATAGGCAGCAGTGATTGCATAAATGGGGAGAAATCAGAGTAGGGAACGTCACGAGCGGTGTTCCACAAGGGTCAGTGTTGGGTCCCTTGTTATTCACAAGCTACATAAACGACATAGACGAGGGAATAAATAGCGGCATAAGCAAGTTTGCCGATGTCACCAAAATAGGCCATCAAATTCATTCTGACAGGGACATTAGACTTATTTCACCCAGAAATGTGTCACTCATCAATCCATGAAAGAAAATGCTACAAAGCGTACTGCCAGACACATCATCTAAAGGGGACTAGAAGACACAGACCAGCCAGACTATGGGAAACAAAAGAGAGGAGCCACAACCTCTCCAGGGACAGAGGTTTTTAGGGCCAGAAGGGAAAAAAAGACTGGCAAGAAATGACAATAATCCTACACCACCTGAAAACACTTCCGGAGCAGAGGCACGGACATTGGCCTCTACCCCCAGAACAACAGATATTAGAGCCAGCAAATAAACCCCCCCTAAATTCCACCAAAACGACATCTGTCTTTGCAAACATGCAGGGTCTAAAGCCGTCAAAAAACAAAATTCCTTACATCAAGGGACTGCTCATGGAGTCAAATGCAATGTTTGCAGCATTCACAGAGACCCGCATAAAGAATTATGACAACGAAATATGGATCCCAGGTTATAACCTATTCCGATGCGACAGACTAAACAGGCAACAAGGGGGGGTTGGCCTGTATGTCACAGAGTAGCTCATTTGTGCAGAACTACTAAACACTTCAAATGATGTAGTTGAAGTTTTGGCGGTAAAGATCAAAAACCAAAACCTTGTCATTGTGGTAGTATATGAGCCTCCAGATGCAACTTCCCGGCAATTCCAGGAGCAGCTTAAGAAAATTGACCACTGTCTGGAAAATGTCCCAACTCCTGCCCCAAACATGTTACTACTAGATTTCAACCTGAGACACCTAAAATGGAGGAGTATAGCAAACAATGTTTTAGCAGAGATCACCCCGGGAGGCAGCTCTGATGAAAATTCACACACATATGAACTATTAAATCTCTGCACCAAATTCACCTTAAACCAGCAAATAGTAGAGCCTACAAGACTAGAAAATACACTGGACCTAATCTTCACTAGCAATGATGATCTGATACGTAATATAACTATCAAAGACAATTCACTCAGATCACAACATAATAGGGGTACAGACATGTATGCACAGGGCTCTGAACCAGCAAAATGTGAGCAGTCATGAAGGTCTCTTCACGAAGTTCAATTTCAATAACAAAAACATGCAATGGGATCAAGTAAACCATGTCCTAAATGAAACAAGCTGGGAAGATATCCTAAACAACACAGATCTGAACATTTGCCTTGAAAAAATGAATTCTGTGGTTCTTGAGATTTGCTCAAGACACATTTCATTAAGAAAAAGAAAGAGAAGATGTAAACTAGAAAGAGAGAGACGTTCCCTATGCAGACGAAGACGAAGAGTCACAGAGCTGCCGAGTCGGGTCAATATATCTGAAATATGAAGGGAAGCACCAGGCAATGAATTTGCAGATATCGAACTTAAGCTGAAGGAATCTTATAGGAGACAAGAATCACAGGAAGAGCTAAAAGCCATAAAAGAAATTGAAAATACCCAAAATACTTCTTCTCTTATGCCAAATCTAAGGGAAAAACAACATCCAGTATTGGGCCCCTGCTTAGGTGGGATGGGACATACACAGATGATAGCCAAGAAATGAGTGAGATACTAAAGTCCCAATATGACTCAGTGTTCAGCGAGCCACTGCCCACTAAGGGTCGACAATCCAATTCTTTATGAACGAAACCCAAAATTTGGCCATCCCAAAAATATCGGATATTATTCTAACTCCACAAGACTTTGAAGAGGCAATTAATGACATGTTCATGCACTCTGCCCCAGGCCCAGACTTGTGGAACTCCATGTTCGTCAAGAACTGCAAGAAGCCCCTATTGCGTGCCTTCAGCATTTTATGGAGAGGGAGCATGGACACAGGGGTCATCCCACACACACACTAAAAACAACAGACATAGCCCCACTCCACAAAGGTGGCGGTAAAGCAATTGCAAAGAACTACAGACCGATAGCACGAACATCCCATATCATAAAAATCTTTGAGAGGGTTCTAAGAAGCAAGATAGCCAACCACCTAGATACCCATCAATTACACAACCCAGGGCAACACGGGTTTAGAGCAGGTCGCTCCTGCCTGTCCCAGCTACTGGACCACTATGACAAGGTCCTGGACGCTGTAGAGGATAAACAAAATACAGATGTAGTATACACAGACTTTGCAAAAGCTTTCGACAAGTGTGGCCATGGCGTAATAGCACACAAAATGGGGGATAAAGGAATAACGGGAAAAGTTGGTAGATGGATCTACAACACAAAGAGTAATAGTAAACAGAGTAAAGTCACAGGCAGCCACAGTAAAAAGCTCTGTTCCACAAGGCACAGTACTCTCTCCCATTCTATTCCTCATCCTCATTTCTGACATAGACAGAGATGTAAGCCATAGCTCCGTGTCTTCCTTTGCGGATGACACCCGGATCACCTTGGCAGCGACCTCCATCGAAGACACGGCGGGACTCCAAGCGGACATCAACCAAATCTTCGAATGGGCCACTCAAAACAATATGAAGTTCAACGAGGAGAAATTTCAACTACTCAGATATGGAAAACTTGAAGAAATTAAAAATGTCTCAGGGTATACCACAAATTCTAACCATACAATAGAGCAGAAAAGCAGTGTGAAGAACCTGGGAGTGATAATGTTAGACGATCTCGCCTTTAAAGACCACAACAATGTATCTACCTCATCTGCTAGGAAAATGACAGGTTGGATAATGAGAACCTTCAAAACTAGGAATGCCAAGCCCATAATGATTCTCTTCAAATCGCTTGTGCTCTCTAGGCTGGAATACTGCTGTACATTAACGGCCCCCTTCAAGGCTGACGACCTGGAGAGTGTACAAATAACTTTCACGGCACACAAAAGTGCGGTAAGGCACCTAAACTACTGGGAACGGTTGAAGGTCCTTCATCTGTATTCCCTCGAATGCAGGCGAGAGAAATACACGATAATATACACTTGGAAGGTCCTGGAGGGATTGGTACCAAACCTGCACACGAAAATCACTCCATGAAAGCAAAAGACTCGGCAGGAGATGCGACATTCCCCCAATGAAAAGAAGGGGCGCCACGAGTACACTGAGACAACACAATAAGTGTCCGGGGCCCGAGACTGTTCAATTGCCTCCCAGCATACATAAGGGGGATTACCAATAGACCCCTGGCTGTCTTCAAGAAGGCACTGGACAGGCATCTAAAGTCAGTACCTGACCAACCGGGCTGTGGTTCGTATGTCAGCTTGCGTGCGGCCAGCAGTAACAGCCTGGTTGATCAGACCCTGATCCACCATGAGACCTGGTCTTAGAAGGGGCCGCAGGGGCGTTCAGGTAAACTCCAGGAAGATTTGAATAGACTGATGCAGTGGTCGGAGAAGTGGCAGATGCAGTTTAATAGACAAATGCAAAGTTCTAATCATTGGACAGGAAAATAACCATGCCACATATAAACTAAATATTGTAGATCTTAATATTACTGATTCCAAAAAGTATTTGGAAGTTCTGGGTAGCAGTAATCTAAAACCAAGACAACAGTGCATAAGTGTTTATTTATTTATTTATTTATTTATTTATAATTTGAGCACACTTACAGAGGTACAAAAAAAAATACAGATAAGAGCAGCATGCCAAAGCCACTTATACTATGCATAGCATTACGGGCTGGCTTAAAATTAACTTAAGATTAACTAAGCAATGATGAAATCAGTGAAAAACATTAATGTAAACTGATTACTATAAAGCACAAGTGAGTATTACAAAGACAGGTCATATGGTTGCATGCATTGTTGTAAATTCAGTAGAATGGAGTATTCTGTTAGGTAGTGAATTTAAAAAATAATAAAGTTAGATTGGGTTTTAGGTTTAACATTTATGTGATATAATTGTGAGAAACATTTAAGATATACAATTTATAAGGTTCAGTTATTCAGTATTTATTTGGTTTTGGGTGAGTAAGTGATCTTTGAGAAGAGACTTGAATTTATAAACAGGTAGTGTTTCTTTTATATTTACAGGTAATGAATTCCAGATTTTAGGGCCTTTTATGTGCATTGAGTTTTTGCATAGCGTGAGATGGACACGAGGAATATCAAAGAGTGATCTGTGCCTTGTGTTATGGTCATGTGTTCTGTTGAGGTTGGCAAGGAGATGTTTGAGGGGAGGGTTAATATCAGAGTTGAGTGTTCTATGTATGTAATAGGTGCAGTAATAAGTATGGATGTTTTGTATGGTGAGTAGGTTGAGTGTATTGAATATTGGTGGAGTGTGCTGCCTGTAGTGAGAATTTGTTATCATTCTAACTGCAGCCTTTTGTTGGGTTATTAGTGGTCTGAGATGGTTACTTGTTGTTGAGCCCCATGCACAAATTCCATAGGTGAGATAGGGGTAAATAAGAGAGTGATATAGGGCCAGGAGGGCTGACTGTGGAGCATAGTACCGTATCTTCGATAGTATGCCTACAGTCTTGGAAATTTTCTTAGAAATTTGTTGTATATGTGTATGAAATTTGAGTCTATTATCAAGGTGGATTCCTAAGAATTTTCCCTCTGTTAGCTTTGTGATAGGTGATCCGTTTATCATTATGTTAAGAGGGACATCTGTAGCTCTGTTACCAAACTGAATGAAGTAGGTTTTGTCAATGTTTAGTGTAAGTTTGTTAGTACTCATCCAGGTAGATATTTTCTGTAATTCGGTATTTACAGTATTGGCTAGCGTGACTGGGCTCGGGTGGGTCTGAAGGTGACTTTAGTAGTGTCTTGGGGTAATTTACCAAGAGTTGTTATGAGGAAAGTAGGGTAGTGGTCTGTGGTATTATCTGTAATTATGCCTGATTTTAAAGGGGATATGGTGTTGGTCCAGATGTGGTCAAGTAGGGAAACACTAGTCTCTGTAACTCTTGTAGGTTTTGTTACTGTTGGTAGCAACATACAGTTACTCATTGTGTTTGTGAATTCAGTAACGTGTGGGTCCTGGTCTTGCAGGAGATTTATATTGAAGTCACCTGAGAGTAGTAAGTGATCTTTGTTCATGCGTGCATCAGTTATCATACTTCCTAGGTTTTGACTAAATTGGCTAATGTTTGACTGTGGAACTCTGTAGATGTTTATCAATGTGAGAGGTTTTCGTAGGTATTTGGATTTGAATTTGGCTATTATATATTCCCCATGTTCATCTCTTGTGCAAGTATTAGTGATACATTCTAGTTGGTCTGAGTAGTATATGGCTGTGCCACCCCCTTGTTGGTCTGGCCTACAGTTGTGTATGGCTGTGTAACCAGGAATGGTATAGACATCTGTAGTATCAGGCTTTAGCCAGGTTTCAGTTAGTGTAATGATGGACATATTGGCATGTAAGGAATTTAGTAATGCTATGAGGTCATCGTAATGCTTGCTTAAAGATCTGATATTGTAGTTAAAGATAGTTATGTTGTTGTTGGCACTGAGAAGTGCCTTTGATTGTTCTGCAGTGTAGTAATTACAGTAACTGTTTGATTCATTTAAGTCATTAAATAAGAGGTTGGTATCTGGATCAATGCTTGTAATCATAAGATTTGTAGTGAATCTATAGTTAGAATTAAGTATAAAACAAAGTAAATAGTCTTAAGCTAAAAAATAGCACCTGAATTATTTAACAAATGTAAAATAATGAGCTAAGGTAGTTTTTTTTTTTTTTTTTTTTTTTTAAGCTAAAATAAAGGAGACAATATAAAAGGGACTAGTACAAATAAAGTGATGATCAAATAATGGAGCTTGGGATTATGATAGTAGGTATATAATGGAATATAATGCAAAATTGTGAACTTGTTCTACTTTAGCACCTGAGAATAGCACCTTGATTATTTTAACAATTGTGAATGTATAAGCTAGGGTAGTTATATAAAGCTAAAATTAAGGAGAAAATATATAAGGGACTAAAATTAAGTAATGGTAAACAAAGTTAAATGGACAGATGGTCACTATGAAATAATATTGGTTTAGGAGTAAGATCTGATTTGTAATATTAGATAAATTGAGCAGTTTATTGCACAATAAAAGTAAAAAAAATGAGGTAGTTGGTACTAGCTAGCAAAAGATAGTTTTGGTACTTGCAAAAAAGTAATTGGAATATACACTAATTGAATATACAATGTAAAGTGACTAAAAAAACAAGTAGTGATAAACAAAATTAAATGGACAGGTAAGAAAAAATGAATATTATTAATTTGGAGTAAGATTTGACTTTTAATTTAATATTATGAGCAATTAATAGCAGTAGGAAAGTTATAGAGTATTGGAGGTAGTTGGCATTAGCTAGTGATGAAAAATAATAAAAATAATAATGTACAATATGATAGTAACGTACACTATATGCACCACACGTATATATGTATTAAGGGCACTTATTTAATCTGTTACAGAAATGTCAGCTTTTCTAAGGAAGGTAGAGAAATCATGTTCGTTTGAGATGGTATATTGTTGTCCTGTTGATGTTTTCCTTACTAGTATTTTCCCATCTCGCGTGAAACACTGATGTATTTTGTTTTCCTGTTTAAGTTTTCTCAGCCTGAACAGAAGGTTTTGACGTTTTTTTGTTAGACACTCATTTATGTACACTCCATTTTTCATTGTAATTGCTGATTTAATTAGGTCCTTTCTTTTATCGTATGAATGAAGTCGGATCATTATACTGTGTTTACTTCCTGGTTTTCCTAACAAACGTGTTTCTTTGATTTCATTGTTTTGCACGATGACTTGTACGTGGTTCTGTATTATCCTGATAGCAGTTTCTTTGCACTGTGCTTGTGTTATGTCACTAGGAATGTGTGGACTGTTTATTATAACTGCATCAGACAACTTATCTTGTTCAGTTTTGTCGTCTTGGAAATCAAGGTATTCATTTAGTCGAGTGTGCATGTTCAGATTCCAGTCCTTGATTGCTTCTTCAACCTTCATATTTATTGTTGTTATTTGTTCAGTGTGACTGGCTATAGCTGCTTTTAGAGTATTTTCTGTATCAACACTTCCCGATGTAATCTTCTCTTCAAGGTTTTGGATCTTATTCTCGAGGTTGGTTATCTTGGAATCTCGTCGCTCGAGTGCTGCTTTGATATCTTTGATTTCATTTTCTAGAGCAACGATGTAGTCCTTGATATTGTCAGGAATAATCGTACCTGAGTTATCATGGATGAATCCTTTGAAGGGAGTGGAGTTGGAGGGGGAGTCAGCCATGTTTGTTGTTGTTGTTGTTGTTGTTCCTTGGGTGGCGGCGGAGAGAGGGGTTGATGATACACTGGCGTCCTGCTGGGTAGACAAGTTGAGTTCTAGGGTCCTTGCTGTTATTCTTTTATTACTGGTGTTGTGTCTTCTGCGATATCCTTTCATAGTATCACTGAAGTAGATACTGTGTAGCAATGGAGGAGAAGGCTTGTTTTCTCGGAGCTTGGGTTAAGTGGTTGTCTGGCAGCGGAGGCAGTGTTTGGGTTAGCAGGGCTGTCTTCCTTAGATCTTCTAATTTTGTCAAGATTTGGGTTACATTCTTAGTATTCTTGGGTCATGTTGTGGTCTACGTGGGTTCATGTAGTTGAACTTTCACTTAGGCCATCACAAGTTTTGATGGGCGATGTTTTTTTGAGAAAGAAGAGCTGGTAGGATACCGTTGCTGCCGCTGCCACTGTGTGTTTATTTTGTTTATTATGTTCGCAATAAAGCTAACAGAATCCTTGGATTCATATCAAGAAGCATAAATAATAGGAGTCCTCAGGTTGTTCTTCAACTCTATATATCCTTGGTTAGGCCTCATTTAGATTATGCTGCTCAGTTCTGGTCACCGTATTACAGAATGGATATAAATGCTCTGGAAAATGTACAAAGGAGGATGACAAAGTTGATCCCATGTATCAGAAATCTTCCTTATGAGGACAGACTGAGGGCCCTGAATCTGCACTAAGAAAAACGTAGAATTAGGGGTTGATGTAATTGAGGTGTATAAATGAAAAACAGAAATAAATAAAGAGGATGTAGATAGTGTGCTAAAAATATCTAGCCAAGACAGGACTCGCAGTAATAATACTATCTTTATTTACTACAAGTACATGTACATGGTATACAGTCCTAGCTGACATCAATGACATACTACTACATAGAAAGCCGCTTGTTATGCTGAGCATTTCGGGCAAATTAGGTCAGTTCTGTCCCAGGATGCAACCCACACCAGCCGACTAACATCCAGGTACCCATTTTACACTGATGGGTGAACAGGGACAGCAGGTGTCTTATGGAAACACGTCCCTAATGACTCACGAAATCGTAATGACACGATCGCAAACAAACCATAACGCGGGTGGGGTTTGATCCCACGGAGGAGATTCGAACTCCGGACTTCAGTGTGCGAGTTGAGTCCGCTAGCGATGGAGATACGGGACACCTGTATGGTTTTAAGTTGGAAAAATTCAGATTCAGGAAGGATATAGGAAAGCACTGGTTTGGTAATAGAGTTGTGGATGAGTGCAACAAACTCCCGAGTACCGTCATAGATGAAAAATTTGGAATTTTTAAAAATAGGTTAGATAAGGGGGTGGGTGTGAGTGGGTTGGCCACTCTTTGCTACCAGGTCTGATCCCGTGCTCCAAAGTGAATGTGACCTGACCAATGGCTGGGGCATCCCAAAGCCGGTAGGAACTTGGACCTCCCTCAGGATTGGCCTGCTGAAGTTTTCCCTTTTTTCTTATTTTTAAAAAAAACTTTAAACTCATTGAAAAATTTTTTTTAAAATAAAATTCCCTTTTTTCTTTCATTATGTACGAAAATTTTTATTTTAACTCTAAAAAAAAATTTAACTTTTTTTTTTAACTTGTGCTGTCTCCCCCCAAGCGGCCCCAAAAAAAACATTTTCCCATCATTCCCCAAATTACCTCTTTCCCCGAAGGCGCCCACACAACACCTCAGATGTCCTCCAAATATAAAAACCCTTTTTTAATGTCCCTCCTTTTTTATTTCTTTTTTAAGTTTTCCCAGAGGTTCAGGGGGCCCAGCCAGTCTGGACCAGGCCTCATGGGGGATCGGGCCCTGATAATGGCTGTTTTGCGGGCTGTATGCAATCCAGAAACCACACCCCGGCTGGTCAGGTACCGCTTTGGGGGGCTTTCGGCCGCTTGAAGACTGCCGGGGTCTTTGGTAATCTCCCCCCTTTTTAGTGGGGGGCGGGTTGAAATCTTGGGCCCACCTTTTTTTGCTCTTAACGTCTAGTGACCTGCTTTTCATTGGGATGTTGCATCTCTGCCAAGTCTTTTTCCCTTTTTGAGTGATTTTTTGTGTGAAATTCGGGATGTCCTCTGGATTTTCAGGTGTATATAATCATGTTTTCTCTCTCATTCCCGAATCAGGTTCAGGAACTTAAGCGTTTTAATTGGGGTGTTTTATCTCAGTTTTTGGTGAAAGGTTTCTGTATTTTTTCGTCAGCAATTTCCCCGCCTTGAAAAGGGGCTGTTGGGGTGCAATATTCACCCAGATGAACAACGACCTGAAAGGTGTATCATCGGGTTGGGTCCCCAGTTTTAAGGGTTTTCTTTTCCATCCCGTCATTTTCTGCAGATGCTTTTCAATGTTATGGTCCTTGAAGGGGAGATCCCCCGCAATCCTCCCCGGTCTTTATTTTAAAGTTTTGTACTGCTGCTAAGAAAAAGCTAAATTTTTTTTGTGTTCAACCCCTTTAATCTATTGCGGGAAAGTATTAAAAAAACACATTATAATAACCCTGAAAAGTTGGCCATAGTAAGGGCATTTTTTTTTTGACACCATTAGCCCTACTTTCAAAATATTTTGTTAAACAACCAATAAGTTTAAAAGGGCCCAAGGGGTGTTTCCCCCCTCCCAGCATATAAAAGAGGATTCCCAAATTACCTTTTTCTTGAAAAGGGACTGGAAAACACCTAAATCGTCCCGAAACCCCCCAGGCTTGTTTTTACTCTGTCTGCATAGCCGCAACCTGGGTTGGGCAGACCTGATCCCCAGGGGCAGTCACAGACTGGGCGGGGGGCGTTGATCCCGAAACCCTCTCCAGGTATCAGGTATTTTTTACAATGCTTTTTAAAAACACACAAATTTATGGGCACATTAAAAATTTCATCATGTAAAGTAACCATAATTTCCCTAATTCTTTTTCCCAAAAATTCCCAAAAACCAAACCTCCAAATCTAAAATTTTCAGTGTTGACATGATGTTCAAATGGATCATTCAGCACAAAGGGCGTGAACGACCCCGATCCCCCATTTTGTTTTTAGCCAGGGCACAAACTACAAAAAAAATTTTGGGGTCATGGGTGCATATTTCCAAAATCGGTATTGGTGTTTGTGAGACAGATGGGCTTTTTTGTTGTATGGGGTCAGTTTGTTGTCAGCAACTTGTTCCTGATTCCCGCGTTTTTGCTGTTGGTTGAGAAAAATTTGTTGGAAAAAAGTTAGAAAAGGAACAAAGGGGAATTGGGGAAAAAAAAGAGGAGCCAATTTTGTTTATCTATATCACCAAAAATCAAGTTTTTGGAAAAACTCAGCGGGGTTTTTGAGGCATCTGAGGAGTTTGGGGTTTGGGAAAAACCCACTATCCCACCTAAAAAAATCAGAGGATAAATTGTTTGGGAAATTCTATGCAAGTGTTAACAAAATTTGAAAAAAAAAACACTTTAGAAAAAAAAAGAATCTCGATCTTATTTTGATGGGGTGTAATCGTTAACGTCGGAGGCAAATTCCCGGGAAAGTGGAAAAAAGACATTCGTTAGGACATTTTTGAAGCTTTCCCTCAAAACTTTTTCGAAACCCAATAAAAACTAAAAAAAACCATATATAGTGGGGGGGAAGTCAGGTAATTTAAACGTGGGTAAGGGGGTAATAGTAGTAGTAGTAGTAATTGAGCTAAGGAAATTTAGGTTAGAAAAAGGGACCTGCTGGCTCAAAGTAAAACCCGTTCCCCGGATGGGGGAATATCCCCTTGTTTTTAATTTTTTAAAAACTGTAACTACCATTTTTGCTTTTTAGTGTTTCTGGCAAATTAAATGAACTTCAATGTTTTTTCCTCTTAAGGGCTTTTTTAATTTCCCAGTTTTGCTTCATTTAATTTCTTGGGGGGTAACATCTCTTTTGTTGAAACATGCGTTTTTGGGGCATCATTTCTGCGGGATTTTTGTGTTCTGCTATTTAATGTCAAATTCTGGCTGTTTCCCCCACTCTGGACATTGGGAAAAACAAAAACAAAAAACTTTATAAAATATTTTACCCCCTTTTTATTTTATCGAAAAAATTTAAATAAAACCAAAATGCAACTAATGGGCATTTGTTGTGGCAACGTTTGCTCTCCGGGAAAATTTAACCATTGCTTGGCCCTTAAAAATTCCCGGAAAAAACTTTTTCCCCCATTTAAACCCCCTGTTCCACCCCTTTTCGGTAATTCTGCCCCTTTTTTGCAATACGGGCGTGTTGGACCCTCCGGGAAAATTTTGGCCTGGGTTTAAAAGACGACAAGGAAGGGAAAAAGCTTGGCCCGCCAATTTTTTGTCGGGTTTTTCCCCATAAGCAAAAAACGGTTTGGTTTTTTATTTTTTCCGGAAAGAATGTCCACCCTCCAGGAAATTCGGAAAAGTTTGGCAATCCCCCTCCCCAACCCTCCCTCAATTACTCTCCCGCTGTGCCCCTCGCCCTTACCCCGGCCCCCCCACTTTATTTTGTTGGAAAAAAACATGTTGCAACGGGTTGAACCCTTTGTTGGGTTTTCGCCTCCATTTAAAAATTTTGTCGAATACCCCAAGTGGCGGGGGAACCCGTGAGATGGAGAAAACGATGTGTCCAATTTCCCTCCCCAAAAGTCTGAGGGCGAGGTTGTCGTCCCCCGGCCTGGGAAGTTCGGGTTTCCCCAAGTCAGGGGAAATATCCAAGAAACAAGCGGGGCCCGTGGGGAAAAAACTTTTCGGAAGGGGGTGCAAAGGGGGAGAGTAGTGGTTAAATAGTAATGTGGGGAGAGGCAACTGAGGGGGTCCCTGTCCTCTCAGATCAGCTTAACCCCCAAAGGGTTTCCGGTGTTTTTTCCCAAGATGCCACGTGTTTTCAGTGTCTGACAGATGAAACATCAAAAAGGTATCAAATTTACAGGTTTTTTAGGGCACATATCCAATTGGGGGAAATTTTTGAACGTTTTGCCTCCCCTGAAACTTATCATCGAATACGAAAGTAGGAAACCAGTGAATGTGAAGACATTTAAACGGGCCCTACCCTTAAAATCGGTTTGAAATTTTTCAGTCCCCCCGGCCCGGGGGTTTCCGGGTTTCCCTGGGCGGGGAAATTCGAAAATCCGACGGGGGGAACTTAAAAACTTCCCGGGGGAAAAGGTGCGGGTGTGAAAATAAAATGGGTAGTAAATAGTAGTGAGAAACGGCCGAAAATGTTTTCCCCAGGTCCAACCCCTTTTCCCTTTAAAGCTTTTCCGGGGGTTTCCCGGCCCAAAATGCCCTGTTGCAGTGTCCGGAAGTGAAAATAAAAAGGTATCTTTCCGACAGGTTGTTAGGTAAGACCAAGCCCCAACGTTGAAAAACTTTTTCCAAACGTTTCCCCCTCCCGTGGCCTTCCCCAATCGAATACGAAAGTAGGGGGGAACAGAGAGATGTTAGGGAGGTTAATCGGGCCATCCCCAAAAGTCCCTAAAATTTTAAGGGTTTTCAGTCCCTCGGCCTGGAATTTTAGTTCCGCCGTCGGGGTTTTTCCCCAAATCCCAAACGACGGTGCGGAGACTTAAAACTGTCGGAAGGGAAGGTGCGGGGGGGGTAGTAGTAGTGTATTTGTAGTAGTAGTGAAGGGAAATTTGGGGGTCCTTAAAACCCCCTCCAACCTTCTCCAAGGCCTTCCCTTTTTTCTGTCCAAGATGCCCCGTGTTTCGGGGTCCCCCCCGAAAGAACATCAAAATGGTATACAATACCAAAAAGGTTGTTAAGGGAAGACACCTTTCCAGTTAGACAACTTTATTCCGGGGGGCGTTTCGCCTCCGGGGAAACCTTTAATCGGGAAAAACAGAAAATAGGCGGGAACGGGAGGATGGGGGAACGGTAATCAGTCCATCCCCCCAAAGTCCCTGGGTTTTTGGGGTTTTCAGTCCCCCCGGCCTGGGGGAAATTCAGTTTCCCTAGTCAGGAACCATCTGAAATCAAACTTCTGGGAGGCTTAAAAAAATGTCGGGGAAAAGGGGGGTGGGGTAGTAGTAGTAGGGAGTAGTGGGTGAGAAATTTGGGAGGTCATGTCCTTCAGATCCCCCCTCCTTGAAACTTTTAAAGGGGTTTTCTGTACCAAGGGTGCCCGTGTTGCAGTGTCTGACAAAATGAACATCAAATGGAACCCCCAAACCAAGGAAATTGTTGGTGGGCCCTTGCAACAATTAGCCTTTTTCCCAAAATTTTCCACACAGTAAACCCCCCAAAAAAGAAAAACAATGGGGAGGAAGAGAGGGGGGGAAGAAAAGTTAAAACAGTCCATCCCCCTGACTTTTTGGGAAAAGAAATTCTCCCGGCCCAAGGGGCGGGGAAATCAAATTCTCGACTTTAAGGGTGATGGACTGGTTTCATCGTCTTCACATCTCTACTTTCCCGCCCCTTTTGTTTTGACTGAGGGAAACCCCCGCTGTGGAAGGGGAAAAATTTTTAAAAAAAGGAACTATTTGCCTTGTGTCTTACCTAACAACCCCTTTGGATTTTATCTGGTTTCATCTTGTCAATTTTCCAAAACATGTTTATCTTTAAACCTTGGGTTTTAAAAGGCTTCAATTGTTTGGGAGACCCCGCCTCAAAATTTTCCCCCACTTTGCACCCTTTCTGCTCTGCTACCACCCTACTCCTTTACATTTTAAAGCCCTGTGCCTGATTCTCAAAAACAATTGGGGCGACAACCCCTTGCTTTGGGGCATTCATCGTCTTTCCTTTTCCTTTTCCCCGTTGTGGGGGGGCTTTTTGGGCAAGTGTGTTCTTCCTTGTTTTCCTAAAAACCTGCCATTACCATTTTTTGCTCAAACGGGCCCCCCCCACCAACCAGGGGAAACCTTTTTGGGTTGGGCCCGGGAGGGAGCCCTTCCGCCACTGCCACGCCGGGATCCCGCCTCTTTCCCCCGACAAATTTTAAATTCCAGGCAAAGGAACCTTTAAATAAAGAAATTCCCAAAAAGGAAAAAACTGAAAAAAAAAGTTTTTTAAATGTTCCTTCCTGCCCCGTTAAACGAGGCTTCCCTACCAATTTGGAATAAGAAAAACCCTAACTTTTTTGCTAATGTTCCAAAATAATTCTTTTGTATACCATTTTGATGTTCAAAATTTTTAAAGAAAACTCGGGTCTTGTTTGGAAAAGCAACCGACCTTTTCCGAAAGGGTTGGGAAACTGAGGTTTGGCCCCTTCCCCTTTCCCCTTTACTACTACCTTACCCTACTCCCCTCCTTATTAAAAATTTTAATTTGCCGGGGCCGGGTGCCGACTCAATTTAACCGGGGGAAAACCCCGTTTCCCAAGGGGATAATTTTTTCAATTTCTCTCTTTTTTCCCGCCCATTTTTGTATTCGAACCCCTTAAACAAACATTTTGGAAAAAAGGAACTTTGGCATTTGTTTTTAACAACCTGTCGGATTTATACCAGATGTTTTTCTTGTCGAACGCAAACCCCGTGGGGTCTTTGGGACAGAAAAAACCCTTTGGGCCTTTTTTGGGAAATTGGGCGGGGGAAGGTTTTTATTTCCCCTCCTCTTTTTACCCGCCCCGCCCCCTCCCCTTTTTCCCTTTTATTGTTCAGAAGGTCTTTTTTGTGTTTTGACTTGGGAAGGTTCTGACCAGGGCGACCAAACCCCAAAATTCTCGACTTTAGGGGGATGGGGCTGATTAAAGTCTTCTCTCCACTGTTCCCCCCCTGTATTCACTGAAAGCCCCATGTGGAAAATTCGGGAATTAAATTTTCTTTTATTTGCATATAAACCCATCCCTTATTGTATACCCATTTTGATGTTCATCTTGTTTGAAAACCCGCAACGTGGCTCTTGGGGAAAAACTTTTGGGACCAAACTTTTCAAGTGGGAAGGGGGTTTGGGTCTGGGAAGGGGCTTTACCTCTCAGTTGCCTCTCCCTTCTCTACTACTACCCCTTCTACCCCCTGCCCTCCTTCCGGGATTTAATCTCCACTGTCCGTCTTCAGATAGTTCTATTTTTAATTTAACTTCTCCAGGCCGGGGACTGCCCCCTCAAATTCTCGACCCAAAGGGGGATGGGGCTTAGTTCATCGTCTTCCCTCTCCTACCCGTTCCTCCTACTTTCTGTATTCGACTGGGGGAAACCTGCCGTGGGGCGAAAAATTTCGGGAAAAAAGTTGTCCCCAACTGTTGCATATGTGTCTTACCTAACAACCCCGTCAGTTTGTTTCCATTTTTATGTTCTCTTGTCGACACTGCAGTTTGTGGCCCTCTTTACAGAAACTTTTTGGGCAACTTTTCCCAAATGAGAAGGGTTGGATCTGAGAGGACATGACCTCTCGGTGCCTCTTCCCCTACTACTGCTACCTACTCTGCCCGCCTCTCTCCTTCGACGTTTTAAAAATCTCCCCCTTTTGATCTTAATGGTTCTGACTATGGGGAACCGAACTTCTCAGGCCGAGGGGCGACAACCCTCCCAAAATTCCCGACTTTAAAATTTTATGGATTTTTACATCGTCTTCCCCTCTCTGTTTCCTTCCCCTTTCTTAAATTTATTGAAACCTAAATTTGGGGGAAAAACTTTCGGAATAAAGTTTCTGCTTTTTTGCATATTTGTCTTACCCAAAAACCTTCCCGTATTTTTTTCCATTTTTATGTTCAACTTTATATATGTTTTTCTTAGTTTTTTTCTGTTTTAGGACCCAAAGAAACCACTCGTGGAAAACGTTTCCAATAAAAAGTCTGGGCTGTACCCTAAGTGTTTTCCACATCTTGTTTATCCCAACCATTTCCCCCTGTTTGGGAATTCCAATCATGAAACAAGCAAAAAAATATATATTTTTTTATAATCAAAAAAGGGTAAACCCCAAAGGGTATACGGGGGCAAAAAAATATAATGACACAAAATACAAAGCAATTTATTCCCCAAAAGGTGGTTTTCTTATTTTATAATTTAAAAAAAAAGCGGTTTTAATAACCAGGGGCTTCTGATAAATTTTGGAAAATTTTTAAAAGGGCACG